>NC_141876.1:616397688-616704355 GCF_056163025.1 Triticum urartu
CGGTACGCCGACTTGTCAGTGTACACACCTGAGTTTTCAAAAGCCCAAGCAAAGAAATCGTCCCCACCTCCAGTGCGCAATGGTATGTTTAATATGGCTTCTGCATCCGGAGCAAGAAAGTTTTGTCGAACAAGGTCCGCCTTCCATGTCCAATTTTCTTCATCAATGAGCTCATTGACCGTGCATGCATTAGGTTAGACGATTTTTCCACGTAAAAGATGTATATATTCGTACCAGCATGCCCGATGGCGATCGGCTTAAATTGATGGTCCTGATCGACTTGATCATATATCAAACTATATATGCATAAATTTTCTTGGCCAAATATAACTATAGATATGGCTACCACATGGCCAATGTGGCAAGCAATCTATCAACCAAAAAAAGTTTGTAATATACTAGCTAGCTAGCTGATAAGGACTGCAGAATGTGGATTGACACTGCACATGAGTAAGATACGCTAGTTGGTCACGTACAACCTCATATATCATATCATAATCATTCTCTAATCATAATTATTGATTGATGTAACCATCCATGCGGCGGACCGGCGGCAGTCCTTATCCTACATGTATGTAGTTGTATATGTGTACCTCACATAGACGATTCAATAAATGTTTGCATGTGATTAGGTTTGATAGCTAGCTGGTACCGAGTACTCCCTCCGTTTTAAAATAAGTGTCTCAATCTTAATATTATAAATTTTTATTAAAGTTAATACAAAATTGAGACACTTATTTTAAGACTGAGGAAGTACAAGATTAGACGAAAGTTAACTGAACGTGATGGATGCATGCATGGGTTAACCGGCACTGAATCGATTGAAGCAAGACAAGACAGAGTGCACAACTACACATTTTGTTTTAGTTTCGATAGATGGCCATCTATGTCGAATTATCGATGGATCGATGAGCTAGCTAGCTAGCTAGGGAGGTGTTAATGGCGTGTGTGACTTGACGTGGAGGGGAGGAGCAGCTAGCTCGAAGAGGAGGAGCCAGACGTGCATCATGCATGCATTCATGCAGGTTGGTTAGCAAGCCATCCATCTGCCTGTCCCTGACCTTTACGTGCAACCGCTCGCCGTTGCTTTCACTTTGCCCAAATAGTATGTGTGTATGGACGTGAAGAATCACATGCATGCGCCGATCGACCCACTTGACAAGAATTAAGACCGTTCAACAGGGCAATAGATGTACTACTACACTGCCTTCAGTGGCTTGCATTGCCTTGTGTGTTCTCCCATCTGTCCCAACCGACAACACGTCATTATATTGCTTGTAGGCCACTCATGCATGACCAAGGATTAAAATTTTCGGAAAGAGACAAATTTCGGATCTCGAGGGATGTCTGGAATTTTTGAAATTCTTCCGGAATTCTTATTATTCACCAGATTTTAATGAAGTTTTACATAATTGATATCTTATTTGAAATTAGTTTGGATTTGCTCCAAATAATTGAACTTACAAATATTTCGGTCCTGCTGAAATGATCAAAATTTTTAAGAAACTATTCTAGAAATTTTGAACAGTGTTTATGAAGGTTTACGTGCTCGCTTCACTAACACTTTTGTCCCAAAGTAACCTATATTGGGAAGAAAAATATTTACAAAATCAAACCTTAGAGGGTAATAAGTAAAAACTCCATGGTACCTTTTTCTATGGAATTAAAGAAACAACTTTGGGTCTCTAAAACCTAACAATCCTAATAAATAAAGGTGAGAAGACTATTTGCGATAATATATCGAGTTGCACTATCAAAGTTTTCATATTTAAACAGTCTTGTGGTTAAGAAGACAATGACCGCTAGGAAAGGGAGTGTGTCACAAAGAGTGCCGGGACCACCGAGAGTACGAGTTTGCTTCGTTAGTAGTCTCCCCACACAAAAAAAATCATTAATAGTCTTGGAATGACACTAAGGGAGAGATTCCATACTTAAGTTTGATTGAAAGCAGCCTAAAGCGAGGTGTGGGATATTACATTAAAATCTTGAACTAGTTGGGTGACATTGATGGTGTGATGTTTAGGGTTTTGGGTACCTGCATGATTGCTTTTTAGCGGGAAGAGGAGGGGCAATATGAACTACGATGATATTAATCCAAAAGTATTAGGTTTTCACCACCAACAACTTTCAATTTTCAAACATAATTCGATGGAAGTCGAGTTAACTTTTCAAATTCACAAAAAGTTTGCCAGAAATAAGAGCCCATTACTAGAACCGCATGGTACTTTTGCTTGGACAAACTTATTTCCATGTTGGTAAATAGGTTGAGAGCATCTCAAATTTTAATCTGGAATAACATGGGCAGATTCTAGCTAGATCATATTTACTTGGGTCTACAAAGCTGATGCACTGTGAGATTAGCAAAATGGCTCATAGATATTTTGCTTCCCAACAATTGGAACACAAAAATGGCTTTTCTTTTCTAGCGAGGAAGTAAACAGAA
This sequence comes from Triticum urartu, assembly GCF_056163025.1. Taxonomy (NCBI): domain Eukaryota; kingdom Viridiplantae; phylum Streptophyta; class Magnoliopsida; order Poales; family Poaceae; genus Triticum; species Triticum urartu. The sequence goes on from NC_141876.1 coordinate 616,400,132, forward strand.
AAATGATGACTAATATGCAAACAATGCAATAAAAACATGAATGAGATTTGTATATCTCGACAGGAAATGAGCATCACTGCCTAATGAAAATAACAAAATGAGGGTTTAAAAAATTTGTAGAGCTATTGCTTTTGTACAAATTCACAAGCACATGGTAATGCAAGATTAGTGTCACATTTTCTCGAATGTTTCGACGAGGAAAACATATTATTTTCCTAATTGTGGAACAGTGCATTTTTAGAAATACTAAACAATTTATCAAAAGTGATGTAAAAGTTGGATACCTTTGATGATGTGGTAGTCAAGGTTCTGGACATGTCCATAAATTTTTATGAAGAGGGCGGGGAGTATGGCCTATATTACGATGGTCATCCAACAATATGAGAACATATACCGCCAGTAACTTCCACAATTCAAGCATTATTTGATAAAAAGGTGTTAATTTTTCAATTCACATGAATCTTGTTATAAAATTCTAGCCAATCAGTAGAAAACTAGTGGTACTTGGTTACACAATGTTATATTTTGCCCATATAGACAACTAGATCGAAGCATCTCCATTTGTTCTCCACAATAACATGAGCAAACAAGAGATTATATTTACTTGAGTTTGCAAGTACCGCACATCATGATAATTAAAGAGTGAAATGGTTGATACATTAATTTTCTTCCCCGGCAAGTACTAGAAAAAAAACAAGTTATGTGCTAAATGTTTGTAAGTTTATTTAAAATGGACAAGCATTATTGCTTCCTTGGAAAATAACAAATTATGTGCTAAAATGAATTGCCCTAAAAAACAGCTACAAAAGCAATATATTGCAGCTCTTGCCTTTCTCTATATAGGAGCAAACCAAAGAATGTTCTATTCAAATTTACAAGCATATAAAGCTATGGAATGTTAGAGCAACAAACGGTATTTTCTCGAATATTTGGACATTGAAACATTATCATTAGTTCAACTAGGATGCAATTTTTTTATTAGAGTGTATTCCAAAATTTGACTTTGCCCGATGCTTACTTTTCGGGTAACAAAATAATGGAATGTTCACCATGCAAAGTAACACAAGAAAATGCAAGTTTCACTTAATTTTCATTAAAAATTGAATTCAATGAAATTGTATCAAATTATGTCAAATCAGTGCGGCTAGCCATACCAAATTGCTTGTGCCATGTCAGATATAGACATGGGCATAGCCAAGCCAGGTCGGGTTTTGGGCCGAGCTCTACAAAGCTCGTCCTAAAATTGCAAGCTCAAGCCTCATGTGGTGCTATAACATGCTAAACAGCTCTTTTCGTATTGAATAATGACTATATTAGTTTTGGGATAAAATAAAGGTAGTATGCTTATTTTACCTAAAAAAAATAGCTAAGCCCACTCGTTTTGGGCTTTTGGCTTATTGGTCGGGCTGCTGGCTGAAAAGTGAGGCCCAAGCCCAGTTTTGGTTCTTAAGCTTTTGGGTCAACCTGACAGTTCTCTGTTTTTAGTCGGATATATCCTTAACAAATATGGGCCTGAGTTGTTAATCAAGTTAAATGCCATGTCATTCTGGCATGTGTTTGGTATGCCAATAATAAATATTACTACCTCCGTCCCAAATTAGTTGTGTTAGATTTGTCTAGATACGGATGTATCTAACACTAAAACATATCTAAATATATTTGTATCTAGACAAATCTATGACAGCTAATTCAGGATGGAGGGAGTAGTATATAACTCAAGGTTTTTTCAGCTTCTCACACAGCTAAAACATACTCTCTCTGTCCGGAAATACTTGTCCCAGAAATGGATGCATCTAGACGTATTTTAGTTTTAGATATATCTATTTTTATCCATTTCTCCGACAAGTATTTTTGGACGAAGGGAGTACTTCATCGTTTTTTACACTACCCTAATGTCAAAAAACGTCTTACATTATGTGACGGAGGGGGTAAAAAGTAGCAATATTTTCTAACGGGGTCACAGTTAAAATGTAAAAAGGAGAATGCAGGTACCCTTTGAATCATTCATTATCGTCTTCGACAGCATCTTAAATCCGTAAAAGCTAATTAATATAAGGAAGTATCACTACATTCCACTGATAGTACAACAATATCATGCATCGTCCGTAATCAAATTAACAAGAATGGATGGGCCAATCAAATCAGAGATGCATGAGGGGCACGTAGTTCTTGAAGATGTGGTCGACGATGATCTCATACGCCCTCTGCGTGGGGTGGTAGCTGTCGAAGAACACATGCTTGTCCACGTCGTCGCAGACCCCCATGTATCTCGTGTCGCAGAGCATGGTGACCTCGATGAGCCCGGAGCCGCAGCAGCCGTGCGTGAGCTCCGTGAACCCCCACCGGTCTCCGTGCACGGCCAGCTCCTCGATGATGTCGTAGATGTCGAAGTAGACGACGAGGGTGTGGAACGTGGGGTCGGCGTTGAGCCGGTCGATGAGCTGCTGCAGCGCCTTGTTGTACATGAGCGCCGCGTAGTTCCGGCGGGCCTCGCAGCGCCGCCGCGGCCCGCCGCCGATGGTGCGCTGCGAGGGGACGCACCCGATGGGCGGCATCCCCGTGAAGCCCATCTTTCTGGCGCCGCGCGCGCTGGTGTTGCGGAGGAAGGCCTCGGCGCCGACCAGGAGGAGGTCCACGTACGCCGGGATGTCGTAGTCGCCAGCGCGGTAGGGCGTCATGAAGTAGGTGTTGGCGAAGTCGTCGGTCCCGGTGACCACGAAGAAGAAGGCGCCGGCGATGATGCGGCGCGTCTCGGCCTCCCCCACGATGCCCACCAGCCTGCGCCGGTACTCGTCGAAGAACTCCAGCTCCTGGTCCATGGTGAACACGTTCACGATCTGCGGGGTCAGCGGGTCGAACCCGGTGGCGCCCGACGCGAAGCTGACGCCGGTGAGGAGGTCCTCCGGCGTGTGCTCCACGTTCAGCCACGGACCAAGAAGAGGCTTCAAGTTAAGCCTCCGAGCTGAATGTATTAAACCAGAAGTTAACATGCTAGTCAAGCAGGCACACTACAACCACGATGAACAGTAAAATAACATGTGGCTTGCAGTGGTGCTCAAATTTTTGTCCACTGTTGAGCAGAATTTTCTTTGTTTACATGGAGATTTGCGAATGTTTTTTTGCACCTAATGTTTCAATCACATACACCATTTGGTCATAATCTAAGCCACAAAGTTTCAGAACCTGTTGATTTTTTTTTTGCTGTTTTATTTTATTTTATTGTTCACCATGCATGGGTCATGGGTGCAGTGTGTCTGGGTGTAGCCAGAACTTTCCCAAGTAATTAATCATCGAAGAAATGTTAAGTAGTTAATGGATCACTTCTAAAATAAGTTGAGAACTACTCCAAAGTGAAACAGTTGAGGCCTCCTTTGATTTAGAGGAATCCTCCTTTGATTTAGAGGAATCTTGTAGGAATTTCATAGGATAGGATTTCTATAGGAAAAATTCCTTTAGAGCCCTTTGGTTTGTAGGAATGAAATCCTATTCCTATGAAGGAATTCTTCCCATCCTCCACATTTCATAGGAAAATAAACATTAGCCTGGACTCAATGGAAAAAATTCTATGATGTGCATCAAAGGGCATCTCTTTTCCTATTCCTACTCATAGGATTTGAGATACATGTCATCTCATTTCCTATGACTTTCCTATTCCTACGATTTTTCTACCCTATGAACCTTGGGTCATAAAGATGAAGAACAAAGGTATAAATTCATGGGGTATGCATCACTGATTGGACTGACTGCTGGGTCCTGCAGATCTAGACAGGAAGCATATATCCTCTCTACTGCACTGGTCATGCTTAACTACACACCCTCTCTCTCTACTCAAGTGGCACAAGGCCATTTTTTTATTGAAGTTTCGGTCTTTTTTTATTGAACAATTACCAGTGTCTCATGCTTAATTACATACTCTATCTTTCTACTCATGCTTAAAAGTAAAGGAGCGCCTCTTTTTTATTGAAGTTTTAGTCTTTTTTTATTATACATGTAGCGATTTAGCCACTGGCGTGAAGTTGAGTCACATGTAAAATTCCAGTAATTTTTTTTTGTTACTTGTAATTTGTTTATTTCTTTTAGTTTTGTATTGATGCAATTGCACTTTGTTTTAAATATAACTGTGCTTTCACTTTTTTTATGTTTGTTTTGTTTTTATTTGTAATTTTCAGTCACTTTGTTGTAAGTAGCCGGGTCATAAAGGTGAAGAGCAAAGGTACAAATCCATGGAGTATGCAGCACTGATTGGAGTTGGACGGACTGGTCCTGCACAGACAGGAAGAATATATCCTCTCCACTGAACTGCTCATGCTTAATTACACCACACTCTCAACTACAGTGTTTTCCTTTTGAAGTTTCGGTCATTTTTCTAAAAGAGTGATTCAGTCACTTTTTGTGAAGTTTGGGCCGCTTTTTTGAGAAATTCTGCTTATTTTTGTTAACTGTATTTTTTTATTTCTATTAGTTCTGTATGCACTTTTTTTTGTTAACTGTAAATTCTGGTTATTTTTTGTTAACTGTAATTTGTTTATTTCTATTAGTTTTGTATGACTTCTATTTGTGGAATTGCATTTTCTATATGATTACAATGTAACATTTTGATATTCCGCAACACAAACATTGGCAACATAGGCTCAAGTTTAGACCAGAAGAGGGAAGGTGTGACCGAAGTGCACACTTGGCATAGTTGCATGACAGCTGTGAATTGACAAGGCCAATGGATATAAGGAGGAAGAAGGTGGAAAAGGACCATATTCCTACTAGCTTAAACCCAAGACCTGGACGATATTTTTAACTGAGCACTAGGGAGAGGACAATACTCACACAAGGCAGGTCCTCTAAAGGAACATTACCAATATACGAAAGTAGTGTAAGACCCTTCCTCTTTTTGCGGGGAAGTGTAATACCCTTCTCATCAGTATCTCTGGTCGGTGGGCCACTCGAGAATGTCGATAGGAAGATCAGAAAGAAGGCAAGAGGAGATGTGTACTCCCCGAAGCTTTGGCGGAGCTCTAAAAGTATATATTTAGAAATCATATGTCTGAATTTATCTTACTTTCATAGTGCATAGAGATTAGTTCTTTAATGAATTTATGCATATGCTTCTTCGGTAGAAAGAATGGTCAACCCATAAAAAGGCTGGACTTTTTTATTACTTGTGTAAAACGATCTTTTATTTTCTCTTGTGTTGTTTGTGTACATCGTGCTATGTAGAGACCGGCATTCCTTCGATGCGGTTGTATCACCTCGATATATCAACTAAACTTCATTAAGAAATAGAAAGAATTGTCAAGGAATAAGGTTATATAAAGACCGTGTCACCATAAAAAATAGAGAGAAAATTATCAAAGAATAAGGTTATATATTTGGAATACTAAATTTTCGCCCTATGCATCCGGAGGGAGTATCTTTTTTTTGAAAGACATCCGGAGGGAGTATCACTTTTCTTTGCATGCAGGAAGTGACGTACGCATGCATGCATGCATGCTACTGATGTTACTCGAGCTAGACAGAGGGGAGGAGGTAAGCAGGTAGGTACCGATGAGGTCGGGGGGCAGGAGCGCGTTGGAGAATCGGCCGGTGGCGACATGGCCGGCGAAGTCCTTGCCGTAGGGCGCGTGGTTGGCCTTCATCCTCGTCGCCGGCAGGTTGTTGTTATTGCCGGGGTCCACGATCGAGTCGCCGAACACGATCAGCGCCGTCACCAGCGGCTTCTTATTACTACTCCCCTGCTGCTGCTGCACCGCCTGCGCCGTCATCGTCTGGTTCAGGTCCCTCCCGCACACTATCGCCGGCGCTGCCATCGCCATTGCCACCGCCGCCGCCACGAGCAGCCGCCACCGGGTGGTGATCATCATCTTGCTCCCCAACGTGATCATCATCAACTGGCCTCAACGCAGGGCGGCCACAGCTCGATCTGATCTATTTATACACGTCGTTCTGTCCATGGGTACACAGATCGTGAGCTAAGCCAGATAATGGAGAGAATGTACGCGCGCACAGTGCCGGCCGTCCCCGGGAACTGTTCTCGCATGTTGGGTTCCATGACTTTACAACCTAGCAGCAATGGTGCATGCCATGCATGCACGGTGCAAGATCGATCGATCGATTAGTCGAAGATCAACGCGTTGCATTTACGAGGAGCACTGTTGCGTGCATCAAATGGGTATATTTATGTGTGCACCGACAGCAAGCTGAACACTGGACAGGTTGCATGTTCTTCCTGCCGGACAGACAGATCGAATAATCCATCCATCTCTTCACCAACTTTGGTGGGCATTCATTACTGATCCATTATGTATGTATATGTGTACGTGTTCTCCATTGATAAAGTAGAGTACGTTGACGACTTGTTTAGATGGATCGGGAACGAGAACCATGTGCATGTGAATGTGCACTGTTTGCAGATCATATAGCTGGAGGCAGATCGGGTGGACGCCGTGGTACACTGCTTGTACTGCGTTGATCTAGCTAGAACAATCAATTGGAATTAAGATGGGTGGGACACTGCATGCTTATGCATGTACTCCTCATCAAAGTAATTCGTTGATTTTTTTTTATCTCTTCCGCAGTACTCCCTCCGCTCATAATTATAAGGTGTTCTGACTTTTTTCTGAATTGGACACACACACATATATATAGACACATTTTAGTGTTTGTTTACTTATTTCAGTCTGTATATAGTCCATACTAAAATATCCAAAACATCATATCTTTGTGAACGGAGGGAGTAGCTATTTGTAACTTGCCTGAATTGCAATTGGTCTTCCTCGATTTCGTTGGAGAAGGAAGAAGGAGGCGAGACATGGTACCGAGGACAACACGCGGACAGGGGCACCACGGCGAGGCTGAGCCAAGAGGACGAGAGTCAGGGAAGAGAGCGGCAGAAGGAGGAAGAATGTTCTCCGGTTCGAGTGGAGATTAAATCTAGAGGAAGAAGATGGAGGGGAGACCTTGGGTTTTGATCAACGGCTGAGAAAATTAACTGGCTCTAATTTTTTTTCAGACTGTCAAATAGTCGCCCCCTATCAGTTCAAACTATTCGAGATACATGATGCATGAAAGCAAGTCACTGAGACTGAGAAACATTCGTTGTTGCAGCCCATGCATGCATGCATGTGCATTCATTCATTGGCTATACATACATAGTGTGCCCCCAACAGACTCCTTAATGTGGCACCATTAATGTACTACTCTGAAAAGAAGGGCAGGTGCGTCTACCACTCTGAGAATGCAACGTGTACTCCGAAGAATATATGTCGGGACGCATCTCCTATCCTATGTCGATCCAGGGAAACATGGAACGTGCAAAATTGCTTCTGCGAAGGCAATGTGATGACATTATGAGCCCATGTATATCACCGTTGCTCCTCGTTCTAAGGCAGCCGAAACTCGATTCTGATTTACATGCTACTTCTTGCTTAATTAGGAGCTGTGCAAGATGAAAGGCCATGTATGATAAGAAACTAGTAGTTAAGAGGCTAGCCAGGAATTCTTTTTCGACAGTGACTCCCCCAATTGGTTGTTAAATCGTTCCTAAATTAAGCAGTTGATTCAACGCCATACATGTACATTATCAATAGTTTTGCTTCAAAATGGAACACACACAATCTAAGAACCCTACACTAGTTTATAAGGCTTCATGCATTGTTTCATGGAGTCGTTGGTCATACAAACGAGTACTCCCTCGATCCAAGTTAGTAATTGCCAATTGTCTGCGACAATTAATTTGGATCGGATTGAGTACATGGATTGGCTCACTATGCATCTATCCCCTAATACACCTAACATTAACGAGAAAACATAAAACGCTAGTAATACAATCGACGCTAGACAAAGGGAGAATATTGAATGGCATGTAAAGAGGACAAACAAGCATGTTCTAGAATGGATTATCTCTTGGCGTTGTGTAGCAATCAATGATTGTATGGCCCTAAAATTATGGGTGATTAAATTGAATCCGGAAAATATGTAACTAAGAGAAGATATATTATACAATGAAGAAAAATGTTGTGTACTGTATTTCTTATTAAGAGATCACCTACTAGCTAAGAGAAGACAAAACTATTATGTTGATTCTTCTCTCTTCCAACTTTAACAATTATTCTACGTGGTATTGCTAAGTTAGCACCACTATATGTGTCCTAACCACGAAGAGGCCCGACACACCTAAAAAATAGGGACTAATTAGTCCATTGATTTCCAAAAATCATACAATTTTTATTAGATGAAATTACCCTTCTCAAAGCTTATGGAGGGAGGGGGGGGGGGGGGGGGGTACCATACGAAGACTCGATTCTCAATATTTCTTTTTATTCTCTTCAAACAAATATGACATTTTTCTGAAAATTCTACCAATTGCTAGCATATTTTTTGGGAATCTTCTTGGACAAGGGAGATGAGAGAGAACTAATTCATTAATGACCACGAAACCTACCTAAACATGATCGAAACCTACCTATGTATAGCTGGTCTTTGTGAAGAAACTAGACCTATGCACCGCGGGGGGGGGGGGGGGGGGGGGGGGGGGGGGGCATGTCCCGTAGTCCTATGCCAAATTACATCTGACTAGAAGTCGAAAACGTCTAAACGGTAGTGCATAAGAACTTGCATATGATGGGACAAAACTTTGGACAAGAAAGCAACACATCAATGTTTTCACCTACACAATCTTCAGGCCTGCAGTGTGATGCCCTCACTCAATCACCACATCTCTTTCTTCTCTGAAACCTCATCTATGTGATACCCAACCTAACTACCTCATCGTCCATCTATTTCCTAGCTAGACACGGTCAAATTCTTCCTGGATGCCCGAATTTTTCCTGGATGGTCCTTTGCGGAAGTGTCTTTTTTGTGGATGAACAGTGAAATGCTAAAAAAATAGCAAAATAATTGAAAAATAAAATCATATTTTTTGGGGGATAAACATTGCTGAATGTTTTAACTGCATGCAAATTTTTGTGATGGAATGACATTGATTTTTTTAAAAAAAACAGTGCTCCAAAATATAATGGTTTCGAAATTATCTTTTCTCTTTTTTTTAGCATCAGTTGTGTCTATTTTTCATAGAGCATTAGGAAATATATTTTTGTTCCCGGACTATGCGCATGCAGGCGAAACATTCAGCTATATTTGTTACAAAACAAAATCAGATTTTAAAAATATATTTACTATTTTTTCGCATTTTACTGTGTAGGAGTATATATGCACCTGGGAGGCTGGGAGTAGAAACTCCACTTCCGGCTCCTTTTTGCTGGACTTTTCTGCAGATCTTTTTCCCGTAAAGCATATACCTCAGGTGCCTTGTTTACATTCTCTTGTCTACAGATACAGAGGAAGAGACAATGTGCACAATGTCACCCATGTTAGTGTTAAGCAACATTTGGTAGAACATCAGAAATTGGCGTTCAACCGTCAGCTGCAATTGTTGATCAGTATGGCCTGTAGCTAGATTCTAGTAACTCTATACTGTTAGGTGTAGCTGCTTCAGCTTGTCACCACTGTATGCTCATCCCAATCGGCGAAATTCCTCTCTTTTACAGTATTATTATAATGAATTTGTTACTGCATATATCTCAAAATAACTTTTTTAGGGGTATATATCAAAATAACTGAACAGAGTAGAAAAAAGAAAAACATGGTCTGCATATAGATGGCATACATATTGCCAGCATTGCAACGCTCATCCTAAATGCACGATGCCTCCATCAGAATATTCAGCATTAGCACACACATGGTTACATTGCCCATGGTGTACCTCACGGTTTAAACTGTTGGTGGATCGTGTATTGGTAGCTCCAGCTTCTCGCCACTGCATGCTCATCCTAATTGCTGGAATTCCATTGGGATTGCATACATCATACTTCCAGCATAGCGCCACCCAATGACACGCAGATGCAGAACAAAAGCATCTGCACACCGTAAGCAATTGGAAACCAAAAACTAGAGCAACAATGCATCAACAGGAGAAGCAAGCAATAACACAACACGACCAACAACGTTTCCCAGAGCCACACGGGAGGGTGCAACCAAACACAGCACGAGAGGAAATGTCTGTAAAATAGTACACCAAGGAGTTGTACAACATTCTCGTTTGGCGAAACAGCTGACAAGAAAGTTCATCACATCATCCTCCTCCGTCAAAAAATGGAGGTTTACATCCAATCCAAATGGGGGGAAGAAACCGACAGAGTTTTGGACTTCAATAACCCACATAGCCAAAATAACCGACAGCGGTCGGGAACCGCACACTAAGCAACTAGCCCTAATCAGCAGCGTCTTTCCATCCTCTTCTTCAGCTTCTCCCCCTCATCGCGTTTGATGCCCCCCTACACGATAAACCTTTTTGTTTGGCCGCCTATCGTTTCAGCTAGTAGGCCGATTTTCACCAATAACCAGAAAGCCACATCAACCCCGCAAAACGAACCCGCTTGTCAGTCTAATGCAACCCCGCAAGCATACCACCTTCCAAAAATCACAAAGTATCATCATCATTTCTACTCTCGTCACTCGCGCTCGGACAAAAACCCTTGCAGTCATAGTGTGATAACGAGACGGTGTGTGGCTAGCGCTGACCAGCGCTTTCTTCAGCTGCCGGTGCTGGGTTATTGCTGGAAGCCGATCCATTCTGGACTACCTCATGATGGTTCTGGTCCACCGTGCTACTAGGGCCAGCTGGTTCTTGCAGGCCCACACCTCCAAGCTGTGCTGTCAGATCATTCACATTGGTGCTGGGGCTTGGCACAGCTGCTGCAGAGCTTGACGGAATATTAGGGTTGCTCTCTTTCGGAATTAACCATTTGTCCCAGTCATCTTTCCTCCTAACTTTGTCGCCCTGCATCAACACAGAAACCGAGGCCCTGCATTAGTGGAAAAAACTATTCTATGTCTCAAAAGTTTGAATACTCGGTCATTAGAGAAGGGAATGGATTATTCTAGCCCAGTGTCTATCAATGCCAGAAATATTCCTAGTCCAATGGTCATGAATGCTATTAACTATTGGTCGAGTCCCAAACCAACTCTAGTTGAATGTTTATGAATGCGGAAACTATTCTAGTGCGGTTTAAATGGAAATTAAATGCTTTATTTGTGGGCATTGAAGGAACCCCCATATCATACAGATGCGATAGTTCACACCACTTGCCCTCAAATAGCTGAAACAGGAGTGAAGTAATAGTATGTACCTTCACTTCCAGTATAGACGAGGACTGAATTGTTTCTATTATATACTGCAAATTGGCATTAGGAATATCGGCAGTGATTCCCCGGACCTGCAAAAAACGATATTTCAGCACGGTTCACAGACTTCTTAAACATATTCAGCTTGAACCTCCTTTTTACATCCACAGAATAGGTGTATATACATATGGTATCATCATAAAACAAAAGGACCAAGTACCTTGCCATTTTTTGTGGATGCACAAGCGCGCAAATAAAAATAGTGAATGGGAAAAATTGGCAACAACAGGGAAAGCAAAGCAACAAGGTTGACTAGATTCATCAGATAATCTAGTGCATGATCAACTAAAGGAGAAAACTAAAAGCCTGCAGTGTCACGTATGCAGAAAAATTACAGCGAGAGTTGCACATCTGATTTAACTAAAAAACACAGAACACTTGTGAAATTAGATACTGGATGGCCTTGCCACAACAACCTAGAATGAAGGACCGCTAACCTACAAACTATCCACACAGCACATCCTTTGTCTTTGTACTCCCTATTTTACTGCCAGTCCATTGGAGTCGCACAAGAATATTGCAGTATGAAAAAAATTTGAGTGTACTTGAGCACAGTGATACCTCAGAGAGAAATAAACAACAAAGGAAATGATATGTTTCAACACTTTACAGGCTCTTATCAATGAGAAGTGGTGTAGGGAGCAATAGTACGTTAATCACATGCTACTTTTATTTAGCACAAAATAGCTGAGTCTACTATGTCTGGTTATTGTCACAAAACTGCAATGTTCTTTAAATACTCCCTCCGTAAACAAACATAAGACGTCTTATACAGTATTTGTTTACAGAGGGAGTATTCAATACTGCTATACTTAAACTCCTACATTACAGCCAACCAGAATTCAGATAGAGATCAGATACCTGTCCCCAGGTAAAGACTTCGATTTTTTAAAATCAATATCTAAAGAAAAGTTGCCAAAAATAGAACACACACAAGTGCCCTGATACTTGATTGGCATTCATAATCAATGCATGGTAACATGGTAATGCACTCCTGACATAAATACTTAAGTTCAATCACAATATAGCTTGCTACTCGCTACCTCTTCTCTTGTCAATCAATGTAATATACTCAACCTGCAGCAAAACTGTATGCAGGCATCCATTCTATATATAATAGGTGTAAAGCAATAAGCATCCCAACAAACAACGAAGGCATGTTAAACTGACTTCAAGCATGCACACGCACAATGCCACTACCACTCATACAATCTAACAAAAAAGGAGATGTATTCGTGCTAAAACACAATCTAAGAGCAGCCAGTAGAACATAGCTCCCGCTTTCACAGGGTCCAGGGAGGAGTCCAACCACTTTGTCTATAAAACACTATCTTCCAACTCAAAAACACTTTGTCTATAAAACACTATCTTCCAACTCAAAAACAACCAGATGACACAGAGAAGAACACACCACATCTGGGATGGGCAGAAAATATTCCGTCATACTACTTCGAGCATGCACACGCACAAGGCACTACCACTCACACAATCTACCAGAAAAGGACATGAAGATGATAGGCATATTCATGCTGGTCCAGGAAGAATAAAGCAATTTCCTATAAAGCACCATCTCCCAACACAACTGATGGCACAGAGAGGAACACACCACGCCTGGGATGAGCAGGAAATATTCCGTCGTTCTAAAAACCAGATGCAAAATCGCAAATATCCAACCAAAAAATCACTACTTTAACATCAAGCCAGAGAATTTATTTTGAAGAGAATAAGCATCTATAGTGCCTGAAAGAAAGCTTAACAGAAAATCCAGCAGCCAATAGTTACTAGCATCTCATATAACCTAGTCAGAACAGAATGCAATTACAAACAGAAGTCGACATTCATGTGCATAATAAAGATCAAAAGATCAACAATCTAGTGTATTTAATATGATGCAACGCAAAGGCATGGTGACTGAAAAAGTACATACACATATGTTAATCGGCGGTCTCGAAAGGCAAGTTAAGGAAAAACAGTAAACATGATGACCTTATTGAAAGTTGACATAAAAGGGACCGATACAAAGCCCTCCTCATCCATATGTTGCCGCAAGTAAACATCTCCACATAAGTTATCCTTGCTGTGGATCAAAGAACATGGGTATCAGCAACACAGAAGTACAGCCACAGGCCGACAGTTAACTCAATGATGCAAAAAATCAGTGTAACAACCTGAAGTAGAACTCAAACTGCTTCTGCAGCTTCTGGCGGGGATTAGCCTCAGAATCCGGATCAGCCTTGGGCTCAGGCTCAGGCTCAGGTTCAGGCTCAGGCTCAGGTTCAGGCTCAAGCTCAGCCTGGGGCTGGAAGTAGGGATAAGCAGGTGGCCCGACCATATGAGGTGCGAACATTCCCCTGAGAGCCTCCGGAAGCGGCGGAGGCCCAACAAAGTACATTGGGGAAACAGGAGACACGGGCGATGGCATATCTGGACATGGCACACCATAGTGACAATCGATCAATACCAGCAGATTATGGAGTACATCACTACATCAGCAGCATTAAAAGCAGATGCAATGCGATATCTGCAATACGAGAGAAGTAAAACCTCACCATGGAACGCCATCATCGGTCCAGCAAAGGCTCGCACATGCGAGCCGGGAGGAGGGGGGCCCATGAATTGAGGAGCGACGGTCAGCGGAGGGGGCGGCGGCGGTGCCCCCCGCATGTACGGCCCCATGCCCATTGCTGCTGGGCCACGGTAGAAGCCACCATCAAACCCGCCTCTCCGGCGGCCCCCAAACCCTCCGTGGTGAGGAACTCCACCACCTCCTGGGCCGCCCGGGCCACCGTTGCCACCGCCCCTCCTGCCGCCGTTGTTGTGGTGGCTTCTCTGGCCACCCCTCCCGCCGCCGCCATGGTCCCAGCCGCCTGCGCCCCTCTCCTGGTGATCCCGCGGGGAGTGGTCCCCACCGCCGCCGCTGCCGCCGGAGCCCCCGCGCCTAGCCGTCTTGTGGCGGCCGTGGTGCGTCCCGGAGCCGCCGTGCCGGGGCGAGTTGGACTGGTTCGCCATGGCCTGGAAAGAGCAAGATACCACACAGCTACCGAATCAATCGCGCAAACAAAGGAAGGAACGAACGGCGGGAAAGGCACCATCTTGATCATCGGCGGGGGGGAGAGGGAGGGGGAGGGGGAGTGGGAGGGGAAAGAGAGATCTGACCGATGAGGCGGCGGCGGCGTTGGCGGGGTCCGGGGGAGGCTTGGGGGAGTCAGAGGGGGGCGCGGGGGCCGGGAGCAGGGTCTTGGTCCTGGCGGCGTCGGCGAGCGCGGGCCAGTGGTCGGCGTCCATGACGGCCGGCGGCGGCGGCGCGTCGGCGTGCGGGGCGCCGTTGGCTGCGGCGGCGGAGGGGGAGGGCTGCTTCCAGGCGGACCTCTTGGCCGGCGACGGCGCCGGGGAGCGGGGCGCCGGATCGGGCGACGCGGGGGCGGGCTCCATGGCGGCGGCGGCGGGGGGAGGGAGGGGGAGAGGAGTTGGTGATCCCAGGGATGGGGAGGGGGGACGGCTCTGGGCTCTGGCGATGATGCCACCGATTAGGGCTTCGTCTCTATGACACCCGGACCCCACCTCTCCTTTAGCCCTGCGTTTGGGCCGAGCAGGCTAGGGGTTTGCTTGGGTTCAGTCAGGCTTTTCTCATGGATGGATTCCTTCCTTCTTTCTTCTTTCTTCTTTCTTTCTTTCTTCTCCCTCAAGAATTTCCACACATCTTTTTCTCCTCTTTGATTTTGATCTTGATGGGTGAGTGCCTCATGTTGATCCTTTCTTTTGAGATTTGAGAGGACCATATGGAGATACTCGGGAACATTTATGTATTTGATGACCAGTATGATCTTTCGCATGCACTCAAGGATCCTAATCATGTCGTTTTATAGCAGACGCCCGCACCCGCCGAGCGACAGCGTACGGGTTTTTTGACGCGAGCATTTGAATCCTTGTCTATTTATGAGGTGATAGGCCGCGCGTGGTGGGATTAGCCGCAAGCACTGTGTCAATAGAGATGACGCGGGCACGTCACTAGGTTATCACGCGAGTCACGACACACGTTTATAAAGAAGGTGCGTTGACACTTCCTTCACTATACCTTATCTGGCGGTCTAGATTTTTTTGATTGCCTTTTATTATGCCTTGCAACGGGCTCTACGATCACATCATTTCAAATTTGTTCATGGTCTTGTCCTAACTTATTCGGTTACCTGATCTTGATTGGCCAACCGAACATATGTGTAAAGAAGCCACCTTAACACTTTCTATGCTCTATACTTTTCCTGGTGGTCTAGAATTTTGGATTGTCTTTATTATGACTTGCAGCAGTCTCTTTGCTCCACATCAACTTGGACCGTCATTTTCATTTTTTTCATGATAGTTTCCTTATTTTATTTGATGACCAGGTCTTGATTGGCCTACCACAAAATATATGTAATATTGCTGGTATTCATTTTTCATTAGAAGAGCTTAGGTTGTGGTAGTTGGGTCCTACCCTTATATGTTGTTCCATTTCCGAGCTGGGGTTGCAAAATCCATTTATTGGATCTTTGTGTCGGATTATTATTAATGTATTTTCCGTATAAAAAAGGAGCAAGAATATTCTGTTGCGCTTTATTATATTCGTGGTTGGAAGGAAAGTTGTCTTCTTTATAGATCGGTGAGGTACAGTCATATAATATCATGTCAGTATAAGTCATATAAATGGGTGAAGCCTATTTTTCATATAAAAAAGGAGCAAGAATATTCTGTTGCGCTTTATTATATTCATGGCTGGAAGGAAAGTTGTCTTCTTTATAGATCGGTGAAGTACAGTCATATAATATCATGTCGGTATGAGTCATATAAATGGGTGAAGCCCCTCCTCCAAGTCTCATCCCTCCCATGCGCCTATATATAGAGGAGGGGTGCACCCCCTCATCCCCTCTTTGGCACACAATTCTCTGTGCCCCTTCTCGTTCTCTACGAAACAAGTTCCTAACGTCGTGAGGCCGCTCCACCCTCTAGTTCTCCGGCAACGCTAAGTTCTGGATAGTGAAGTGTTGTCAGATCACTAACTTCATACGCGTGCAACCCACTGGAGAGATCATGCTTTCGATCTTCATTCAAGGGATAAAAATTCTCGCGTTCAGAGATTGTAAATCCTACCCGCGGGAATCTACACCGACGATCTTCACCAACGCTTCTTCGCTGCAAATTCCGAGATGGTATTGGTAACGATCCGATCTATCTCATATGTATC
The DNA here is from genome assembly GCF_056163025.1 of Triticum urartu. Classification (NCBI taxonomy): domain Eukaryota; kingdom Viridiplantae; phylum Streptophyta; class Magnoliopsida; order Poales; family Poaceae; genus Triticum; species Triticum urartu. The sequence goes on from NC_141876.1 coordinate 616,416,585, forward strand.
TTCATACTGATCCTAGAAACTTGTTATGTAGGGTGATTTTTTTTGTTTTCCATTACGTTTCCCAACAACAACATGGGCTACTATATTGTTGATAACATATATTCCATGGTCTTTTGTGAAGACAATATCAAACCCTCAAGCTAACAAAATTATTCACTTTGTGAGGCGTCAAGAAGCATATAGAAAGGATGTTGAGCAGTCATTTGTGGTTATACCAACTCGCCTTGCTAGGTCCTCTGCAATTATGGCAGCAAAAGATTTTGAGGCACACCATGACCACGTGGAGTATGATCATAGAGGATGAGCCGGAACAGCCGTCAGACAATCACTATCAGAATGAGGGGAGCAAGATTTATATACCACCTGTTCAGCCACATATCAAGAACCACGCGGGTCATGAACAACTTCGTGATGAGCATCTGTGGTCGCTTCATGGTCAATAAACTTGTTCGTATTATGTTCTATCTCACATTGTTTGGACCATCTGTTATGCTTGAATTTGAATTTTGAATCAAATTTCACAAACTTTGGATTTCAAATCATTATCACGTATGCGTGTCTAATATAACATTATTCAGGTGGTATTTCGATGCATGTGTCATTTGTATGCTTGTTTAACGGGAAATAGAGAAAAATGGATTTCAGGGGAAGATGTTTACGAGAAAAGAAAAAACTAATCTCGCCAGACAACTTCCCCTGAATTATACAGGTTTTTGTTTTTAAACTTTACAGGGAAACTTGGAGCTGTTAGAGATATTTCTTTTGAGAACAATCTGTTGGAGATGCTTAATACAGAAACTTTTTTTTTGAGAAACTAGAGAAAATATTTTTTTGTCTGACAGAAAATGTTTTTTTTAGAAATTACAGAAATGAATAAGATTGAGAGGCGAGTTACTTTTTTTTAGCCAAGAGAGGCGAGTTACTTAGTCTACACAAGGGGGTGGAGGCCCATCCAGTTTCTGGCCGCTGGACGGACGGCCCAGTATGCACTCATTGCTGCATTACCGCGTCCTGTCCTGACCGGCCCATAGACCCACCATGAAGGGATAAGAAAAAACAGAGGCTAGGGTGTTGCTAAAAAAAAAGAAACCGAGGCCGGAGAGAGAGAGAGATGACGACGGCGGCGGAGCGAGCTCGCCGCCCACACCTCCCTCAAGCCCAAGCCCAAGCCCAAGCCCCGGTAAACTCCAATTCCATGCCCTCCCTCTTGGTTAGAGATCTCGTCGTCGTTGGAATTCAGGGTGGGGGAAAAGAGGGTGCTATGGTTCGTCTTGGTCGGCCTCATTTAGAATTCGGAAGCATTCGCCTGTCAATGAAAAACCAAACCAGAAAAACGAGTAAAAAATCAGAAAAGGGAAAAACCTATAAAAATGAAAATAACAAAAAAAAAACAGCAACACAGAAAGAGAATTGAAAATGTAAAAAAAACAAGAAAAAAATGAAAGGAAATGCTGCATCTGACACCTTGCTGCATGCTTGTACTAGTTATGAGCCTGGACCGGCATTTCAGGAGAGCCAGAGTGGAGAGCAGGGTAAACCTGAAATCCCGTTGTCTGACTCGACAGAACTTTGGCTAATACAGTGGCCTCTAAACCATGTATGTAACTTGGAAGTTTGATTTTTTTTCCCCCACCCGTCTGGCATGTTACTCGTATGCTGCATTTGGGCTCCAAGGTAACATTTTTCTGTATTATTACACAGGTAAAATGCTTCTGATTTTCACGGTGAAGAGGTTTCTCTTACGCTTCATCACAATGGAAACTTGGGAAATTTGGAAAGTCCTTCGGGTAAATAACTTCGATTTATTATTTCAAAATGGTTTTCACTTAAATAATTACATGTTTTGGTGATCTTAAAGCTTCTCAGCATTCAGACAACAACTGAGTTTGATCTTAAAGCTTGTCAGCATTCAGACAACTCTTGAGTGTTTATCGGGTCTATTTTTTCTGGACAGTCTTTTTTATTATTAAAGATAGCTGTGCTAATTATATAAATGGAACTACTTGCTTGCCACTTGTCTTTCATTTTGTTAACTGTTAAGAAGATTCAGACAATGCTGGGTCTTTGATTGTCATTAATGTTACGCAGGCCCACAAGTGCGTCCTGAGTTCTTAGTTCAATCTCAGCTTCCTCTTATTCAAATTTGCTTGTTTATTAGTCCCTCTTGAATCCTTGGAATGGAAATAGAAATTAACAAGATGTTACGCTTCAGTCTACAAAAAGATGATGTTATTCTTTTGTGGATGTTCTGCCAGAAGTTTGGCGTGTCACGTGATATATACTTGTAAACTTTTTCATGTAGTAATGACTAGTTACATCCTCCTCCTTAACTATAATCCCGTTGAATGGCATGCCATCCATCAGTAATACTTTGTAGTACTAGCTGACTTGTATAGTTCCTTCTCCATTCTCACAGGCTGAAAATACCATTGTTTAATTAAAATAGCTATGAATGCTTCTCCACAAACATTCAGGTATATCTAATGCATGTACGTTATTTGGCAGGGACATCGTATGAACCCGTCAGCTTTGCTGCTCAACAGCCGGATGCTACTGTCTTCATTCCATCAGAATCCCAAATGAAAGCTGGTACGTACTTGAAATGTCAACTTTAGTGAGTAGTAATTTAATTGTACAGTATTTTGCAAATGTAGTACTTTAATTATATTTCCATTATATTGAAGTAATGTGAAATTTGCTGAAGCATTCTGACCGTCTTGGTTTAGTATTTCCATGTCGTATTGATGACACAATCGATGGGTTGGTAAACCCTAATTAAATTCGCACTATGTAGCACCATGTTTTGCTTCGTTGCCAGAATTTTAATTCACTGGATACTAGTCAGTGATAGTTTGTAGCACCACGTTTGATTTCAGAAAATGTGCATCTTACTCTTCAAGGGAAATACTCCCTCCTTCCCAAAATACTTGTCGTGGTTTTAGTTCAATTAACTAAAATCATGACATGTATTTTCGAACGGAAGGAGTAACAAATAAAAGAAGAAACAGCACATGACACTTCATCGCTGGAAGTTTATCTCCAAATGTCTAACTCTTATGAGTTACGGTACATGCTTATTCCTCTTGAAGCAATGAAGGGAACAAATCTCAACACGGTAAAGAGGGTATACCATGAATGTAAATCTTAGAGTTTAACGGGCATACAAGGAGTTGGATCATATGTGTGGTATAATTTTTTTTATCAGTTGGCACGGATACTTTTTTTCTATCAGTTGCTATCAGAAAAAAAGTATCCGTGCCAACTGATAAAAAAATTATCTTGTAGAAATAAAGCTCCCATTGTTGTGAGTTTCAGGAGAAGCAGTGCTATTTGCATGACATATACTTGTATTATGAAAAGAAGTTGGTGTAATAGCTGTGCTCCAACTTTGTAAATATAAGTAACATGAGTCTAAGAATATACTCCCTCCGTCCGGAAAAAGTTGTCTCCGACGACATTTTGCGAAAATCACCTCCCCTTTCCTCCGACAAACAACACACTCCCCGCGCCAGAGCCAGAGCTCCCTTGCTCGTCTCCCCCTCGCCGGAGCTCCCCCGCGCCAGAGCTCACCTCCTCTGCTCCCCCGCACAGCTCTCCCGCGCGTCGCCGGAGCTCCCTCTCCCCACGCCACTGCCGCGTTGCTTCCCCCCTCCTCGTTCCTCTCATCGTCCCCCCATGGCGAATCACGGCGAGGAAGGCTCGACTTTTTTCGATCTGCTATCCGACGGCGTCCTTCCCCGAGGGCGGCGAGCCGGAGCTTCCCCTGCGCGTCGTCGACCACCTCCTCATTGGCTGGACGCCGTCGACCACGAACCCAGTATTCTCCAAGCGCACGCCGCTGTGTGGGTCGCCGAGACGCCGAGGCCGAGGCGGAGCTCCAGGCCATCGAGGTCGCGTACGCCGCCGAGTCCGGCAAGCGCCGCCAACTCCCAGACTGGTCCAAGGCACCCGCCCCCGCCTCCGTCTGCCCATAGCCCAACCCAGTCCCCTCGCCCCCCTCCTGCCAAGGTGCGGCTCCCCCCTCTTCTTGCCTCCCGCTTTCCCCTTCTTGTACTCCAAAATGCTTCTTTTGAGTACATTAGCTGTCAATTTAGTCTATCTTGAAGCTTGGGAGCTTCTTTAGCAAGTTCACTGTAAAATTGAGTACAAGATCACGGAAAATTTTCTGGAGTGTATGTTCTGCAGTCACTGAATTTTCTCGAGTGCATGTTTACTGAATTTTCTGAAGTGTATGTTCACTGAATTTGGTTTTCAGTAGTGTTAAGAGTTCAAATCAATAGTGCAGGTTCGTGTACATGGCCACCCCCCATGGATATGCATTGGGGCGCTCCTGGGAGAGAGGATTCATGGCCATCCTAGCTAGCTGCTAGGTGGAGAACGTGTTAGGTTCTTGCTGTCCGTGGCAAAAGCTGGGGCGATCGAGTAGGAGTAGCTAGCAGTGTTGATGGTGTGTGGTGTAGAGAACCATGCAGATGTCATGGGCAGGCACTCATAGTCTAAATTTCATTGATGTCAAATTTTATTTATGTGTCAAGTTTGAAATCAACTTGACTGAACATCAACTTGTTCTGGTTTAGTGTAGAATCACTTAAGTAGATGGAGTAGTTATTTTTTATACTCTCACTGAAGACTGTGTTGCTAAATCGACATCAAGTTTAGGAACAAGTGTGTGTTCCTAAATAATCTTCAGTTTCCACTATATTTACTGTCAAGTCTGAAATTTTGATCTTTACTGTCAAGTCTGATTTGTCTCTGAACATTGGTTACAGTAAATTAGTGGTTAACTGGAATAAGGATTAGATCTTAGCTAGTGCTCTTTTCAGATGGCTTGTTCTCAAAATTTGGTACTCCATTAGAGTAACTTAATTCTCAATATTAACCGTTTCAGTTTCTAACAAGTTTCTTCCATGTGTTCTGAATTAAGTACAGTCAATGATCAAGTGATCTCTTCTCCAAGTTGCCTGAAATTGAATCAGTCATTTAGTTAACTTGGATTTTTTTTTCCAAAATCTGTACATTTAGTCAAGTTTCTTCCATGTGTTCTGAATTAAGTACACTATGGGATCATTTTATTTTACTGTAGATTTGCTTGCAACTGGTTTTAGAAGTATTGCTCGTTTTCCAATTTATGCTGTTTTTTGATCTTTTATGCATAGTTTTATTAGAAGTATTGCTTGTCAAAAGAGTGTTTATGTCTAGAAAATCATACCAAGAGTACAAAAGATGAAAGGAGATCTTTCTTGTTGTGGCCAAAAGAAAATGGATGGATATACGTAATGTAGGGGGAGGATCATGTTTTCAGTGCCTTAGTACACAAAAGTAGGCAAAGTTTCTGTAAGAATATACTTAAATCAAGTTTATTCAGTTAACTAAATCAAGTTTATTCAGTTAAGGACAGAATTATTTTGATCAAGTAATTACTGTGACAACATTGCAACATTTCTTCAGAGTACATGATCAGTTTTGCCCCTTTTTAGTAAAGAGGTGCAGCAACTTTCTGGGATTTCTGAAACTTTAGTCACCGGGACAATATACAGTCACCTGGGAGTCACCTGGGATTTCTGAAACAATACCGCCACTTGGACAATTCAAAACAGTTAACTGAAAGTGTCTAAAACAGTTAAGTGTTTCTGGGATTTCTTTTTTCTTCTGCAAGGCATGATTTCTTTTTTCTTCTTCTTTTTTCTCTGGTGTGTCATGTCTTTTTTTTAGACTAAAAGTGAATCAGAGCAAAAATCTTCTATGTCAGTGTGCTAGAAATAAGAAGACAAAATTGGACTAAAATGAATGACTGAAATTGGACAATTGGAAACTTTAGGCATGTTTGCAATTGGACAAATGGTGTATAAATCCAAATAAATCAAATAAATTCAAATGATTCAAATAATCTTAGTTTGCAATTGGAAACTTTAGGCATGTTTGCAATTGGATAAATGGTGCACACTTGTTTATTTCCTCTCTAGTGGCCTAATTCTAGTGGAACTTTGGTTGGTTAGTGCTCTTCTGTTGCTTTTGACTAATCTTAGTTTGACGGACCTGACTTGTGCTCATTTCCAGTGGACTTCACATTCCAAAGGAGGGACAGAATCTGGAGTAATTGATTATTTCCAAAATCTGGAGTAATCTTCTCAAGTTACATGATCAGTTGTGCTTGACTGAAAATTTTCACAGGAAAATTTTGACTGGAGTAACAGAGGCATAACAGTACAAATTACAGGTATAGATTGCTCTGTTCAACAAACTTCCTATCAGTCCAACAATGTTTCTGAATCTAAACTTTTTCAGTTAACAGAACCTGAACCTGAACTTTTTAACCTTCCCTCTCCCTTTCAGGCGAATGTGGATGTTGCACACTATTGTGAAGGTGTAGCACTGCCCAATTAAATTTCCACTTCACATATCTACTTCAATTTCTACTACAAATTCACCTTTTCAACAGCAGACGCGGGGCAGAGAAGTCAGACGGCGAGGATGAGCAGAAGCATCAGACGGCGAGGAGGAGCAGAAGCATCAGACGGCGAGGACTCGATCTGGGGGCGTTGGCTTCGCCCAACAGCTGCAGCATCAGAGGCTGGAGGGAATCGCGGCGGCAGCAGAAGGAAGCGGCGGCCGGCGACTTGCCCAAATCCCGCACCGGCGGCCGCGGGCGCGAGGAAGCGGGCAGAGGATGAGGGCGCGGGCCGCACCGGCTAGGGACGCGAGCAGGGCGACGAGGGAGGTGCCTTCAGCCGTGGAGGGCGTCCAGTTGGTCGCCGCGGAGGAGCAGTCACCTCCGTGTGGGCGGCGGCGCAGCTCGCCTTCGTGCAGGCGGCGCAGGCGGGCAGGGGCGCCGCGGATTGGCAGCGGCGGCGCAGCGGCGACGCAGGTGGACGGCAGCGCGCTGGGCTCTACGGTGGCTGCCGACGGCGCGCTGGGCTTGTTCCTGCCGCGGGCGTCCGGAGGAGGAAGAAGCAAAGGGGTAATTAGCAGGAGATTTAAAATCCTAAGGGTTTATTTGCAAAAATCATAATGAACTACGCCGTGGACAACTTTTCCCGGACGGAGGGTTCTGCATTCAACTGTCGACGTGTGTAACCTGCAGTGGTTATGTTCTGTTTTTTATTTTTAACACAAGCTTGCAAACAATGCGGGGAAAGAAAGCAAACTATGTAATGCTTATTTCACATTGGTTTAACAAAAACTAAAAGTAATATACCAGCTCTCCCTGGCTGTGTTGTTTCCATTTTGTTATGAGCCCAAGCAGTCCATTTTAACCTATATTTATGTCATGTGCTCTCTGTATGCCAATTGGCCTTTTGACTAACATGTACTCCCTCCGTTCCAAAATAGATGACCCAACTTTGTACTAATCTTGTAGTAGTACAAAATTGAGTCATCTATTTTGGAACGGAGGGAGTAGATGAATAAATTCCGGTGGGGAAGATTTCACGCAGAGTTTGCTTGGTGCGTTATCCTGAACCTGAGGAATTGGAGAAAGAGAAACCAAGTTTTGGGAGTCTTCTTACACCTGGCAGTAGGAGATCTGCAGGTATGTCTTTTTGAAGATGGTTTTTCTTCAGTAATCCCTCTTTTCAGCTGTCAATACGTTAGATGAGTTAGGCAGAGATTTTGCTAGATTTGCTGAATGAGATAGTACATGAAGAAGGCTTGATCCATGAATGCAAGTTTATTTTACCTCTGTTTAACTAAGCCAGACATCACTACTAGAAAAGTTACCTCATAAAACGCACTGATTGTGTTAACGTTGCTGTTTTATGCAAGACATGAAATTCATCTGTACTAGAATGCTATCAGGCAGACAATATCTTTCATCACTGATGAAATGCTGCCTACCGGTAGTATGTTAGCATGCATGTCCTTTGATCATAAATACAGGAGCAGCAAAATACATATTGGAGATAACCCTTACTGTCACTCAACGATCATCAGCTTTGTATGTGTCCAGCCAGCCAACCAGCCAGTTATTGCTTGTTCCTCGCTAGTCCTGCTGCGTTTGTCGGTTTTGCTTAGTGAAGTTGTTAGCCCTTGATGCAGCAAACAGCGCGGTCTGAACCTAGCGTACGTATTGCCTTGTGCAGGTTTGAACATCCTGAAGAAGGAATTGTACATCCTGAAGGAAGGAAGGAAAGGAATTGTAGGCGATCAATCCACCACATGATCTTTGTTGTGCTGTGTGTGCCCTAATCTTTCTTGATAAATTTTTCTAGAAACTCGGTCAAACTTCACATCATTCGACTTGAGAGAAAATTCACACCCCTTGTTTTCAGAGACGGATGGAGAGTAGAATCAAGCGGTCCACATGTACGATCTGCAACAAAGTACGTACAAAGAAAACAAGAGAAAAAGCATGAGACAGGGGAACTTCAAAAGGGGAATGTTATGTATGGTAAGGGTTGTGTGGGACGAAACGATGCATATATACATGCCACTAACATGGGTAAGCATGAGCTAGCTAATCTGAAAAAGCTTGGGATCTTCCTGTTTCGTTTTGCTTCAAATCCTGGATTGTTGCCACCTCCTTCATCGTGGCGCATGCTCATCCCAAGCAAATTATTCCTGTAGGTACTATGGCCATGTACATCAAGGTTGCTAGGTACTCCATATTATGATGTTAACCATGCATGTTGCTGACTGACTGGGCGATTGGGGCCCTTTCCACCACTTTGTAGATATGTGGAGGTTGCACCTGTCGGTCTTCTTGAGCAGCTGCACGCCCCTTTCGCCGGATGGCATGTTGAACATCTTCGCCGATCCTGTTCTTGTACCTGAATGGTTCGTCTTCATCACAAATTCACAATGAACTCGATAAGCTCATATGGCATAGAGAATAGCCTGATATTGAGCAAATCTCCAAAACCACCACATTGGATTATGGTCTTCTTTGGCTCGCTGACCGACTTCGTAGCGACCTCGTGCAACCGCTTTGCTGCAAATCGCAGACTGAATCCACAGCAATGCTGTTGCGCCATGGTTGTTTGTTGCAGCCGCAGAAAAAGGTTGGAAAAAGAAAAGCATCAGTACAGGTTGCCTTATCATACCCAAAACAGTGTTAAATAGACCCACTAACAATGCTGATGATCGTACCATCCAACAAGAAAGATGCGACGCCGGCGATGGCTGCAAGGTCGCTGCCCGTGGCCTTTGATCCGAGCCTGACGGCAAGGCACAGGCAGGCGTTCATAGTCCAGGCCTCCAGGGTGGTGGTGGTTTCTGAGATTTGCTCACCATGTCTCTGACTCTCTGTTGTCTGCTCGCACTACCTCGTGCAATTATTTCGGCTAGTAGCGCTGGGCCATCCTCGGCGACCCCGGTGCCGGTACCGTGGACCTCCAGTCCGTCGCCGCCACGCTCAAGATCGCCCAGCCTGCGGCGCAGCGGCAGAGGGTGGCCGCTCGGTCCACCAGGGGGAAAAGGAGAGGGCTACAATCATGAAAAAATAGGGATAGGCTAGGGTCAGTCAACTGAAAAATGTTTTTGGGTCAGACGATTCATTTTGGGCCGTCTGCTCATCTTCCTTCCCTAGCCACCGCACAGACCACCTCCCAAACCGTCAGCTTCCACCGCTCCGCAGCCGCTGGCGCCAGCCACGTCGCTCCGCCCTCCCCTCAACTGCCGCCCACCTCGCGCTGGTGCCATCCCTGATCATCCCTCTAACCCCGGCAATGAACAGATTTTTCTGGTGAACCTGCACCCACTGCCCCCACCCCTAAGATAGATATCCGGCGAGCCTGCCATCCTAAGATAGACCAGCGGCTGCTACTTCTCCGGCTGCTCCTTCCTTCCATCTGGCGGCTGCTGCTTCCTTCATCCAAAATCAACCGACTTAAATACTATATTCAGGCGGACGTTCACGTAAACTGAGAAAATACACAAGTTATTTTTTGGAAAGGGAACATCACACGTGTCAAACCAAGGGCGATCGATTTTGTACCCGCTATGAACCCGAAAGCCAAGTTCATGTACCTGCAGTGAACATATTTTAACAGAAACGCTAAGAACCCAACGTCAGATTTTTAGGTAGGGCAAATATGACATTCTTCACGGCAATGTACTATATTGGTGTGATTAGGGATGTAAATGGTACAGATATTTTCCGCTCTGAATTCGCATTCGCATCCATTTTTATGAATATGGTATGCACTTGCACAAATACGCCGGATATGGAGGCAGATAGGGATTTTTGTCAACCGGATATCCGGCAGATATGGTATAGGTAACATCCGACGGATGTGGATTATCCGGTATTTTCTGTGGATTATCTGAGAATATCAAATAAGATTATCTGATTAATTTAGACCTTAAAGAGCCCAAATACCAAACCCGCCCACTAATAAGAATCACCGCATGCAAATTGTTACCATATGCTTTACTTCCCAGCGACGCGAGGGTTTCATCTAGGGTTGCCATGGCCCCCAGGGAATTCTTGGTCCCTTCATCTTCGGCTGTCATCTTGGCGCTAAGAGGTAGGGGGGACCTCGCATTTTCAAGAGTTTTATGTTTTTTTGTCACCGTCTGGTGACCATCATTTTTTGTGAGAATAAATTTAGTATTGTTCTTTTGGCGGTGCCATGAAATTAGAGAGCTTTATGTCCTCGTGGATCCAATTATTCGGATTTGATGAGTTTATGTTGGTGTGTCAAACTTTTTTTTGTTGGTTTGATTCTTTGTGGAGTTGAAATTTGTCATCGTCATCATGGTGAACATATTGTGATCCGACGGCCTGCACTTCTAGGGATCATCCCCGGCCCAAGTATGTTCACTGATCAAGACTTCCCATCTTTATGGATGGGCGACACAAGGCGCTCTCAAAAATCATTATTGGTAATTGTGTGGGGTGAAAGAGTGATAACATCATTGCTCCAGTCCAATTGCAGTCACTTTACCGAAGTCTTTGGAGTATTTTTACTAGCAGAAATTGATACCACGAAGAAGGTGTTTCCAAGAGATTTCATTGTAATTCTTAGTCATATGAGTTACTTTGTATTTTCTTTGATATTAGATCCAAATAGGTGTACCTGTAATTCTTATGAGCATGAATAAAATTACAAGCCTTTGTAAAAAAATTGTTATCATATTGGTCTGTGTCATGAATTCAAACACTTGGCCACTCTCTTGTGTTATGTGGTTGGATAAATAAATTGTATTAATATTATTTGCATACTAGAAATAAAATCATGTCTCATTGTAGGTTTGACTCGATTGTTTTTTTTTTTCGTTTCCTGTCCGAGTCCACTCTATTTCTGCTCTGAATCCGTAATCTGATAAAATCCACGTTCAAAACCGCATCCGGTCATTATCTGCTCAGCTTCGAATCCGACAAAAAAAAATATGGCAAAGGATATGGGAAAAGCATTATCCGATCCGATCCATCTACATCCCTTGGCGTGATGACGACAAATTTAGTTCACAAGCACGGCAATTTTTGATATAAAAATGAACTAAGACGGATTTGCCATGCTCACCAAATAAACTTGACATCCTTGAAGAACATAATTTGCCATGGTAAAAAACGAAACATCAGATTTGTAGTGGAGTCCAAAGGGTTTTTAACCAATTTGTTTCAACCAGCCAATTTTATGTATGTGGAGTGCAATCAGCACTGGTTATAAACTTATAATTTGTAACAAACAAATGAAGAGCGGAGTAGAAAGATTCGGGCGTATGCATGCATGCATGGAACGTACTGGTAATGTACAGGAGAAGCGGTCTCAGCTGAGCAGAGCAGAGCAGCTACTACGACGACCAAGTCCCGTAGCTCCTATTTATGCGCCCTCCTCTTCTCTCCTCGCCAGCCCAACCCAACCTCCGTCCATCTCTCCCTTTCTTCTTCCTCTCGCAACACACAACACAGACAGAACAACCACTAGTACGTCCATCCCGAGTGAGCGAGCGAGCCGGCCATGGCGGAGGGTGCCGACGCCAAGGAGAAAGAGGGGGAGAATGGCACCGGCGACGACGGGAACGAGAGGGCAAACAAGAAGCAGCAGAAGAAGAAAGAAGGCGGCGACGCTGGGAAGAAGAAGGCGGCGCCCGTGGTGCTGGGGGTGGACCTGCACTGCGACGGCTGCGCGCGCAAGGTCGTCAAGGCCGTCAAGGCGGCGCAGGGTGTGGAGGGCGTGGCGGCCGACGTGGCCGCCGGCACGGTGACGGTGAGCGGCAAGGCCGTCGACCCCTGGGACCTCAAGGACCGCGTCGAGGCCAGGACGCACAAGCCCGTCGCCTTCGTCTCCCCGCCCAATCCCCCCAACCCCAAGAAGAAGAAGGACGGCGGCGACACCGCCACCGAGGGCAAGAAGGGCCAGGCCGGCGACGGCAAGGGCGCCAAGGCCGCCGGCGATGACAAGAAGAAGAAGAACAACAGCAAGGAGGTGATTAGATTAGATTTGATCATTAGCACGGTTGTAAAATCAATCAAACGTACGGTGCAGGATTAGTATGCATAAGTTTGATGCTAATGGTGGTTAGTTTGTTTGTTAACTAATTAGGGTCCGGAGTCGACGGTGGTGGTGAAGATCGGGCTCCACTGCAACGGCTGCATTGACCGGATCAGGCGGACCGCGCACAAGATCAAAGGTAACTGCATAATTGAGTGAGCATGCACCCACCCACCCACCCACTGACTCTCCCTCCCTCTCTCTTCCTGCCATGCATGGCATGCATGCAGCACGTACATTCATTCATGGAGTTGTCGTGCAGCAAGCGCTGCTGCGACACTGCATGCATGGCTCATGGCTGTCGCTGGAAATCGAAATGATTGACCTGCATGAATGTAGGCGTGAAGGAGGTGAAGGTGGACACGGCCAAGGAGCACGTGACGGTGCAGGGCACCATGGACGCCAAGGCCCTCCCCGACGTGCTCAGGCGCAAGCTCCGGAGGGACGTCGACGTCGTGCCCCCGCCAGCGGCCAAGAGCAAGGACGGCGGCGACAAGAAGAAGCAGCACAAGGACGGCGGCGAGGACGCCGCCGGGGAGCAGCAGCAGGGGCAAGGAGGCGGCGGCGGCAAGAAGAAGAACAAGAACAAGAACAGGCAGGAGGACGGCGGGGAGGAGGCTGGCGGCGCCGCGGTGGTGGCGGAGCAGGCGTTCCCGATGGCGATGATGTACGGCGGCGGGGGCGGAGGAGGGGGAGTGGTGGCTGGGGGGTGGACGACGTCGTACCGGGTGGAGATGCTACACGCGCCGCAGCTGTTCAGCGACGAGAACCCCAACGCCTGCGCCGTCATGTGATGTGAAACAAGATGCACGCACGCACGCACGCACGTGTTGCATGCAGCGTTGTAACTTAGTCGTAGCGAGTACCAAGTACGTACGGACTGAGCCCGCATGCACGTATGCACGTACGTACCGTGGCAACATATGATGCGTACGGTCGCAGTATGTTTGTGTTGGCTGGTGAGACGACTCATTTCGATCGATCGATCGATCGGGCATTCAATAACAATGGTATCGTGCAGACTGCGGCCGGTGCTTGCTGCCAGCAGCCGGCCTCGGTGTGCGTGCACGCACTCGCCGGCCGGCCGTACGTACGTCCGGCGCGGCGTTAAATTGTGCAGGTAGGTAGAGATTGGCATGCAGTGATCCATTGCTGGAGCTGGAGCTGGCGCGCAGGGCAGACGCACAGCAGCCATGCCCATGCTGCCCGGCCGGCCTACGGCAGAGAGATGGATCTGCAACGTAGAGTACGATCGACGTCCGTCCACCCGTCAATTTCTCTGGCTGACATGTGCATGTGCGAGCTGACCGCCGCCGGCCTCATCACACTCATCGCCTGCAACTGCAAGCGCAACGTGCCAACGCTGTTCCATCCCGTTCATTTCCCTCCAGGCGTCCGTGCATGCCCTGGCCTGCTGCATACGTACCATCGATCGTGTCATGACGACGAGCGCGCAGAACACAGGCACACTTTGGAGGTCTCTCGGAGCATCTAGACCGGACCGGACGTCTCATATCTTCACCAAACGCTCGAGCGGCCTGCCCGACCAGGAATTTACAATCGGGCAAAGCCAGCCCAAGAGCCCTCATACTCAGCCCTTATGTGCACCGGCGGAGAGCTACGTGTTGCTGAAAAAAGTTGTGGCTCATACGAGAGGCCTCATTCGAGAGACTAAATCATGTCTCGAATACGTGTTGTTTGACGTCGCTCCAGCGCGTCATTCGAGAGACTAAATCCGGCTATTTAAACCCGGCGGCAAGGGAACCCTAGACCGTGCGGATCATACGAGAGGGCTCATTTTTGCTATGTATGGTTGTAGATCTCTCATGATCTGATCCATCCATCGATGTGACGATGAATTGATGATCGACCACTGAGATTAACAGATTTCTCACGTACGTAGCTCCAAAAGAGAGGACCTGCTAGAATAATAACAAACGAAATTAAGGTTCGTCCGTGTCAAATATCACTTCTCCATCGCCTGTCAAGTCCCTTTCACTTCTGGTTCTTGGCTGCATGCGTGCGTGCCTCTTCCCATGCATACACCTTATTGTCTCAAGACACCTGGCCACCTTAATTTGTATTTTAAGACCACAGTTACATATTGATGTAATATACTCCCTCCGTCTCATAATGTAACATGTTTTTTTGTCACTACACTGGTGACGAAAACATATTACATTATGGGATGAAGGTAGTAGCAACGAGCATGCCTTTAAGTTGCAGAGCCCCTAAACCATCATGTTCATTGCCATTTGTTTGTTAACCTTGCTAGGTATTTATATAAATTGCTCCATGTCAATTATAATAACCAAATTACTTGTTTGAACTTGAAAGAGTACCTAGCTAAATATGAAATGCCACCGGCATAATCATTCAACACTGAGATAAAGTTGTTGAAGAACAAGGAACAACAGGCACCACCACCAATACACCATGCATGGTACAAGAGCCGTTCATGCCTAGCATGATACAAGTACAAAAAGCAGGCGTCAATGCAGTGACTATACCAACTGAAAATAAACCTGAACCAATAAAATAGCAGAAGACACATACACAATGAAGTATTGAGATACATAATCTAAGAAATTCTATATATGCAAAAAGGCGAAAAAAGAGTGGTCTAAATGTGAAATCAGCATGAATTATTTTTGTTTGCTTTGGTGGACAATACAACAAACTACTCCCTCCTTCCAAAAATAAAAAGCATCGGTTGACTTTCTAGTCTTTCTTGAACAACTTTGACTATGATTTTCATGCATTGTATCATTGTATGTCTACAAAATTAGTATACATACATATGAAATGAAATTGTTTTAAGTATTGAATTGCTTACCAGAACATTAATATTAGATCGTTGTATATATGTAAATTATTTATGGAATATAAGTAGTGCAAGATTTTTCACATGCATGGGTGCAAGGCCTATCGAGAAGGAAACTAATAGGTGAGCCCCCGCGTCGTCCCTTCCCCGGGAATTAACTAGTTGGCCATAGTCACCCTTTGGGGGATAATCAGTAAATGTAAACAAACCAAAAATGCATACTCTAGAAAAAGATCATACCATCATAGGCAAGATTACTTACCCCAATTGGCCACTTTCCGTTGGCCCGCCACTTGTTCTGCTTCCTCCGAAACACTATCTGTCCCTTGTTCCTACATGCATAGAGGGGGAAAACAATGAGCTTACCTAGAAGCACAAAATGTTCCCTGGAAAGAAACGATTATGACCCACAATGGTAAACTAAAATCCACAATGGTAGGAAGACGATGGTGTCACCCACAATGGTAGGAAACGCTTTGGAACTGACGCACAGCGTCCTCCCTTCGATGAAGAGGGCGTTGCCGCCGATGCATGTCATTGGCACAAACCTTCCCAGCATAAGGTCAGCTAGTCTGTAAACTAAAATCTTCTTGTAGTTGTGGCTTAGAACGACCACCAGGATCTCCGGGCCACATTCTACCAGATGGTAGTACGTATAAAAGGTGTCGGGTGTGCTTGCTGGACATTTGGCAATCGACCTTGGTGGTGCCACTTCCACCGCCTGTTGTTGCTGTACCTGGGGCGGGCCGATCTCTAGCACCTCTGGTGAGGCGAAACTTGTGGTAAAACAGACCGCATATATCTTTCCTTGGGACGAGATTGGACGACAACTTTGGGAGGCGAACCAGCTTGAAACCCTCCATTGGACGACCATGCGTACCTAGCGATGGCGCCGTCGGCATCGGCGACCGGCCGCCCCTTGTATCTCGACGATGACATGCTCTCGCTGCACGTACGTAGCAGATGCATGTTTCACCAAACAATTGATGCGAAATAGATTAACCCTAGAATCGAAATTTTAGGTAATAATAACCATGCAGAGACGTACCAGATGTTGAAGATAATTAACTATTCACACATGTAAACCCTAAAATATACAGAGAGAAAATTTAGGTCATCACCGTACCAGGCAGGGATCTATGCGTCTTCACGCGGAACGGCGGCAGCGATCGACGTGAATCGCGGCAGATCCAAACGACGCTCGGGTAGGCAAGGCCGGTAAATAAGGTGGTCGCCGGGAGGGTTGGCGGCGGCGTTATAGAAGTTGATGATAGGGATTCTCAAAAAAAAAAAAAGAGTTGATGATAGTGTTACGTACGTGTACGCATCGTCGCTGATCGATCTCTTCCGTTCTTTCTTTCCTTCTTTTCTAGCTACATACATATACATGTTCATGCAAAAAAAAACATACATATACATGAGAATAAATCTGTTTCACTGATGATCGATCCGATCTTCATCGGAACCTCCAAAGGAAATTTAGAGGTATGGTCGGGACGGTGGTGAGGGGTGGCGAGGCGCGTGCTAGAGCACCGTGGGCAGCGGATTGCGGCAGCAGGCAGCCTGGCGACGGCCGTAGGCCGTTTTAGGAAGATCATGAGAGGAAGAAGAAAGCCATTATCGACCAGTTTACCCATTTCTTCTTCATACACATGATATAGATAAATAGATAGATATATAGGGGCTCCCGTCCAATATTGGTAGCTCGGACGGCATGACATGATCAATGGTAACCCTCAGAACAAAAGACATGACCGATGGTGCGCATACACGCACGAGGGATGGAAGTAAATGGAATGGAACAATTTTGGTTGTAAGTAGTGCAGGTCAACAGGCCTGCCAGGTCTCGCACATGCGAGTGATATGGGTCTTTTTTTTGAGATGGAGTAATGGCATGGAAATTGATGGTACGTGTACGTGTTGGATGGACATCGATTGCGTCGTTGCAGATCGATCTCTACCGTCGGGTACTGGGCATAGGCATGGGCATCGTCAAAGGTCGTTTTCAATCTCACTCTGCATCAGTACGATGGAGTACCGTAAGAGCATCTATAGTCGAAGTTGCCAAACCGGTCCTATACGTTCACGGACACTAATCAGGCACTCCCTAAATCTGGGTCTTCACATCCGCATATCTCATATTCCAAATCCTATATCCATACAAATTCATACAACTAGTACGTAAATCACGTACGATCAAAATCGATAAGAAACAGACATATAAACTGGTACCAAACGGGCATAAATCACATAAACATTACCCAAAAGATCACCAAACGGGCAGGTCACATAGTTAAACGATCCAGCACATTGTAACTACATACAACAACTAGATTATAAACAGGAGAGGGCGAGCTTCACCACTTCCTCGCCGGCCCTTTGCCCTTCTGGTCGCCGGCGCAGCTGTAGGAGTCCGTGGCAGGAGGTGGGTCCACGTTGGAGCCGTCAGACCTGTCGTCGTCGGAGGAATCAGAGATGACGATGTAGCCTTGCAAGCGCCGGACGTCGTGGTCTTCCTTGCGCTTGAGCTTGGCCACCCTCGTCGCCTCTGCCACTGCCTCCGCCGCCTCCCGCTCGGATTGCTCAATGTTGAGCCGGAGTTGCTTGGCATTGATCCTCCGGAGTCGTCGGACATTCGTCCTCAACTCAATCAGTGACCGACGACACACCCACTCGAGGAGACGATCATCCTCCTCGGGCACCCGGCGGCGTCGGGCAGACTGCGCAGATGCGCCAAATTCGCCCGCCATCTCCCTTGCCCTCTGCCTCTCGCGGCGACCAAGCTGGCACTGGAACCCAGCGCTGCCCGAGCGGAGCATCGGACAGGAGGTGGAGGAGGCCATCGGGCAGGAGGAGCAGATCAGGCAGGCCTAGCAGGTCCGCGCGCGGGGCCGGAAGGGCCGGCGCTGCGCGACGAGCGACAGGTGGCGTTGCACCGGACCCGTAGTTGCCGCCCGTATCGCATCGGAACCGGACGACATGCTACAACCAGCAAGACAGATGTTGCAGTTGGTAGGAAAAAAATATTGCAAACAATGGCATAAGATGTTGCATGGTTGACTGAGACTTGGTTAAATCTCAGTTAATTGATGTTTAGCAGTCCGAAAGAATATTTTGTTTTTGTTTTGGGACCGTCTACATATGAGTCGTCTAAAGAAAATTCTGCTTTTCTAGAACATGCGTGGTATCAACGTCGGGGCGTCGAAACCAGCTCTGCAATAACATTATAAATGAATTTTTTGATCTCATATGTTTACAAGAAATCATTAAACAGGTCATTTATCTTTTTTCATTTTTAATAGAGTACAAATGTAAATGCTCATGCATACACTCATACACTCATCCCTATGAACACACATGCACAACACCTTCGAGAGACTTAGCCGGCACATCATTTTGAAATTGGGGAAGTCATCACGTCTCTTTTTACTGAACGCACATCATCGGCCGGACAAAAGAATTTCCCAACTAAGTTGAATCAGTGACATACACAACCAGCCAGAGATGAGAAAATGTTATCCCAAATGAGAAAAAAAAGATCACATGGATGATGCTATACAACACACTTCCACTTCAACTAAGAACCTAGTCTACACTAGTATAAAAGTTACGAGTCAATCAAGACGATCCAACCATCTGATACAATCAAACCCAAGGATTCATCAATTTATTTTTTATGTCAACCCTCACTTAACATATATAGTTAATTAATTAATCTTCTATCTGACACAACTCGGTGTATATTTATTACAAAGTGCATAGTTTATACATATGCTGAGATACTAGTAAGGAGTAAAGCCGTTGATACATATGCTTAGACATGCAACCTGGGCATACATCAGCAAACGATAGACGACATAGTGTATTGCCATACTGTTCTGCTAATCGACTTCAATGAGTTCGGCCACTCTTTTGTTTCTCCTCCTTGACAGGAGTAAGTTCGATCTTGTTGTTTGGCAGATTCCTCCACATGCCCACAAAAAACTTGACCAATAGATGGACAGAAGCATCGCCATCTCGGTATATGATTTCACACAGCCTAAGGTTCTTGCACCTGAAATGTGGCAGGTCCTTGGAATATGACTGGCAGCGTTCCATCACCTCATTTGTAGGATGGAAATCCAAGACCTGTTGAACACCACAAAAGAATCAATATTACGCAATGTATTGAGTTAAGATAATAGTTGATGAAATTAGAAGTGGTAGCACCTTGCAATGGCGCAAAGTGAGCTTCTGCAGGTTACATGAGTTCTCTAGGTATTGCTGCAGCCCGAGGAAGTCGTCGCTGATTCAGCACTCATCTAGGAACAATGTTGTCAGGTTCTCAAACTTGAATAGAGGAGGATTCTCATGACTCTCATTGAACAACAACTGAAACCCAGATATGTATAGTCATTTTGTTATCTTTGAATGCCTCCAGATAAATTAAGAAGATACAAACTGAATAAATAAAAGTTACCGTGACCGCAAAATGCAACAAGTGCAAGGTTGTCACATTAGACAGCGCGCCAAGAATGCCCAATTGGTGCTTAACGTCGTGCTCGATCCAGCGTAGATGAATCGACGCATCGACAAGAGACGGCATGGTATGTGGTTCAGCTGTATCAATAATGTGATGGAGCTCCGCGCGGAGGCGGAGAGAAACAAGAGCAGGGCGTCTATAATCAACTTGAAAACTTCAAATTCATCCTCCTCGTCCACCGTGCACTCGCCATGGACAACCAATTTCTTGAGTGACGGGGAGGCGATCTTGATATTGCTGGTGAGAAAGAAGCAGCATCTTTCGAGCTGCACATCCTCTAGAGCAGGGCAGCCGGAGCTGATGTGGCTCGCAATATCTTTCAGCTTCACCTCCAGGCCGGAAAGATGCAATCTTTTGAGCCCGCGAGGCCATGTATCTCGACCTATGTCGCGGCGGAGCCAACGGTCCCCAACGGTAACGGTGGCGTTGGCCACGTGTAACCGGAAGTCCTCAAGAAGCGTGAAGTCATGGCCGGGCAGAAGGTTGACCGTGAAGTCGTCAAAGCCGCGGCGGATATATCTATGGTCGATGTCGAGGCACGGCACGGCGCGCCAGAGGTGCCGCCACCGCATGGAGAGCACGCACGTCTGCACCGTCTGCTGGGCCATGAGGCGCGACAGGATGGTGAGGAGGAGGTCGTCCGGCAGGGCGCTCAGCCGGTCATCGCCGGCATCACCGCCGCTGCCGTCTGCATGGCGTGCACGCTTCGGCTCGGCGGGGGCGTCCGTGGAGCCAAGCATTTCCGTTGTTTTGGATTGCTGCAGCAGTACGTAGGAGACGATTAATCTGCTGGGTGTGGCTGCGCCGCCGCCACCATGACTGAGAAAGATGGGATCAGGATTCGGGATTCAGAGAGAGCCTTAATGGGATTTATGTATAGAAAGAACGGGCCCTTTCCATTCCTTTTTCTTTCTTTATTATTATTTGTCTTTTTTTCCTCAGATATGTTCCTCATTTTTTTATGCTTTCCTTTTTCTCTATTTCGTTTTTCATTTATTTTTATGTTTCTCTCATCTCTTCTTTTCTTTTGTTTTTTCTTCTTAAGGTCTTGTACAATGCAAGGTGCTTAGCAAAGGTGCCTGAAGAAATAAATCAGGCTTTTTTAAGCATCGATGCTTATTTATACAAGGCAGACGTTTAATTAGGTGTCTCTCCTATAAAAATAGACACCGGTGCTTTAGAAAAACCCGATTTATTTTTCTAAGCACCTAGCATTGTACAAGGCCTAATACATGTCCAATGTATTCAAAGATGATGGCTAGTAAAAATTATGTGGACCACCATTATTTTCAAGACAATTTGACAAAAAAGGGTTTCCTCTGCTTTATATTATAAAGCAACCACCACAGCAGTACAAGCGAGCAAACAACAGAAAGAATATAAAAGAAAACGAGAAAGGTAAATGTATTTAGTGTGATCTTGTGGGAGAGTAAGGCAACGAGTGAGCTACGATTGAGACTCCTTACGGATGTTAGGTTTTTGAATTACCGATTCCATCGATAGAGAAAGTAAGCAGCAGGCACGAGTAGACCGACTGATAGCAACGGCGAATGAATGTCTAGAGCCAATAATTTTCTATCACTGAACTCAATCACTTGTTGCCGTTACTCAACAGTTTTCTGTTGAGGTCTATCCCCAGGGCCGTCTCCAGAAATTTGAGGCCCCGGTGCGATATACAAAACGGACCCCTAAATTTCGGAACCTGATAGAAACATTATAGTTGCACTTAATTATTTAACTTAGTTTTATTTTGATCATGTTTAGAAATATACCGAGTATTAGTGCAAAATAAAATAGATTGTACTAAATCGATAGTAATATTCTACGGATCAGCAGCATCAATATTTATGAAAATATCTACTCCCTCCGTCTGAAAAAGCTTGTCCCTCAAAGTGATGTATCTCGCACCAAGTTAATAATAGATACATCCATTTGAGAAAAGCTTGGGACAAGTTTTTTCGGACGGAGGGAGTAGTGTTTTTTAAATATATTTATTTAGTACAATGGCTCGACGAGCTAAAGTATATGATAAATTGATGAAAATATCTAGTGTTTTTGTAACTAGTAATATCATAGAGACGCCATAATGCGGAAATAATTCTGAAACTGAAAAACAAGACCACATCCCAGTTTAGGCTTAGCGTGGAATACTAACAATAAAAGTAATCCATGTACTTAGTAGGAGGGTAGCAGAAAGTTACTTACTACCAATCTACGATCATGGACTTACGCCTGTGTGAACGAGGCCATGTCGGCGGCGAACTGTTGCACAACGCTGGCCAGAGGTCGTCCTGCTCGCGCAAGAGGGAGGAGATATTCCGCGAGGCTGTTCCTTGGCACTTGACAGCAGCCTAGCTACCTCTGGATCCGGCAGGGCAGTGCCACCGCGGCCGCCGGCAAAGCTGGATACCATCATGGAAGAAGAGTACAGCTCCACCATCATGATGTACGACGCTAGATTTCAGGGCAAGATCTCTTTCTTCCTCGGGGCCGCTATCGACAATGGTTCGCCGCAGATCCATTGAACCGTGGTTAACTGGTTTTCAAGGCGGCGCGAAGCAATCGGGTGAATTGTTGGAGTAGGGCGGTGCGACGCTTTGACTCGACGTAAAATGGGGCCCGTGCAGGCACCCATTTTCCTGGTTTCTCGGCGCGTGGGGCGTTTCGCAGCTGAACCGTTTACATCGGGCACTCGCAGATCAGGCGTACGAACCAGGGTTTCTCTTATTTTTTCACCGATCGGGGCCCCCACGTTTTTGGGGGCCCTGTGCGATCGCTCACTTCGCACGCCCTCATCGACGGGCCTGTCTATCCCGTAGAGGTAGTCAAATTGGATCAATAATCGATTTCTAGGTTTTCAATTACTTAAATCAATAGTTCAAACCGCACTAAAAGGTAGGGCATTTCCTTCAATACGCGAACGACACCCTAATTATCATTAGGGCAGACGGTCCTACGGCCGCCAACCTAAAACGTATCCTTGATGACTTCTCTGGCGCGACGGGGCTAGCCATTAACTTCTCCAAAACCACTTTCGTCCCCCTAAATATTGAGTCAGAAATTGCCTCCGCGATGGCGGCCACACTTGGCAACTCTGTGGCCACTTTCCCGCAAAAGTACCTTGGCCTTCCCCTCTCTCCCCACAAACTGCCCCTTTGCGTTCCAACCCGTAATAGACTGTTGTGATGTGTATTTAGCTGGGTGGTGTGCTCTTCTGCTCTCTCGTGGTGGTCGTCTGATCCTCCTGTCCGCCCTTCTTGACAGTCTTCTCACTTACTTCATGATGTGCTTCTCCCTCCCCGGAAGCGTTCTGGAAGGAAATCAATAAGCGTAGACGGATTTTCTTTTGGTCAAACAATGACTCCTTCTCAGGGGCTAAGTGCTTAGTGGTGTGGGATCGGGTGTGTATGCCTAAGCAGCCAGGTGGTCTAGGTGTTAAAAACTTACGAGCGCAATTTTTTGCCTTATGTCGAATTTTGCATTCGAATTCCTCCACTCCTCCCCCTTTGCCTTGGAAAGACTGGATTATAAAACACTCCCCACTATATATAGGTATAGGTAAAAATGCCTCCTTCCTTGGCAAGGCTATCTTCAAGCATCTACATACACTAAGAGATCTCTCTCAGGTAAGGATAGGAAATGGCTCCTCCACATTTTATTGGTTAGATCGTTGGATACTTTCTAAGTCTCTCGCCACCACCTTCCCAGCCCTGTTTTCCCACCACACAAAGCCAAATGCTTTAGTCACACATATTATGATGGATGGGATTGATCTGGGCTTGCATAGCCAGCTAACCTTAATTGCTTTTAATGAACTTGTTTCCTTGAGATTGTTTTTGCAGGATGTGCACCTCACGGGAGCTCCAGACGAAAGATCGCTACTCAACAGGGCTGCCGTCTGCACCATGGGCGCCTACAACGCCCTTGCCTCGCAGCTGGCCGACCCAAACCTCGCTCACATCTGGGACTCAAGGGTTCCTAGCAGGGTGCAGGTGTTTGGATAGTTGTTCTATCTTGACAGGCTTAACCCTCGAGCCAATCTACATCGTAAGTCTATCATCAACTCGTCGTCCTGTCCCTGTTGCAACGGTGTGCAGCAAGACCGTGCTCACTTGTTCTTCTCATGCCCGACTGCTACTGCCATTTGGGATGCACTTGGGCTGCAGCCATGTTCCTCACCTCTTGTGGAACCGTGGAACTCGCCATGCCACCCCACCCTGCCGCAGTCAGTGTGGCCCTTCGTTCTGCTGCTACTGCTCTGGAAAATCTAGGATGCACGGAATGTGATGACCTTTAGGGGGGTTAACCAAACCCCAAATGATGTAATTAAGGCCATAATCTCGGACCTCACTCTCTGGTCACACCGCCTTAGAAAGACGGAACAAAAAAACCCCACGCCGGATTGTGCCTTGTTGATTAAATCCTTTTGAAATATATTCAGGCGGGGAGCCTTTCCCTCCGGTGACAGTTTCAAAAATAAACAATGTTCTATAATCTAAAGACGCATGTGTGTACAAGATCATGCCTACTTTGAGATAGAAATATTGCGTTTTTCCAATCGAGCATTTCTCCTCGATAAATTTTGGTACAACATAGAGCACGGTGGCCTTATGTCATGCTCTCCAGCACAAGCAACAACATCAGCTTTCCTTCACGTATTGCTAGCCAGCCATGGCGGCATGCCACCACCAGCCGAGTACATAACGGCTGTATACCTCACCTACAATTCAGAAAGAACTGCCGCATATGATTGCTTCTAATGTGCAAAAAAATGTCGTAAAGAAATTGGGGATGCTAATTTCTGCTTGCTTGTAGACAAGTCAAGAGATGAATCCAAAAGAGAGCAAGTGGCAATGGTTATAATTTGTTTTGTGGACAAACCTGGTTTCACTCGTGAACGTTTTCTGGAATATCATTCATTTTTCTCGACAAAGGATGGATTTTATTACTCAAAATGAAGCATTAGAAGGATACAAACACAATGAGCACATGTCTGGTCTCTGCATAGCTAAGATGCACACAACCAACACCAATGTACATACACACACAAAAAACGCCGGCGAATAGCAAAGTCATATAAGACCAAAGCTATGCCTAAGAGAGAGAGAGAGAGAGAGAGAGAGAGAGAGAGAGAGACCTGCCCTGAAGCGATCAAAATCGAGATCGACACACTACAACAATGACCATATCTGAGAAGGGAACAACAGTCGAGGGTTGCTGTCGTTGGAACCAACCACCAAAGGTCAAAGTCTATGTTTTCACCCTAAAAAAGTAGTCCGAGCATATCCGAACAATACCTTCAAGAAGGTAACGGCGCCAAAACATCGTCATTGCCAGGTATATCTGTCATGGGCCAGACCTATGTTTTCACCCCGGAATTCGAGACCGGGTACTCAAAAAGCACCACCATTGGAGTCGAGCATGTGTTGTCGCCACCACTTTCCGAGATCCTAGCAGCTGCATGTGCTGGGTTAGAAATCAATAGTTGCCGCTGCACAACTATACACTCTGCATCAAGACATCATCCATAGATTGCATATATCACCGTCGAACCAACCATCGGGTCATGGAGAGTATCGCTCGCAAAAACCTTTCAGTGGACATCATAATCCGCCATGAGGCGGCCGCCACGCCGGAGTGTTCATCCTGGACCAACACCGACGAACGAGGACCTCACCACCGACTGCCACCTCGCCGGCCTTGAACACCATTGTGCAAATCCGGCCAAGCCTGCAACTGCCGTCCGGAGCCATATATATGTACCAGTCTTGGTGTGATCCGTGCCGTACATGCCATGCCGAAAGCCTTGCGGAAGCGCAACGGAGAATCCCGATCCATCTATGGACGTTGAGGGTCTCGCGCCGCCACCCCATGGCCAGATGCGGCGAATCACTGCAGTAGGCGTCCGACATTGCGACAGCAATAGATCTAAGACCAGCCGATCGCATCTCTTGTAGACCAGCCGATCCACGTGGGTATCTTCTGTTTTGGCTCAACATCAATTAGTTGTGAACAATATTCGTGGACAGTGATATGACGGTGCAGTGCTAGAACACGTGTGGAGAGAGTGGTATGATCTAAAAGCCAAGTTCATGAAAGAGTGTCCTTAACTCCTTATGCATATTACATTCACTGTTTTGCTCATCAACTGCAGCTTGCTCTTGTTGCCGCATCTACGACTGGGTGTGCGTTATTCCACAGTTTTGGTTGGGGCTTGAAAGGGCAGCACACGAGAGCCAACCAGGCGGCGACTGACCACCATTATGGGATGCTAACATCTGGCACTACCGGTATTCCTCGCCGCTGCCTCCTCCATTTTGCCTGCCTGCCGCACGTGCTGCTACTCGCCGTGGTTTACCACGGCTACCGCTCCGATATCGCAACGCCCCGGTCACCCCATTGGGCCAGCGGCACGCCTTGGGCTGCTCTTGGGCGCAGCATGTCGACGACAGTGGTGGCTTGTCGCGCTACAGATTGATCCCCTGGACGTAAGTTGTGACGCCAGTGGGAGTTTGGAGGAGGAGGCACTGATTTAACAGTTCACGTTGATTACAGGATACCCAAGAACGACTCCATTTCCCTGGAACTGAACCTAACACAAAGTAATTAAGGTCTTGCTTGCTTGTTTCAGCTTTGATTAGATTCAGATCACCTATGGATTCGCTTCAGTGGCAAAGCTCAACCCGTGACTCTGTTTGTTTCAGCTTTGATTCGATTAGAATCACATGTGCATTCGCTTCACTGCTAACAAAGCTTATTATTATGTGAATGAGCTTCGCCACTGAAGTACACTTTGAGGTGCTTCAAGGAAATGCACTGAAAATGACCTGAATCTTATTTCACTGGCAAAGTTGATTCGAAATAGCTGTTTGTTTCAGCTTCACTGGAATGTTGAATCTGGTCCTTGAATTTCAAATGAAATAGTTGTTTGTCCCAATTTCCAGAATCAGTTTCACTGGTAAAACTGAATCTAGTCCCTAAATGTCAAAGAAATAGGGCTTAAGTATGCCAACTTGATTCTTAGGGCAGGAACATCATCTGATAGTTATAGTCATGCCATGACTATAGTTACCCATGCCATGGCTATGTACTGATAGCTATAGTTCTACCATGATATGTTCAATGACTCCATCCTCTGTCCTTGAAAGCCTTATTCCACCATGATATAGCTATAGTACTGATAGCTATAGCTATAGTTCTACCATGATATATTGAATGCCATGGCTATGTACTGATAGCTATAGTCCTTGAAACACTCGTCTCCAGACTCCAGGAATTCTTCTTTTCATCATTCATTAACAGTAAGCTTTGCTCTGCCAGTTTCCTAAGTGTAGCTTTCATCATCATATTTGGCCAACCCAACCTACACGTTCACATATATATCCATCGTAAGCTTTGCTCTTGATTTTGTAATCATGCCGGACTGCAAACCATTGGAGCTGGTTGTATCCAGCAAGAACACTAGCCTGACATTCAAGAGAGAACATTTGCAACGACACCTATGAATAAAGCGAAATAACTCTTGGGTCGAAAATATCTGTAGTTTACATCATGGAGGGCACTCTTGTATTTGAATGGATGCCCTGAAGTTACCATGATTCTGCCATGGAATTTATCAAATGGTAGGCACAGCCCCCTAAGAATTTGGTTAATGTCCATCCCAAGGCGAAACTCGCCAAGAAATTTCCCTGCAAAAGAATTAAACACAAAGCAATTAAGTGTGTCAACTTGATTCTTAGCGCAGTAACCTCATCTCTGATATGACAAGAATTGATGGTGACACCAACAACAACGGCTCTACTAGGAGTAGGACAGGGAGGATTCTCATAGTGTGTCCTAGATATCAAAATAGAGACCCCGGTACAGAGTGATACCTATGATATACACACTGAAGCCTCAGTACAATGCAGGAATACCATCAGTTGCAGGTGTCTTCTTGTACACATCCAGCAACCCCCTACAATTGTTTGCCCGGATTCTAGAGTAAATAGCATAAAACTACTACTTTACGGGTTAGGGTTCCGAAAAACTACCGAATTTATTTTTTTCGCTGATAACTACCAAGTCAGGGGTTGGCTGTTTCAAAAAACCCCAAATCCTCTTTGTTAAAAAGTTAAACATGTTTATGACAGGTCGGGCCCACCACTAAATGCACCGTTTGGTTGACTGTTTGTTTGACTGTTAACTGACTTGTGGGGGCCACATGTCAGCGCCTCATCCACGGATTTTTACGGATTAGCCCCTACAAATATTTTAAAAAAGCAATCGGGTCCCTGGAATCATTTAAAAAAAGCAATCGGGTCCTTGAACTGTCTACGCCGTGCCTCCAAAGGGCTCTGCCTGTGGTCGCCGTTGCGCCTCCATGGGGCTCTGCCCGTGGTCGTCCCCGCCATGGGGGGCTTGTGTGAAGGCCGCCGCGACCACCACCAGCCAGAGCAGCTCGAGCCCCTCCTCGTCGGGCGCAGGAGCCGCAGCAGCGACTACCTCGTCGGGCCATCGGGCCAGTGGCCGCCTGCGAGGACGCCGGCTCCCCATGGAGGGCAGCGAGCCCTGGCAGCCCTATGGCGGGCCGCGACCCCCAGGCGGCTCCCCATCGCGGGGCGGCGGCGCGGTGACCTAAACGGAGCCCCATGGCCGGTGGCGCCCCAGGCAGCTTCCGATGGCGCGCTCCGGCGTGGCGACCCGAGCTGGAGCCCCAAGGCTGGCGGCGCTCCAGGCGGCTCCCAATGGCGCGGGCGGCGCGACGACCCGAGCTGGAGCCCCACGGCGGCGCGCCCGACGATGACCCCTGTCACGGACGAGGCCGTTGAGGCCTGTGAGCTCCTTGTCGCCAGGGGCTCCGGCGAGCTCCTACTAGTAGCAACCGCGGAGGGGAGGGGAGCGACGTGGCATAGGGTGGCGGCCGGACCTGGCATAGGATGGCGGCGTGGGCAGTGTGGCCGGCGGCCATGGCAGTTCCTTCACGGGCAGGAAGAGTGGAGGAGAAGAAGGGAGGCAGAGAGGAGAAGATGACTAGATGAGAAGAGACATTGACATGTGGGCCCCACATGTCAGCTAAAGGTCAAACAAACGGTCAAACTAACGTCTCGTTTAGGTGTGGGCCCGACCTGTCATAATCACGGTCAATAGATAAGCATTCGGCAATTTGGGTTTTTTGAAACAGCCGAACCCTGACTTGGTAGTTATCTGAGAAAAATTAAAAACCGATAGTTTTTTGGAATCCTAGCCTGTAAAGTAGTAGTTTTATGTTATTTACTCCGGATTCTATCCAGATGGTATAGCAGGGTCCTGCATGCTACATTGCCAGCTGGCCATTACCATAATACCATTTCCCGTCTCTCTCCTTGCCATAGCCGAAAAAGCTCTTGAACTAGCCTTTGAGTGCAAAGTTACAGCAGAAAGGTGTGACTACGTACTCTCGGGTGTAGTACACCCGAGTTCGCTAAATTTTGAAAAAACTAGATAAAACAATATAAAAAAATCTGAAATTTTGAGTCAACAAACTTTATCAAATGTGTGAGCTTCTTGCAAGATTTCAACTCAAAATAACATCCAAGGAGCTCTCAGAAGAAAAAAATATCACTGCTCAAACAGTGCACAAAACTTTAAACAAATTTAGGGAGGGACCCATTGACACTGATTGGAGGTGCACAGTGTGGAATGCAAAGTACTCATATCACGCAAAGGTGAATAGACTACAGAGATTCTGAAATTGTCTTAACAAATAATTGAGACAAGATAGAACGTCTGTCTGAAGGACTCAAGTAGTACCTACAGACTAAAAGAAACACAAGTAACGATCTAGTCAGCCGCCTCCCTAGAAAGCTAGAGTTTCTCTGCTTCCCGCCGGCGCCATCGCCAGTCCACCCCGTCTCCGGTGGCCTTATGGCCATGGAGGCGGAGTGGATCCTGGCCCTCGCCGGTGGAAAGGGTTCTGTTTTTAGATTTTTCTTCAAGTTTTGTTAGAGTTTGTGTCCTGATTAGAAAGGTGAGACAGCGACGGCTCACTGAAGATGGAATAAATGTCTCCTCGCCTAGTCCCCATTCCGTAGATGCGTCTAGCATCGTCGGTGGGCGCGTGGAGGTGTATCTCTGGGGGATCAGTCTTTGATGGATTTGCTCGGATATGTTCATCGTTCTTGTATCCTCAGGTTGGATCCTACTGGTCTACACTCTTCATCGGCGGTTGTATGGGGCATTAGCACGACTACTTTCTGACTGTCTACTATAATAAGGTTTTTCTGGCTCTGGCTCGCTTCAGTGCTTGTAGTCATCGCTAGATGGTCTATGAATCTGGATGTAATTTTTGTTATGTATAGTGTTTGTTGTACTATCATTATTGAAGATGAATAGATTGAAAGTTTTTCCCGCAAAAAAAAGTTGTGAAAAGGGAAGTGACTAAATGAGAAGGAGCAACGGCTACGATGGAATGCAACTAAAAAAGTGAGGGCTCTCGAAACAGAGAGCCTGCTCAGGAGATGATTTGCTTCGACTCCTATCTTCTGAGCACGGATTGGCCAAGCGTGTACTTGGCGTTGCATTGGGGCACTGCATGCTGTGGGTTTTATATTATGGTGAATCCGCAACAAAATGAAAATTGAATCTGTTTTTCCGTCTCACCTGACTGACTGTATTTTCAAATGTGTTCTCCTCCTACAACAGTGGACTTCATTGGGGAGGCCTATATATACATAAAACTACAAAAGATAATTTAGGATGGAAAATATAAGAAAATGATAAACCAAAATAGAGAAAAAGAAATGATAAAAATTAAAGAGAACGAAATAGAAAGGGCCCGTTCTAATTTTTTTAGAGAAGAAAAGGGCCCGTTTCTATATACATACAGAGTACAGTACAGCCCACGAGGCTCTCTCCCATCCGTCCTTCTTCTCACTCCCGATCCCATCTTTTCCCACAGTCATGATGGCGGCGGCGCAGCTGCACCTGGCAGATTAACCGCGCGCCGTCTCCTCTCCCCTACGTACCGCCCGCAGCAATCCAGAACGATGGAAATGCTAGGGGCAGGGCGCTCCACGGGCGGCGGCGGCGGCGGTGACCGGCTGAGCGCGCTGCCGGACGACCTCATCTGCGCCATCCTGTCGCGCCTCCAGGCCGTGCAGACGGTGCGGACGTGCGTGCTGTCCACGAGGTGGATGCACCTCTGGTGCTCCGTACCGTGCCTCGACATCGACATGGACGAGCCGGAGTTTGATTACCAATGTGAACTCAACAACTTCATGACCAACCTTCTGCGCAGCCATGAGTTCACGCTCCTGGAGGATTTCCGGCTGCGCGGGGCCGACGTTGTCATCGGGGACCGTTTGCTCCGCTAGTGTGGTCAAGATACATGGCCTCGCCGGCTCAAGAGGTTGCATCTTTCCAGCCTGCGGTTGGAACTGAATGATCTTGCGAGCCACATGAGCAGCTCCGGCTGCCCTGCCCTGGAGGAGGTGCAACTGGAAAAATGTGTCTTCTTCACCACCAGCAACCCTAAGATCGTCTCCTCCTCACTGAAGATGGTGAATACAGGGTCTATGATGATGAGATTTTCCGGTTGATTATAGAGGCTCCTTCTCTTGTTTCTCTCCGCCTCGGCGAGGTGCGCGATCACATTGTTGATACGACCGAACCACATCACCTGCCGTCTCTTGTCGATGCGTCGATTCACCTGTATTGGATTGAAGACGACAATTGGGTATTTTTGGCGTGCTGTCTAATGTGACAACCTTGCACCTGTTGCATTTTGAGGTCACGGTATATCTTCTTCTTGATACCCCCTTTTGTTCAGTTTGCCTCTCCTTTATCTGGGGCCATTTTAAAGATAACAAAATGACCATCTATCTGGGTTTCGTTTCAGTTGTTGTTCTATGAGAATCATCAGGATCTTCCTGTATTCAAGTTTGAGAACCTCAGAACCTTGTTCCTGGACGAGTGTCGTATTAGC
Source organism: Triticum urartu (assembly GCF_056163025.1). NCBI lineage: Eukaryota > Viridiplantae > Streptophyta > Magnoliopsida > Poales > Poaceae > Triticum > Triticum urartu. The sequence continues at coordinate 616,448,309 of NC_141876.1, forward strand.
GATGACTTCCTCGGAGTACAACAATACCTGTGGAACTTGCGTAACCTGCATAAGCTCACTTTGCGACATTGCATGGTGCTACTATTACTTCTTTCATTAATTATTACCGCAACTCAATATATTACGTAATATTGATTCCTTTGTGTTATTCAACAGGTCCCGGATTTTCAGCCTACAAAGGAGGTGATGAAACGCCACCAGTCATACTCTAAGGATCTAGTGCATTTCAAGTGCAAGAACCTTAGGTTTAGTGAACTCATATACCGAGATGGTGATGATCATGTGCACCTACTTGTCAAGGGTTTGGTGGGCATGTGGAGGAATCTGCCAAACAACAAGATCGAACTCACCGCTCTCAAGAAAAAAGAACATGAACAAACTCATTAAAGTCCATTAGGCGTATAGCACTATACTTTACCTCTCTTTACTAGTACGTCTGCGTGTGCAAATATACATTACAGGGACTATGCACTATGTAAATAGCTATTGAATTGTGTCAAATAGAGGACTAATTAATTATCTGTTAAGTGAGGAATAACATACAACATTATTCCATCAGTAATTGGGTTTGTTTGTATTTGATGGCTGAGATGGTTTGGATTTCACCAACTCCTGACTTTTATATTAGTGCAGACTAGATTCTTTATTGAAATAAAAGTGTCTTTTATTGCCTCGACTATATGATTTTAGTATCTCCCCCCTGGGATATATATCATCATTTTTAAAGCTCTGTTCTGCGGCAATGGCGGTTGTGATCATCCCTTGTACGTGCACCATTCACCACAAAAACCAAAACTGTTTGCAGCAATGCTAGATCATTATCGGCATCATCATGGTTGACGCGGTCGATCTACCAACAACGCCGGTGATGTGGGAGATGTTCACAACCATGATGACGTCCCCTAGCGCTACTTTTGCTTTACTGTGTGCGGCGACCGTGACATTTTCGGCATACTGGCAGGCGGCGGCGATGCGACCGAATCTGTCATTGTTAGTCCAAGATTGGAAACAAAACACAAGGATAATGTCCCTTTCAACTACTAAAATGTGGTTGCTAATCAAAAGCAGGAGAATGTATCTCAGGTTCTTACCAATTCTTACTCAACATGTGGTGACCGGTAACCAATGGTGTAAATTACCTCCAAAGATTGGGTAAGCGACTGGAAGGTGATGCCAAATTGCACGGTAAATCCATGGAGCTTGGTAGGCTTAAATATGGTAGCAATGTTATTTTGGGGAACGTAGCAGAAAACAAAAATTTTCCTACTCGTTTCACCAAGATCCATCTAGGAGTTCATCTAGCAACGAGTGATTAGATGCATCTACATACCTTTGTAGATCGCGAGCGGAAGCGTTCGAAGAACGGGGTTCATGTAGTCGAACACGACGTGATTCAAATCACCGGAGATCCTAGCACCGAACGGACGGTACCTCCGCGTTCAACACACGTACGGAACGGATGGCGTCTCCTCCTTTCTTGATCCAGCAAGGGGGGAGGAGAGGTTGATAAAGATCCAGCAGCACGACGGCGTGTTGGTGGATGCAGGACGTCACAGTAGCAGGGCTTCGCCGTGTACTACGAGGGAGAGATGTAACAGGGGAGAGGGAAGCACCAAAGGCTGAGGTATGAAGTCCTCCCTCTCCTCAACTATATATAGGAGGGCCAAGGGGGGGGGGTGCGCCAGCCTAGGAGATCCAATCTCCTAGGTGCGGCAGCCAAGGGGAGGTTTCCCTCCCCCCAAGGCACCTAGAGGTGCCTTCCACCATTGGGACTCTTCCCTTAAGTGGAACCCTAGGCGCATGGGCTTTTGGGGCTGGTGCCCTTGGCCCATCTAGGCCAAGGCGCACCCCATACAGCCCATGTGGCCCCCCGGGACAGGTGGCCCCACCCGGTGGGCCCCCGGGACCACTCCGGTGGTCCTGGTACAATACCGATAACCCCGAAACTTGTCCCGATGGCCGAAACAGCACTTCCTATATATAATTCTTTACCTCCGGACCATTCCGGAACTCCTCGTGACGTCCGGGATCTCATCCGGGACTCCGAACAACATTCGGGTTACTGCATATACATATCTTCACAACCCTAGCGTCACCGAACCTTAAGTGTGTAGACCCTACGGGTTCGGGAGACATGCATACATGACTGGGACGACTCTCCGGTCAATAACTAACAGCGGGATCTGGATACCCATGTTGGCTCCCACATGCTCCACGATGATCTCATCGGATGAACCACGATGTCGAGGATTAAACAACCCCGTATACAATTCCCTTTGTCAATCGGTATGTTACTTGCCCGAGACTCGATCGTCGGTATCCCAATACCTTGTTCAGTCTCGTTACCGGCAAGTCACTTTACTCGTACCGTAATGCATGATCCCGTGATCAACCATTTGGTCACCTTGAGCTCATAATGATGATGCATTACCGAGTGGGCCCAGTGATATCTCTCCGTTATATGGAGTGACAAATCCCAGTCTCGATCCGTGTCAACCCAACAGACACTTTCGGAAATACCTGTAGTGCACCTTTATAGTCACCCAGTTATGTTGTGACGTTTGATACACCCAAAGTACTCTTACGGTATCCGGGAGTTACACGATCTCATGGTCAAAGGAAAAGATACTTGACATTGGAAAAGCTCTAGCAAACGAACTACACGATCTTGTGCTATGCTTAGGATTAGGTCTTGTCCATCACATCATTCTCCTAATGATGTGATCCCGTTATCAATGACATCCAATGTCCATAGCCAGGAAACCATGACTATCTGTTGATCAACGAGCTAGTCAACTAGAGGCTTACTAGGGACTTATTATGGTCTATGTATTCACACGTGTATTACGATTTCCGGATAATACAGTTATAGCATGAATAAAGACAATTATCATGAACAAAGAAATATAATAATAATACTTTTATTATTGCCTCTAGGGCATATTTCCAACAGTCTCCCACTTGCACTAGAGTCAATAATCTAGTTACATTGTGATGAATCGAACACCCATGGAATTCTGGTGTTGATCATGTTTTGCCCTAGGGAGAGGTTTAGTCAACGGATCTGCTATATTCAGGTCCGTATGTACTTTACAAATCTCTATGTCTCCATCTTGAACATTTTCACGAATGGAGTTGAAGCGACGCTTGATGTGCCTTGTCTTCTTGTGAAACCTGGGCTCCTTGGCAAGTGCAATAGCTCCAGTGTTGTCACAAAAGAGTTTGATTGGCCCCGACGCATTGGGTATGACTCCTAGGTCGGTGATGAACTCCTTCACCCATATTGCTTCATGTGCTGCCTCCGAGGCTGCCATGTACTCTGCTTCACATGTAGATCCCGCCACGACGCTCTGCTTGCAGCTGCACCAGCTCACTGCTCCACCATTCAATATATACACGTATCCGGTTTGTGACTTAGAGTCATCCAGATCTGTGTCGAAGCTAGCGTCGACGTAACCCTTTACGACGAGCTCTTCGTCACCTCCATAAACGAGAAACATTTCCTTAGTCCTTTTCAGGTACTTCAGGATATTCTTGACCGCTGTCCAGTGTTCCTTGCCGGGATTACTTTGGTACCTTCCTACCAAACTTACGGCAAGGTTTACATCAGATCTGGTACACAGCATGGCATACATAATAGAACCTATGGCTGAGGCATAGGGGATGACACTCATCTCTTCTATATCTTCTGCCGTGGTCGGGCATTGAGCCGAGCTCAATTTCATACCTTGCAAAACAGGCAAGAACCCTTTCTTGGACTGATCCATTTTGAACTTCTTCAAAATTTTATCAAGGTACGTGCTTTATGAAAGACCTATGAGGCGTCTCGATCTATCCCTATAGATCTTGATGCCTAATATATAAGCAGCTTCTCCAAGGTCCTTCATTGAAAAACTCTTATTCAAGTAGGCCTTGATGCTGTCCAAGAGTTCTATATCATTTCCCATCAAAAGTATGTCATCTACATATAGTATGAGGAATGCTACAGAGCTCCCACTCACTTTCTTGTAAACGCAGGCTTCTCCATAAGTCTGCGTAAACCCAAACGCTTTGATCATCTCATCAAAGCGAATGTTCCAACTCCGAGATGCTTGCACCAGCCCATAAATCGAGCGTTGGAGCTTGCACACCTTGTCAGCATTCTTAGGATCGACAAAACCTTCCGGCTGCATCATATACATTTCTTCCTTAAGGAAACCATTAAGGAATGCCGTTTTGACGTCCATTTGCCATATTTCATAATCGTAGAATGCGGCAATTGCTAACATGATTCGGACGGACTTTAGCTTCGCTACCGGTGAGAAAGTCTCATCGTAGTCAACCCCTTGAACTTGTTGATAACCCTTAGCGACAAGCCGAGCTTTATAGATGGTCACATTACCATCCGCGTCTGTCTTCTTCTTAAAGATCCATTTATTTTCTATGGCTCGCCGTTCAACGGGCAAGTCAGTCAAAGTCCATACTTCGTTTTCATACATGGATCCTATCTCGGATTTCATGGCTTCTAGCCATTTGTCGGAATCCGGGCCCGCCATCGCTTCTTCATAGTTCGAAGGTTCACCGTTGTCTAACAACATGATTTCCAAGACAGGGTTGCCGTACCACTCTGGTGCGGAACGTGTCCTTGTGGACCTTCGAATCTCAGTAGGAGCTTGATCTGAAGTATCTTGATCATCATCAATAACTTCCTCTCTAGTCGGTGCAGGCACCTCAGGAACATTTTCTTGAGTTGCGCCATTTGCTGCTTCAAGAGGTAATACCTCATCAAGTTCTACTTTCCTCCCACTTACTTCTTTCGAGAGAAACTCTTTCTCCAGAAAGATTCCGTTCTTGGCAACAAAGATCTTGCCTTCGGATCTTAGGTAGAAGGTATACCCAATAGTTTCTTTAGGGTATCCTATGAAGACGCATTTTTCCGACTTGGGTTCGAGCTTCTCAGGTTGAAGTTTCTTGACATAAGCATCGCATCCCCAAACTTTTAAAAACGACAGCTTAGGTTTCTTCCCAAACCATAATTCATACGGTGTCGTCTCAACGGATTTCGACGGAGCCCTATTTAAAGTGAATGCGGCAGTCTCTAAAGCATAGCCCCAAAAAGATAGCGGTAAATCAGTAAGAGACATCATAGACCGCACCATATCCAATAGAGTGCGATTACGACGTTCGGACACACCGTTACGCTGAGGTGTTCCAGGCGGCGTGAGTTGTGAAACTATTCCACATTTTCTTAAGTGTGTGCCAAATTCATGACTCAAGTATTCTCCTCCACGATCTGATCGTAGAAACTTGATTTTCCCGTCACGTTGATTCTCAACCTCACTCTGAAATTCCTTGAACTTTTCAAAGGTTTCAGACTTGTGTTTCATTAAGTAGACATACCCATATCTACTCAAGTCATCAGTGAGGGTGAGAACATAACGATAGCCACCGCGAGCCTCAACACTCATTGGACCGCACACATCAGTATGTATGATTTCCAATAAGTTGGTTGCTCGCTCCATTGTTCCTGAGAACGGAGTCTTGGTCATCTTACCCATGAGGCATGGTTCGCACGTGTCAAATGATTCATAATCAAGAGACTCTAAAAGTCCATCTGCATGGAGCTTCTTCATGCGTTTGACACCTATGTGACCAAGGCGGCAGTGCCACAAGTATGTGGGACTATCATTATCAACCTTACATCTTTTGGTACTCACATTATGAACATGTGTAGTATTACGTTCGAGATTCATTAAGAATAAACCATTGACTATCGGAGCATGACCATAAAACATATCTCTCATATAAATAGAACAACCATTATTCTCGGATTTAAATGAGTAGCCATCTCGTATTAAACGAGATCCTGATACAATGTTCATGCTCAAACATGGCACTAAATAACAATTATTGAGGTTTATAACTAATCTCGTAGGTAAATGTAGAGGTAGCGTGCCGACGGCGATCACATCGACCTTGGAACCATTCTTGACGCGCATCGTCACCTCGTCCTTCGCCAGTCTCCGTTTATTCCGCAGCTCCTGCTGTGAGTTACAAATATGAGCAATGGCACCGGTATCAAATACCCAGGAGTTACTACGAGCACTGGTAAGGTACACATCAATTACATGTATATCAAATATACCTTTGGTGTTGCCGGCCTTCTTGTCCGCTAAGTATTTGGGGCAGTTCCGCTTCCAGTGACCCTTCCCTTTGTAATAAAAGCACTCTGTCTCAGGCTTGGGTCCATTCTTTGACTTCTTCCCGACAGCTTGCTTGCCGGGCGCAGCAACTTCCTTGCCGTCCTTCTTGAAGTTCTTTTTACCCTTGCCCTTATTGAACTTAGTGGTTTTATTCATCATCAACACTTGATGTTCCTTCTTGACTTCTACCTCTGCTGATTTCAGCATAGCAAATACTTCAGGAATGGTCTTTACCATCCCCTGCATATTGAAGTTCATCACAAAGCTCTTGTAGCTTGGTGGAAGCGACTGGAGGATTCTGTCAATGACCGCGTCATCCGGGAGATTAACTCCCAGCTGAGTCAAGCGGTTATGTAACCCAGACATAGTGAGTATGTGCTCACTGGCAGAACTATTTTCCTCCATCTTACAGCTGAAGAACTTATCGGAGACTTCATATCTCTCGATCCGGGCATGAGCTTGAAAAACCATTTTCAGCTCTTCGAACATCTCATATGCTCCATGTCTCTCAAAACGCTTTTGGAGCCCCGGCTCTAAGCTGTAAAGCATGCCGCACTGAACGAGGGAGTAGTCATCAGTACGTGTCTGCCAAGCGTTCACAGCGTCTTGGTTCTGTGGGACGGGTGGATCACCTAGCGGTGCTTGTAGGACATAATCTTTCTTGGCAGCTATGAGGATGATCCTCAGGTTCCGGACCCAGTCCGTATAGTTGCTGCCATCGTCTTTCAGCTTGGTTTTCTCTAGGAACGCGTTGAAATTGAATACAACGTTGGCCATTTGATCTACAAGACATATTGTAAAGATTTTAGACTAAGTTCATGATAATTAAGTTCATCTAATCAAATTATTAATGAACTCCCACTCAGATTAGACATCCCTCTAGTCATCTGAGTATTACATGATCCGAGTTAACTAGACCGTGTCCGATCATCACGTGAGACGGACTAGTCAACGTCGGTGAACATCTTCATGTTGATCGTATCTTCTATACGACTCATGCTCGACCTTTCGGTCTTCTGTGTTCCAAGGCCATGTCTGTACATGCTAGGATCGTCAAGTTAACCCTAAGTGTTTTGCATGTGTAAAACTGTCTTACACCCGTTGTATGTGAACGTAAGGATCTATCACACCCGATCATCACGGCGTGCTTCGAAACGACGAACTGTAGCAACGGTGCACAGTTAGGGGAGAACACTTCTTGAAATTGTTGTAAGGGATCATCTTATTTACTACCGTCGTTCTAAGTAAACAAGATGCAAAACATGATAAACATCACATGCAATCAAATAATAATAGTGACATGATATGGCCAATATCACATAGCTCCTTTGATCTCCATCTTGGGGCTCCATGATCATCCTGTCACCGTCATACTCATCGACATGTAAGTTGTGATTCCTTGTACAATAGCATGAACATCTCATACATCACATATAGATCATTCATCATTCATCACAACTTTGGCCATATCATATCACAAAGCACTTGATGCAAAAACAAGTTAGACGTCCTCTAATTGTTGTTGCAAGTTTTACGTGGCTGAAGTAGGGTTCTAACAAGAACGTTTTCTTACCTACGTGAAAGCCACAACGTGATTTGTCAACTTCTATTTACCCTTCATAAGGACCCTGTTCATCGAATCTGCTCCAACTAAAGTAGGAGAGACAGACACCTGCCAGCCACCTTATGCAACTTGTGCATGTTAGTCGGTGGAACCGGTCTCACGTATGCATACGTGTAAGGTTGGTCCGGGCCGCTTCATCCCACAATACCGTTGAAGCAAGATAAGACTAGTAGCGGCAAGAAAATTGACAACATCTACGCCCACAACAAATTGTGTTCTACTCGCGCAAGAGAACTACGCATAGACCTAGCTCATGATGCCACTTTTGGGGAACGTAGCAGAAAATAAAAATTTTCCTACTCGTTTCACCAAGATCCATCTAGGAGTTCATCTAGCAACGAGTGATTAGATGCATCTACATACCTTTGTAGATCGCGAGCGGAAGCGTTCGAAGAACGGGGTTCATGTAGTCGAACACGACATGATTCAAATCACCGGAGATCCTAGCACCGAACGGACGGTACCTCCGCGTTCAACACACGTACGGAACGGATGACGTCTCCTCCTTTCTTGATCCAGCAAGGGGGGAGGAGAGGTTGATGAAGATCCAGCAGCACGACGGCGTGTTGGTGGATGCAGGGCGTCACAGTAGCAGGGCTTCGCCGTGTACTACGAGGGAGAGATGTAACAGGGGAGAGGGAAGCACCAAAGGCTGAGGTATGAAGTCCTCCCTCTCCTCAACTATATATAGGAGGGCCAAGGGGGGGGGGGTGTGCCAGCCTAGGAGATCCAATCTCCTAGGTGCGGCAGCCAAGGGGAGGTTTCCCTCCCCCCCAAGGCACCTAGAGGTGCCTTCCACCATTGGGACTCTTCCCTTAAGTGGAACCCTAGGCGCATGGGCTTTTGGGGCTGGTGCCCTTGGCCCATCTAGGCCAAGGCGCACCCCATACAGCCCATGTGGCCCCCCGGGACAGGTGGCCCCACCCGGTGGGCCCCCGGGACCCCTCCGGTGGTCCCGGTACAATACCGATAACCCCGAAACTTGTCCCGATGGCCGAAACAGCACTTCCTATATATAATTCTTTACCTCCGGACCATTCCGGAACTCCTCGTGACGTCCGGGATCTCATCCGGGACTCCGAACAACATTCGGGTTACTGCATATACATATCTTCACAACCCTAGCGTCACCGAACCTTAAGTGTGTAGACCCTACGGGTTCGGGAGACATGCAGACATGACCGGGATGACTCTCCGGTCAATAACTAACAGCGGGATCTGGATACCCATGTTGGCTCCCACATGCTCCACGATGATCTCATCGGATGAACCACGATGTCGAGGATTAAACAACCCCGTATACAATTCCCTTTGTCAATCGGTATGTTACTTGCCCGAGACTCGATCGTCGGTATCCCAATACCTTGTTCAGTCTCGTTACCGGCAAGTCACTTTACTCGTACCGTAATGCATGATCCCGTGATCAACCATTTGGTCACCTTGAGCTCATAATGATGATGCATTACCGAGTGGGCCCAGTGATACCTCTCCGTTATATGGAGTGACAAATCCCAGTCTCGATCCGTGTCAACCCAATAGACACTTTCGGAAATACCTGTAGTGCACCTTTATAGTCACCCAGTTACGTTGTGACGTTTGATACACCCAAAGTACTCTTACGGTATCCGGGAGTTACACGATCTCATGGTCAAAGGAAAAGATACTTGACATTGGAAAAGCTCTAGCAAACGAACTACACGATCTTGTGCTATGCTTAGGATTAGGTCTTGTCCATCACATCATTCTCCTAATGATGTGATCCCGTTATCAATGACATCCAATGTCCATAGCCAGGAAACCATGACTATCTGTTGATCAACGAGCTAGTCAACTAGAGGCTTACTAGGGACTTATTATGGTCTATGTATTCACACGTGTATTACGATTTCCGGATAATACAGTTATAGCATGAATAAAGACAATTATCATGAACAAAGAAATATAATAATAATACTTTTATTATTGCCTCTAGGGCATATTTCCAACATGTTAGTCATAATCAATTCAGATATGCAAGTTGCACAAATGCACAATAACGGTAATGTGCTGGTCCTGGACTAGAATGGACTAGAGACGTGATCCTATCCTAGAACACTCATGGGGCCACGGCACTACGCACCTAGCATCAACAGATTATATGCAGTAGCCTTGAACAAGAAGATATAAACCAAGATTGCAAAGTCAGTTAAGACAGTGCCTAGGAATAAACTCCAAATATAATGTAAAAAGTTGTGAAAAAATTAAGGACAATGCCTTGAACAACAAGATATAAATGAAGATCACAAAGTGAAATACACTAAAGTTTCTCTATGCAACTTCACTTAAAAATACATTTATTTATATTTTTTCTCAAGCTGTGTATTGACATAAGCTTTACAACGCATGAAGAATAACTCAAATGGGAGTTCATATGAATGGTCAAATAATTTCTACTATCATATGAAAAATTGCAATGAATCGTGTTCTGAAATTAGGGCAAAATTTCTAAGTTACAAGACAATGCTATGAAGGCCTTCCAGGGCTCTTGGCATACACAGGGAGAACTTTTTGGATGTGCACGATCATTGCGATCATTTTGAGTATTCGTGGAGCCGGAAAGTAGTCCATGTGACAAAGTTGTGCCTATTTTGGTGAACACTGCCCAAAGTCGATTTTGGTCCGAATGGTGAGACTAATTCTAATCTGGTGGGATCCGATTTTTTATGCCTTTATTTTGAATCAAAGCCAGAGGATCCAATTGGACCAAGCAAAGATGCAAGCAACCTCAAGTATGATTATGGTAGATGCAGTGCTGAGACGTTCTGGAATACGATAGATGGTGGTGGTCGGCAATGGATGTGATAATGATGCGGCGGCGACATGACTAAAGTGAATATAACTCGAAACTCTAAAGGACTAAGCCCTATGACTAGAAACTTGACATGGTGATGTAGAAGTAAACTCAAAGTTGAAATGCACTGAAAAGAGAGTTGTGATGGCTCTGGTTTGGATAGGATGATCTAACCTTATTTTTATTAATTTCGGCTTTTCATGGAATGTAGATATGAAAAATAGATGCAACATAGACTACTGAAAACCTAGAACTACTCTTTGAATAAACGGTCGGATTGGAGTGGTTCTCCGACACCGATCAAGGTTAAAATGCTAAACTAACGGGCTCATTACGAACTATCCCCTACTCTGAATTTCAGGTGGGTGGGGCCCGTCCCGCCCCCTTATATCAGTCACAGCATGCCAAGTCACAAGCACTCCGTAACATCCCTCCCCCCGTAATATCCCGTCGATGTAGCATTACTCCCGGTCAAGGAGTACCATGGTACTAAACTTCTATATTTTCTATAACTCGCTCTCGACATCTATCTCAAATAGTACTCCCACTTTCCCATAATGTAAGACGTTTTTTTGACACTTCTGGGGCAGAGGGAGTACAATTTTATATACCAAGTTTAAGAGCATAAGAATGCATCTAAATATTAAGGTTTAATATGTAATTCAATGTCAATTTGGATGACACACTTGCACTAAATTTAGAACATATATTCAATAAAAGTTACATTCGTAGTATTATTTTGAGACATGAACTCTCAATGTGTTATGTTTAAATTAAATGTATTCTTCTACATGAGGGAAAATAAAAGGAACAAAATTGCAAGCATGCAAAGATTCATTTGCTGAACTCCGATGCATTGCAATTGTTTCTATGTGCTTGTATCTATTTTCTTGATGTTTGGGGGGTCAATCTGGACAAAGCTTCATCTCGCATGGCATTTCTTTGTAGGGTTTCATTTATATGTTTTGTTATACATTCTTTTTTTTAGCACATTTACTTCTCCATGACCTTATTTTTCCGGATTGATGTGTGGGATTTTGTACGATCATCCATAGAATTATGGTTTTTGGATTATAAACATGGGACATGACTGCGGTGGTTGGTGTCTAGAAATTTTGTCATTAATCTATCCTTTAAGAGCAACCCAACACAGGTCCCCGTCCTCGTTACATCATTTTGTGAGTTTTGCGCGTAAAACACACTCCAATACTCACCTAGCCCACCTCCCTGTTCAACGGACCTCTATGCGACCCCACTTTTCTGTGATCCGCGTATGCAGGGGGGGGGGGGGGAATAGGGGCTCCCCATCCCTACCCAAACCCCAGTGATACTCCCCGCCACGGTCGACCATACGCTTTTGACCATCTATCACCATCTGTGGCCCCTTGAGTTTTTTTGTTGATGGGGAAAATAAGAAACTACCCCCTCACACAACACCCACAACTTGATATGGGGAAAATACGGTCGGAGTTGCTCCATGCAGAAAGTAACTACTAGTACAAAAGAAAAAACTACTAGTACACAAAATTTAATAGAAAACATCACATAGGTAATCTGAAATTGTGTTAAAAAATAATGGTGGTCCGCATTTTTTAGCTATAGTCTTTGAATACATCAAACAAAATGTTCATTCTTTCCAACTAAACTGTTCATACGACTCGTGAAAATGGTACAAATGTTTTGGTATCAAAGTTAGTGATAAAACCGTTGCCATATATTACTAGAACATTTTAGAAAATAACACAAATGGGTTATGAATTAGTGAAGCCTACATAAAACTACAAAAGACATTTACCGTGGACATGAACTAAGAAGGAAACAAAAGAAAAGAAGAGGTGGGAAAGAAAATAAAAATAAATAAAAAACTAATAAATAGAGAAAAAGGAGGAAAACCATTTGAGGGAAAAGATAGTAGTAATAAAGAAAGAAAAACAAGATAGAAAGGGCCCGTTCTATGCATATATAGAGTACAGTCCAAGGGCTTTCTCCCGGTCTTTCTCCTCACTTCCGAATCCCCCCGATCCCATCTTTCTCTGAAGCCATTGCGGCGGCGGCGCAGCTACACCCAGCAGCAGATTAGTTGTCTGCTGCGTACTGCGCGCGCCAATCTAGAACAACAGAAATGCTTGTCGCCACCGAGCAGAAGCGTCCATGCCACGCAGACGACGGCGGCGGCGGTGATGCGGGCGATGACCGCCTGAGCCGCTGAGCGCGCTGCCGGATGATCTCCTCCGCGCCATCCTCTCGCGCCCCAAGGCCCGGCAGGCGGTGTTGGGACAAACCCAGATAGCTCTTTTTCTCTCACTCACACAAAAGAAGGTGGAAGATGGAGCATACAATTTTTCCGGCGCACAAACGCCTCCGCCGCACGAACGGCGCCTCGGCCGCACGAACGACCTCACTTTACTGGGCACATACCCAGGCGTGGCAACACACCGCAGCCTATCCAGAGGAGCTCTTTCTCACAGCCGACCGGGCGCACACCATGGTCCCGGTAGAGACTACCTCATCTCTGGTCCTAGGCTCGGCTCATACCGGCGCACTTTGATCAGTACATGAGGAGGGTCTTTATACCCGCTGGCTCACACAGGCGCACACACACACGACTCAGCTACGGCCGCTCCACTCGACCAGCTTCTCCCGCACATGCAGGCCACGACTCGGCGGCCACGATCCGCACCGCACGGACGTGCCAAACGAACTGGCTAGCCCATGCACACGCACACATGCAAGGCATATCCACCAGGCTGGCGAGCAACTAACTCATGCATGCCGCTAACCACTAGTATAATCAAGATTACTACTAACAGGCGGTGCAGACGTGCGCGCTCGCCGCGCGGTGGCGGCACCTCTGGCGCGCCGTGCCGTGCCTCGACATCGACGAGCGGGAGTTTTATACCCGCTACAATCCTGAGTACTTCACGACCAACTTTCTGCGCGGCCATGAGTTCACGCTCTTGGAGGACTTTCGGCTGCACGGGTCCACCGTCACCATCGGGAATCATTGGCTCCGCCGCGACATAGGAGATACATGGCCTCGCGGGCTCAGAAGGTTGCGTCTTTCAAGCGTGGAATTGCAACTGACAGATCTCGCGAGCCACATCAGCATCTCCCGCTGCCCTGCTCTGGAGGAGGTGCGACTGGAAAAATGCTGGTTCTTGCTCACCAGCAATATCAGGATCGCCTCCTCCTCGCTCAAGAAATTGGTCGTCCATGGCGAGTACATTATGAATGAATTTGAAGCTTTCAAGTTGGTTATAGACGCCCCTGCGCTTGTTTCTCTCCGCCTCGGTGAGGAGCTCCATCACATTGTTGACCCAACCGAACCACATATCGTTTCATCTGCGCTGGATCCAGGAGGACGTGAAGCACCAATTAGGCATTTTTGGCGCGCTGTCTAATGTCACAACCTTGCACTGGTCGAATTTTGCGGTCACGGTAATATCTTCTTCTTGAATCTTGATATATATATACCCACTTTTATTTACTCAGTTTGCATCTCCTTAATTAATTTATCCGGGAGAATTCAAAGATAACAAAATGACTGTCTATCTATCTTATATCTATCTATCTGGGTTTCAGTTGTTGTTCAATGACAGTCATGAGAACCTTCCTCTGTTCAAGTTTAAGAACCTGAGAACCTTGTTCCTGGATGTGTGCCGTATCAGCGATGACTTCCTCGGCCTACAGCAATACCTGTGGAACTGACCTAACCTGCAGAAGCTCACCATGCGCCATTGCAGGGTGTGACTATGACTTATTTCACGAACTATATATTACCATAACTCAATACATTGTGTGATATTAATTCCACTCCTATGCGCTGTAAAACAGGTCTTGGATTTCCAGCCTACAAAGGAGGTGATGGAACGCCACCAATCATATTCTAAGGACCTGGAGCATTTCAAGTGCAAGAAGCTTAGGCTTTGTGAAATCATATACCGAGACAGTGATGCTTCTGTCCATCTATTGGTCAAGTTTTTGGTGGGCATGTCGAGGAATCTGCCAAACAACAAGATCGAACTCACTTCGCTCAAAAAAAGGAAAAAGAAAAGCAAGGTCTAACTCACTGAAGTGTCGATTAGAAGAACTGTATGGCAAAACACTATGCTGTCTGTCATTCGCTGATTTCTGCCCAGGTTGCATGTCTAAGCGTATGTATCATCCGTCCGCTTTACCTTTTTATTAGTACCTCGGAATGTGCAAATATATATCGCACGAGCAATGTACTTTGGAATAAATATCTATTTTGAGTTGTGTCGAATCGAGGATTAATTAACTACTCCCTCCGTTCCTAAATACTTGTCTTTCTAGGCATTTCAACAAGTGACTATATACGGAGCAAAACGAGTGAATCTACACTCTAAAATATGTCTACATACATCCATATGTAGTAGTCATTTGAAATGTCTAGAAAGACAAATATTTAGGAACGGAGGGAGTATATGTTAAGTGAGGATTGACACATCAAAAATAAATTCAGGAATCCTTGGATTTGATTTATCGGATGGTTGGCTCGTTTGGAGTTCACCAACTCGTTTCTTCTATACTAGAGTGTAGATTGGTTACTTGGTTCAAGTGGAAGTGTCTTGTATACCATCGTCCATACGATTTTTTTTCATTTGGGATAACATTTTCTCATCTTTTCCTCGTAGTGTATGTCACTGATTTTCTGTCAATGAGACTATTGTCCACCTATACAGTTACAAGGTTAGAACCTTTCTTGACTCAAACATCCACTGTCTGTAGCTATATTCAGAAATTAGAACCGGGAATGGATTTAATGGCAAGCTCCATCTCTGGCCTGAATGACTACATTCAGCATCATCTACAATTCCACAGACCTACTGACATGGAAAATGCATGTTGGCACAGCCCCACACGCACCCGAGCCCCATCATCTACAGCACTCGGAAGGCAACACCTTTAAGAGGGGATTGCTACTCGACCGTCAATGTTGCCCGACCCAACCAGGAAGAGAAAACTTGTGAGAGACAACAAGGGGAAAGAAGCAATAATTTGTGCCGAAAAATGGACAGGGAAAGCACATAACCAAATCTTGATTTATTTCTCTAGTTCCCAAATTAACCATGATACATACAGTATATATGTTGCACATCTGTTTCTCCAATTCTCTTCTGCTTTCCATGCGTCAGAGATGCCTACCTATGAAGGAATCATACATGTATACACCAAAAAAAACGTCTTCCAATGGGTCAGGGACAACTCACTCTGGAGCTGCACTAGTGTGGATGCTGGGCCAGCAAGAATGCCTGCCAAGCCACACATGTCTCCTCACGTCTAGAGGAAGCAGAACGTACAAAACGACCTGGTAGCTGATCGCCATCAGGAGCAAAACAAGGAGGTTCATCCACTTGGCAGCTCTCGACGACCATATGTTGTACGAGCCCCTATGGCAATTGTTAGAACATATTTTAATGCTCATGGCAATCTACGAATTTCATCAGATGCACATGGAAACTTTGAATTTATTTTCTTACGGTCACATGGCAATTTCAAAACATTTCTTCTTATTCCAAACCATGAAAAATGACAACCATATTATTTTACAATTGTTTTCAACATTGCAAATTTACTTTAAGGGCCATGGAAAATTTAATTTACAGATGATGGCAAATCTACCTTACAGTTGCCATGTGACTTTGGCAAATTTAGTGTTACGGGCCGTGGCAATTTTATTTTACGGACCGCGTAATTTTTTTAAAGAAAAATTGCAACATGGCAAATTTACACTTATGTAACCTTGCAAATTTATTTTTTGAACCCTACAAAATCATTTTTGTATTTGCACCACAAAAATTTATTAAACAACCCATGGCAAATTATATATTTAGTCCATGGCAAGTTTATATATTGGTACCTAGAAAATTCATTTTTTTGCCCCATGGTTAATTATTTCTTGGAAAATTGCAGAATTGTTGAAACATGCCATTCTATTTTTTTTCTTGTGCACCATGAAAACATTGATTTTGAATATCCCTTGGATTGTTTTCATAAGAATTTTAATTTTTTTATTAGCCTATTTGCTTTCATGAGCATATTTGTGTTCATGGGAGTACTACAGGGAGAACTATATTTCGCCATGAATTTGCATTGTGACCAGGAGGAAAATTCTAAATTTTGCCATCTTTAGAAGATAAAATTTGTATTTAAAAAAAGACAATGTGTAAAATTTGCCATTAGACTATTAATGTTTCCCAAAAAAACATAAAAACAAGAAATTTGCCATCTAAAAACATGATATATTTTGAAAATGTTTAAAATTCCATGTGACATGTTTATAAATTCAATTTTTTTGACCAGTTGCATATATCATCTCGTCCATAACACTTGTTATACGTTTTGCCAACTGATAAGTTTTGGACAACGCTAACACCCACACGTGTGGTGGGAGCGAAACCCACACACACACCCTATAACACATGGATTGCGCCACATCACCATGCATGTATATGGGATTCTTTTTGGATTTTCAGTTTTTAAAATGTTTTATCTCTTAAATGAAAATTCCGATTGAAGATCCGTTTTCACCATTAAATCTCTCGCGACGAGATCTTCGAAACTAGATCTCATATCAATATATTTTGACGAATTTTTTTGGGTTAAAACTTACCATGTCTATTGCACATGAATTGCCATGGTGTTTACATTGAAGTTGCCATGATATGTTTCAGCTATTTTCTTCTACATTTTAAAGTAAATTTTGACATATTATAAAACGGGGAATTAAGAAACTATACTTGCCATGAACCATAAACTAAAATTGCCATGATACATGCACTTAAAATTGCCATGGTTCATACAAAAAATAATTTTCATAGGCAAAGTACTGGAATTGCCATCATCAAAATACTAAAATTGTCATGCTCTACAAACTAAAATTGCCACATAGCAACTTTAGTTTAACCACTATGACAACTACAGTGTAAACATCATGGCAACTTTCGGGCAAAAAAAAATTCATCAAAACATATCAACATGGGGTCTAGTTTTGAAGATCTCGTCGAGGCGGATTTAATGGTGAAACCGGATTTTTAATTAGATTTTTAATTAGGAGATAAAATATTTTTAAGCCGAAAACCAAAAAGATTTCTGCTGATGTCATCTGTTTTGATGTGGCAAAATGAGTGGTATTGGAGGCGTGTGGGTGATGTGCAAGATGCCACACGTGTGGGTGTTAGTTTTTTCAAAAAAAATTGTCCAGTTTCATACTACACTATGGAACGACAATTTTTATAGTAATTTACAGCATGACAAGTTATATATATTTTTGTTCAGCTAAAGCCGATTAGGGTATCTCTGGTCCGTCTTTCTCCTCACTCCCGAATCTCGATCGACCGATCTAATCTTCCTCCGGTCATTGCGGCGGCGCAGCCACACACAGCAGATTAGTCGTCTTCCCTACGTACTGCGCCCAGCAATCCAGAACATGCTTGGCTCCACGGACTCCTCCGCGGAGCCGAAGCGTCCGCACCATGCAGACGACGGCGGCGGCTGTGATGCGGGCGATGACCGGCTGAGCGCGCTGCCGGACGACCACCTCCGCGCCATCCTCTCCCGCCTCAAGGCCCAGCAGACGGTGCAGACGTGCGTGCTGTCCACGAGGTGGAGGCACCTCTGGCGCGCCGAGCCGTGCCTCGACATCGACCGTGGATTTAGGTATACACGCGACGGTGTTCATGACGACTTCCCGGTCAAGCTCGTGCGCGGCCATGAGTTTACGCTCCTGGAAGAGTTCCGGCTGCACGGAAACTCCCTTCCCGTCGGGAACCGCTGGCTCCGCCATTGTGGTCAAGATGCATGGCCCCGCCGAAGTTGCATCTTTCTACCCTGGAGTTGGAACTGAACGATCTTGCGAGCCACATCAGTTCCCCTCGCTGCCCTGCTCTGGAGGAGGTGAAACTCAAAAACTGTACCTTCCTGCTCACCGGCATTGCTAAGATAATCTCCTCCTCCCTCAAGAAATTGGTCATTGTTGATAGCGATCACACGGTGTCTGAACTTGAAGTTTTCAAGTTGTTTATAGAGGCCCCTGCTCTTGTTTCTCTTCGCCTAGCCGACGACACGTCTGATCCCCTTGTTGATACGACCGAACCCCATACCATGCCGTCACTTGTCAATGCCTCGATCCTACTGCCATGGATGGACCGGATCGAACAGCTGAATGTTCTTCTCACGCTGTCTAATGTGACAACCTTGCACTTGTTGGATTTTGATGTCACGGTAATATCTTCTTCTTGATATCCTCACTTCGAATCTTCTATTTGTCCTATATCTATCTAGAGCCATTGAATTGAAAGATAAGAAATTGATTGTCTGCCTGTATGGTTTTCTCTTTCAGTTGCTCTTCTTTGTGAGTCTTGAGCATCTTCCCGTATTCAAGTTTGAGAACCTGAGAAGCTTGTCTCTGGACCAGTGTCTTATCAGCGACGACTTCCTCGGGCTGCGCCAATACCTACACAACTCGCCTAACCTGCAGAAGCTCACTTTGCACCATTGCAAGGTGCTACTGCTACTTCTTTCATCAACTATTAATTATCATAGCTCAATACATTCTGTAGTATAATAGTAATGAATCCTTTGTGCTGTTCGACAGGTCTGCGATTTCCATCCTACAAAGGAGGTGATGGAACGCCACCAGTCATATTCCAAGGATCTGGTGCATTTCAGTTGCAACAACCTTAGGCTCAGTGAAATCATATACCAAGATGATGATGATTATGTGCACCTACTAGTCAAGTTTTTGGTGGGCATGTCGAAGAATCTGCCAAACAACAAGATCGAACTCACTCGCCTCCAGGAAAACACACAGGATCTAACTTATTTATTAGCAGAACCGTATGTCAATACATTGTGATATTTATTGTTTGATGATTTTTTCCCAGGTTGCATGTCTAAGCATATACTATATGTACCGTCAGCTTTATTCAACATTACTCGTTTACTAAGTCATTTAGGCCTTGGCAACTATGAGCTGTGCCATCTTTGTTGTTTGCCATTTATCATAATTACCATGCATTTGGCAATAAGTAGTAAGCAGGATCAGAAGAAGGGAAGGCAACCCCTGTCAGGTTTCAACGGAGTTTGGATATGCAGTTTCAGCTGGTGTTCTCCTCCTCTTTAGGTCAGATTTAAAAAAAAATCTATTTATAAAAAATCCCTTAATATATGACCTAATTCGTAGTAAATTGCAATTATATGACACCGGTGTCCCTTAAGCCGGAGAGCTCTTTTCAGATTTATTTAGGCCGATGACGAGACGACCTGGCCGAAGAGCAATCTTCCGTGTGCTGCTGGCCGAAGAGTGTGCATGTGGCCCAGACGCTTGCCTCGCTGTAGCTGCACTTAAGCAAGCTGGCTGGCTTGCTGCCATATGGACGCGAGAGTTCGCTGCGTTGGAGTTGCTCTTATAACCGCGTACTAGTGCATAACATGCTGCATGCTGCAGGTCTTGGTGGGGAGTTGCTGAGTTAGGAGGCCTAGTGTATTTCAGGAGGTAGGGAGGAACGTACAGCCAACGCGCATGGGAATGATCGATCAATCATATGTGTCCGCGCAGGTAAAAATCAGTGCCTAATGCAGCAACCTATGCCTATTTTCACTCCGATTTGTGTCTGCTCGGACCCATTTCCAGCGTATATTTGAGACATATTTGGATTGGAGGCAGACACGAAACGGATGTTTTTTGTGACCTTTTCATCCGCCTTTGTTCGCTGCATGCCCCGTCTGGCCCACCTGACATTCACTCATTCACATTTTTATCTATTTATTTTCTCTCTCCCCATTGCACACGTCGCCGTCGTCGCCCCGTAGCAGCCGCACCATCGCCCAACCCCTCGACGAGATTCCTTAGGTGCAACCACCGCTCAAGCTTGTGGTCACGCTGGGTAGGTCGCAGGGGAACTGCCGCCCAAGGAGTTGGAGCTCCT
This sequence comes from Triticum urartu, assembly GCF_056163025.1. Lineage (NCBI taxonomy): Eukaryota > Viridiplantae > Streptophyta > Magnoliopsida > Poales > Poaceae > Triticum > Triticum urartu. The sequence goes on from NC_141876.1 coordinate 616,468,895, forward strand.
GCCGTGCGTCGAATGGCTCCGAAGAGGCGAACGTGTCGGCCTCGGCCTCGCATCCCCCGCGCCCACGCCCGGCAGGCCACGTAATTTTTTTGCGGGAAACTTGGAGAGCTTTATTCAACTAAAGCGTTCCTGCTACAGTCCGCTAAAAGGGTGCTGGTCAGGAAGCTTTGAGTTTTGTCGATCCAACTCTCGGACACACTTAGCATGCATGCTAGCTTAGCACCAAGTGTGCGGGTACATTGGCAATATGTTGAATTACAAAGGAATTAAACTGAAGAGAGAGCTCTCTAATTTCATCTAAAAGCGGTGCCACCATAGAACGCGCTGACAACCGGGTATTCCATAGCTCGACTAGTTGAAGGCAGTCAGTCTCCATAATCATCTGCGTGAAGCCACACATATTAGCAAGTTTAACAGCACCTCGCAGTGCTAGCACCTCCATGACCAGCGGATCCGACACGTCGAGGTACGGCTTGCTCCACGCTCCTAGAAAGAAGGACGCCGACCTCGCCACACCACCAGCGCCCCCTACACCAAGCTCAGAGTTTATCGCTCCATCGGACGTGATTGTAATATGTCCAACTTCGGGGGGTTGCCATCCGTGTCCTGGAAGAACCTTGGCGTCTTTCTTTGGGATTTCCAACAAGGATAGCGCCTCTTTGATTCTTTGCATGGCGCTTCTCGCGGATTCATAGCTTCCTCCTCATGAGTCCACCTATTCCTCGAGTGCCATCGATCACATGACAGTTATAATCTTCACCCTCTCTGAGAACCGGTCATCACATAAAAATATCCCTGCTCCATGTATCCGGGTGTAGCCGAGGAAGACGAAAATCAAACCACATCTGAGCCTCATCCCAGAATCTGCGCGCATGTGAACAATGCACCAGAGCATGCATGAGGTCTTCATCCGCGGCAAGGCATAGCTTGCACTTGCTTATTTCCGCAATGTGACGAGCTTCAAGGTTGCCAAATCAGGGAGGATTCCCCTTACTACCCGCCACCAAAAAATGCGCACCTTCGGCATCACATTGAGCTTCCAAAGCCTAGTCCACATTTCTCTGTCACTCGCCGAAGTTCCTGTTACCGTCCCTTCTCGTAGAGCATCATGCTCTTCTTGGTCACTAGAGATCGGTACGCCGATTTGACGGAATAAACGCCGGAGCGGTCATGGTCCCAAGCCAAGAAATCTTCCCCTCCTCCTACACACAACGGGATGTTGAGTATAGCATCAGCGTCCGGAGTGATGAAAGTGTCCCGAACAAGATCAGTCCTCCATGTCCAATTTTATGTATTAATAAGCTCGCTCACAAATTGGAGCTGTGTTCCATTTGGTTTAAACAGGGTCTTCTCGTAGAGGTTCCTGCAATCCAACTATCCGTCCAGATGGATATTGAAGATCCATCACCCACACGTTTTAATAGCCTCACGTCCAGCAACAATGGCTCTCCAAGTTTTTGAAGCCGCCCTGGGAATAGTACCATTCATGAAATCAGTTTCTGGGTAGTACCTCGCCTTCAACACTCTTGCACATAGTGAATTAGGATTTGTCATTAGCCTCCAGCCATGTTTCCCTAACAGTGCAAGGTTCAACAAGTGTGGGTCCCGAAAACCCATTCATAGAACTAGCCGTGAGAAACTCAAATAAATAAATGAATTCAATTTTTCATAGTTTATTTAGAAGTTATGGTGACATATTAACTTTGCTAGCAAATATGGTGAAGTAGCCCACCACTGATGCCTTCCGTACCTTGTGTCAGATTTCTAGTATAGGGCCTATTGATGTTAACATGCATGCATGGGACCAGCTGCATGATGATTTGATGTTTAGGATGGATGGGTGGATCAAATATAAGTTGCACGCGCAACGAGTTAGTAAAAATTCGCTTCCTAGGATGAGGGGCAAAATAGTAATCTGTCCGGGTAAATAGTAAAACATGCAGACTTGAGGGGCCCAAATACTTTTTTTTCTCAAGGATGGGGGGCAAAGCCCCCCCCCCCCCCCCACCCCTCCCCTAAGGGCTTGTTCGGATAATCCCCGCCACAAGGGGATGTTGGAGGGGTTTAAGGTGGATTTTAAACGAGATGGGGAGGGGAATTAGAAGCCACCCCCCGCTTCGCTTTACAGGAGAAAACTCAGAGAGTGGGACGTCGAACCCTGGCCAGAGACATCAACCATAGTGCTGTCTACCATTGAGCCAGGGCTTACATCCCTTAAGGTGGATTTTAACTTGCTAGGGAATTAATCCCCTTCAAACCCCTTGAAATATTATGGAACCGAACATGGCCTTAAGCACACATAGCTCTGCCACTGCTTCGCAAATGGGAGAAGAATGAGTAGCCTCTGGGAAGAACACCAGTCGTGGATGCCTAAATTAAGAAGGGTATGCCATTTTGGTGATAGCCCGATCAATCAGAGAATTGAATGATTCCTTAGATTATAGATCAAAAAATCAGAATTCCACCTCGCAAAGTAATAATAATCAGAATTCCGTCTGATTAGTTTTTTCTTAGCCACCAATAAATCCGGTAAATCCAGCAGGAATTGGTGCAAGCGGCAGCGACCGCGTACGATTTCGACCCATGCAATCGGCAGCTTCGCCTCCATCCGTGCGTACGAACGCATGGGCACCGACTCCATCCAATCTACACGATCGGACTATGCTCCAACGCTGCTTGCCTGCAACTATGTCGACTCCATGCATGTACATGCCCACGCCTCGACGCCGGCCAGCCGTACAAGCCGGCAAATTAAACAGGAGACAGAGCTCCCGGCGATCTACTCCGAACCGGTCGACTTCCAACTTTCCGAGCCGCCGCCGCCGCCTTGCATCGAGCAGGCACTCATCGCTGAACCAGCACCATCACCAGAGAACTGCAGGTGAGTCTCCCAGCCATGCAATCATCCACTAGGACACGAACCCCCATGCGCCAGCAGATGCATGCATGCATCATCACGCCGGGAACAAGAGCAGGAATCTACACCGAGCCTCTAGATCACCAGCCGAGCCACGTCGCGGAGAAAATTCAAGCATCACAGGTCGCGCACGACGCCATGACCCAGCGCGCCGACAAACTACACCGGACGACCGACTCCTGCACCAAGCTATCTTCGCCGAGCAATCTGCGCCAACCTCACGCATCTTTCCAGCCATCGTACTATACTATCGTTCGCGGCCACCGGCCACTGGATCTTCAGATTTAAGCATTTTCGGTCGTCGGATTGCATTCAAGCCCACGTTCCTGTCGCGCTGTGTTCGCTGCGTCCCAGCTAGTACATAGAGACAGATGCTCGCACGTTGGAGAAATCGCATCCCGCCGTCCGGCGGACCGATACAGGCCCGTGTGGCTTCCGTGGTCCAGACGGATGAAGGCGATTTGCGGGTCCGCCTTGAAGATGTCCTAACACATTCTGTAGGTTCTAGGTGGGGGCATTTTGTAGGTTCTAGCTCACTTACTTTTCCATGACCTCATTTTTTTTAATCTAGATTGATGTGTGTGATTCTGTAAGGAGATCCATATAATTAATTATGATTTTTGGATTATAAAACACAGGACATGGTCACAGTGGTTGTTCTCTAGAATTTTTGTCGTTAAGTCGTCCTTTAAGAGCAACTCCAACCTGTTGGAAATATGTCCTAGAGGCAATAATAAATTAGTTATTATTATATTTCCTTGTTCATGATAATCGTTTATTATCCATGCTGGAATTGTATTGATAGGAAACTCAGATACATGTGTGGATACATAGACAACACCATGTCCCTAGTAAGCCTCTAGTTGACTAGCTCGTTGATCAATAGATGGTTACGGTTTCCAGACCATGGACATTGCATGTCATTGATAACGGGATCACATCATTAGGAGAATGATGTGATGGACAAGACCCAATCCTAAGCCTAGCACAAAGATCGTGTACTTCGTATGCTAAATCTTTTCTAATGTCAAGTATCATTTCCTTAGACCATGAGATTGTGCAACTCCCGGATACCGTAGGAGTGCTTTGGGTGTGCCAAACGTCACAACGTAACTGGGTGGCTATAAAGGTACACTACAGGTATCTCCGAAAGTGTCTGTTGGGTTGGCACGAATCGAGACTGGGATTTGTCACTCCGTGTAAACGGAGAGGTATCTCTGGGCCCACTCGGTAGGACATCATCATAATGTGCACAATGTGATCAAGGAGTTTATCACGGGATGATGTGTTACGGAACGAGTAAAGAGACTTGCCGGTAACGAGATTGAACAAGGTATCGGGATACCGACGATCGAATCTCGGGCAAGTATCGTACCGCTAGACAAAGGGAATTGTATACGGGATTGATTAAGTCCTTGGCATCATGGTTCATCCGATGAGATCATCGTGGAACATGTGGGAGCCAACATGGGTATCCAGATCCCGCTGTTGGTTATTGACCGGAGAGTCATCTCGGTCATGTCTGCATGTCTCCCGAACCCGTAGGGTCTACACACTTAAGGTTCGGTGACGCTAGGGTTATAGAGATATTAGTATGCGGTAACCCAAAAGTTGTTCGGAGTCCCGGATGAGATCCCAGACGTCACGAGGAGTTCCGGAATGGTCCGGAGGTAAAGAATTATATATAGGAAGTGCTATTTCAGCTATCGGGACAAGTTTCGGGGTCACCGGTATTGTACCGGGACCACCGGAAGGGTCCCGGGGGTCCACCGGGTGGGGCCACCTGCCCCGGGGGGCCACATGGGCTGTAGGGGGTGCGCCTTGGCCTATATGGGCCAAGGGCACCAGCCCCAAGAGGCCCGTGCGCCAAGAGAAGAGGAAAAGGAAGAGTCCTAAAGGGGGAAGGCACCTCCGAGGTGCCTTGGGGAGGAGGGACTCCTCCCTGGCCGCACCCTTCCTTGGAGGAAGGGCCAAGGCTGCGCCCCCCTCTCCCTTGGCCCTATATATAGTGGAGGAAAGGGAGGGCAACCTAACCTAAGCCCTGGCGCCTCCCTCTCCCTCCCATGACACATCTCCCTCCTCCCACAGCGCTTGGCGAAGCCCTGTTGGAATCCCGCTACTTTCACCACCACGCCGTCGTGCTGTTGGATCTCCATCAACCTCTCCTCCCCCCTTGCTGGATCAAGAAGGAGGAGACGTTGCTGCTCCGTACGTGTGTTGAACGCGGAGGTGCCGTCCGTTCAGCGCTAGGATCATCGGTGATTTGGATCACGACGAGTACGACTCCATCAACCCCGTTCTCTTGAACGCTTCCGCGCGCGATCTACAAGGGTATGTAGATCCACTCCTCCCTCGTTGCTAGATGACTCCATAGATAGATCTTGGTGACACGTAGGAAAATTTTGAATTTCTGCTACGTTCCCCAACAGTGGCATCATGAGCTAGGTCTATGCGTAGTTTCTATGCACGAGTAGAACACAAAGTAGTTGTGGGCGTTGATTTTGTTCAATATGCTTACCGTTACTAGTCCAATCTTGATTTGGTGGCATTGTGGGATGAAGCGGCTCGGACCGACCTTACACGTACTCTTACGTGAGACTGGTTCCACCGACGAACATGCACTAGTTGCATAAGGTGGCTAGCGGGTGTCTGTCTCTCCCACTTTAGTCGGATCGGATTCGATGAAAAGGGTCCTTATGAAGGGTAAATAGCAATTGGCATATCACGTTGTGGTTTTTGCGTAGGTAAGAAACGTTCTTGCTAGAAACCCATAGCAGCCACGTAAAACATGCAAACAACAATTAGAGGACGTCTAACTTGTTTTTGCAGGGTATGCTATGTGATGTGATATGGCCAAAAGGATGTGATGAATGATATATGTGATGTATGAGATTGATCATGTTCTTGTAATAGGAATCACGACTTGCATGTCGATGAGTATGACAACCGGCAGGAGCCATAGGAGTTGTCTTAATTTATTTATGACCTGCGTGTCAACATAAACGTCATGTAATTACTTTACTTTATTGCTAACCGTTAGCTGTAGTAGTAGAAGTAATAGATGACGTGACAACTTCATGGAGACACGATGATGCAGATCATGGTGTCATGCCGGTGACGTTGATGATCATGGAGCCCCGAAGATGGAGATCAAAAGGAGCAATATGATATTGGCCATATCATGTCACTATTTGATTGCATGTGATGTTTATAATGTTTTTGCATCTTGTTTACTTAGAACGACGGTAGTAAATAAGATGATCCCTCATAATAATTTTAAGAAATTGTTCCCCCTAACTGTGCACCGTTGCGACAGTTCGTTGTTTCGAAGCACCACGTGATGATCGGGTGTGATAGATTCTAACGTTCACATACAACGGGTGTAAGACAGATTTACACACGCGAAACACTTAGGTTGACTTGACGAGCCTAGCATGTGTACAGACATGGCCTCGGAACACAAGAGACCGAAAGGTCGAGCATGAGTCGTATAGAAGATACGATCAACATGAAGATGTTCACCGATGTTGACTAGTCCGTCTCACGTGATGATCGGACACGGCCTAGTTGACTCGGATCATGTAATCACTTAGATGACTAGAGGGATGTCTATCTAAGTGGGAGTTCATAAGATGAACTTAATTATCCTGAACATAGTCAAAAGGTCTTCGCAAATTATGTCGTAGCTCGCGCTTCAGTTCTACTGTTTAGATATGTTCCTAGAGAAAATTTAGTTGAAAGTTGATAGTAGCAATTATGCGGACTAGGTCCGTAAACTGAGGATTGTCCTCATTGCTTCATAGAAGGCTTATGTCCTTAATGCACCGCTCAGTGTGCTGAACCTCGAACGTTGTCTGTGGATGTTGCGAACATCTGACATACACATTTTGATAACTACGTGATAGTTCAGTTAAACGGTTTAGAGTTGAGGCACGTTTTGAAACGTTGCGAAACATATGAGATGTTTCGAGGGCTGAAATTGGGATTTCAGGCTCGTGCCCACGTCAAGAGGTATAAGACCTCCGCTGATTTTCTTAGCCTACAAACTAAGGAGAAAAGCTCAATTGTTGTGCTTGTGCTCAGATTGTCTGAGTACAACAATCACTTGAATCGAGTGGGAGTTGATCTTCCAGATGAAATTGTGATGGTTCTCCGAAGTCATTACCACCAAGCTGCTAGAGCTTCGTGATGAACTATGATATATCAGGGACATATATGATGATCCTTGAGATATTCGCGATGTTTGACACCGCGAAAGTAGAAATCAAGAAGGAGCATCAATTGTTGATGGTTGGTGAAACCACTAGTTTCAAGAAGGGCAAGGGAACAAAGAGATACTTCATGAAACGACAATTCAGCTGCTGCTCTAGTGAAGAAACCCAAGGTTGAACCCAAACCCGAGACTGAGTGCTTCTGTAATAAGGGGAACAGCCACTGGAGCAGAATTACCCTAGATACTTGGTAGATGAGAAGGCTGGCAAGGTCGATAGAAGTATATTGGATATACATTGTGTTGATGTGTACTTTACTAGTACTCCTAGTAGCACCAGGGTATTAGATACCGGTTCGGTTGCTAAGTGTTAGTAACTCGAAACAAAAGGCTACGGAATAAACGGAGACTAGCTAAAGGTGAGCTGACGATATGTGTTGGAAGTGTTTCCAGGGTTGATATGATCAAGCATCGCACGCTCCCTCTACCATCGAGATTGGTATTAAAACCTAAATAATTGTTATTTGGTGTTTGCGTTGAGCATAGACATGATTGGCTTATGTCTATCGCAATACGGTTATTCATTTAAAGAGAATAATGGTTACTCTGTTTATTTGAATAATACCTTCAAATGGTCTTACACCTGAAATGAATGGTTTATTGAATCTCGATCGTAGTGATACACATGTTCATGCCAAAAGATAGTAATGATAGTACCACCTACTTGTGGCACTGCCACTTAAGTCATATCGGTATAAAACGCATGAAGAAGCTCCATGTTGATGGATCTTTGGGCTCACTCGTTTTTGAAAGGTTTGAGACATGCGAACGATGTCTATTGGTGTATATGCATGAAGAAACTCCATGCAGATGGATCGTTTGGACTCACTTGATTTTGAATCACTTGAGACATGCAAATCATACCACATGGGCAAGATGACTGAAAGCCTCGTTTTTCAGTAAAATGGAACTAGAAAGCAACTTGTTGGAAGTAATACATTTTGATGTGTGCAGTCCAATGAGTGCTGAGGCGTGTAGTGGACATCGTTATGTTCTTACTTCACAGATGGTTTGAGTAGATGTTGAGTACATTTACTTGATGAATCACGAGTCTGAATTATTGAAAGGTTCGAGTAATTTCAGGGTGAAGTTGAAAGATCGTCGTGACAAGAGGATAAAAGATCTATGATATGATCATAGAAATGAATATCTGAATTACGAGTTTGGCACAGAATTAAGACATTGTGGAAATTGTTTCACAACTAATACAGCCTGGAACACCATAGTGTGATGGTGTGTCCGAACATCATAACTGCACCCTATTGGATATGATGCATACCATGATGTCTCTTATCGAATTACCACGATAGTTTATGGGTTAGGCATTAGAGACAACCACATTCACTTTAAATAGGGCACCACGTAATTCCGATGAGATGACACCGTATGATCTATGGTTTAGAGAAACCTAAGCTGTCATTTCTTAAAAGTTTGGGGCTGCGACGCTTATGTGAAAAAGTTTCAGGCTGATAAGCTCGAACCCAAAGCGGATAAATGCATCTTCATAGGACACCCAAAATAGTTGGGTATACCTCCTGTCTCAGATCCGAAAGCAATAAGGGATTGTTTCTAGAATCGGGTCCTTTCTCGAGGAAAAGTTTCTCTCGAAAGAATTGAGTGGGAGGATGGTGGAGACTTGATGAGGTTAATAAACCGTCTCTTCAACTAGTGTGTGGCAGGGCACAGGAAGTTGTTCCTGTGGCACCTACACCAATTGAAGTGGAAGCTTATGATAGTGATCATGAAACTTCAGATCAAGTCACTACCAAACCTCGTGGGATGACAAGGATGCGTACTACTTCAGAGTGGTACGTAATCCTGTCTTGGAAATCATGTTGCTAGACAACAATGAACCTACGAGCTATGGAGAAGCGATGGTGGGCCCGGATTCCGATAAATGGCTCGAGGCCATAAAATCCGAGAGAGGATCCATGTATGAAAAGAAAGTGTAGACTTTGGAAGAACTACTCGATGGTCGTAAGGCTATTGAGTACAGATGGATTTTAAAAGGAAGACGGACAATGATGGTAAGTATCACCATTAAGAAAGCTCGACTTGTCGTTAAGATTTTTTCCGACAAGTTCAAGGAGTTGACTATGATGAGACTTTCTCACTCGTAGCGATGCTAAGATTCTGTTGGAATTATATTAGCGATTACTGCATTATTTATGAAATCTTGCAGATAGGATGTCAAAAAAAACATTGTTTCCTCGACGATTTTCTTGAGGAAAGGTTGTATGTGATACAACCGGAAGGTTTTGTCAATCCTGAAAGATGCTAATAAGTATGCAAAGCTCCAGCAATCCCTCTAAGGACTGGAGTAAGCATCTCGGAGTTGGAATGTATGCTTTGATGAGATGATCAAAGATTTTGGGTTTATACAAAGTTTATGAGAAACTTGTATTTCCAAAGAAGTGAGTGGGAGCACTATAGAATTTCTGATGAATATATGTTGTTGACATATTGTTGATCAGAAATGACGTAGAATTTCTGGAAAGCATATAGGGTTATTTGGAAAGTATTTTTCGATGGAAAGCCTGGATTAAGCTACTTGAACATTGAGCATCAAGATCTATAAGGATAGATCAAAACGCTTAATGGTACTTTCAAATGAGCACATACCTTGACATGATCTTGAAGGTGTTCAAGATGGATCAGTCAAAGAAGGAGTTCTTGCCTGAGTTGTAAGGTATGAAGTTAAGACTTAAAGCTCGACCACGGCAGAATAGAGAGAAAGGACGAAGGTCGTCCCCTATGCTTAAGACATAGGCTCTACAGTATGCTATACTGTGTACCGCACCTGAAATGTGCCTTGCCATGAGTCAGTCAAGGGGTACAAGAGTGATCTAAGAATGGATCATAGGACAGCGGCCAAAGTTATCCTTAGTAACTAGTGGACTAAGGAATTTTCTCGATTATGGAGGTGGTAAAAGAGTTCGTCGTAAAAGGTTACGCCGATGCAAACTTTGACACTAATCCAGATTATTCTGAGTAGTAAAATGGATTCCTATAGTAGAACAGTTATTTGTAATAGCTCCAAATGTAGCGTAGTAGCTGCATCTACAAGATGACATAGAGATTTGCGAAGTACATACGGATCTGGAAGATTCAGACCCGTTGACTATAACATCTCTCACAAGCATAACATGATCAAACCCAGAACTCATCGAGTGTTAATCACATGGTAATGTGAACTAGATTATTGACTCTAGTAAACTCTTTGGGTGTTAGTCACATGGGGATGTGACCTTGAGTGTTAATCACATATCGATGTGAACTGGATTATTGACTCTAGTGCAAGTGGGAGACTATTGGGAATATGCCCTAGAGGCAATAATAAATTAGTTATTATTATATTTCCTTGTTCATGATAATCGTTTATTATCCATGCTGGAATTGTATTGATAGGAAACTCAGATACATGTGTGGATACATAGACAACACCATGTCCCTAGTAAGCCTCTAGTTGACTAGCTTGTTGATCAATAGATGGTTACGGTTTCCTGACCATGGACATTGGATGTCATTGATAACGGGATCACATCATTAGGAGAATGATGTGATGGACAAGACCCAATCCTAAGCCTAGCACAAAGATCGTGTAGTTCGTATGCTAAAGCTTTTCTAATGTCAAGTATCATTTCCTTAGACCATGAGATTGTGCAATTCCCGGATACCGTAGGAGTGATTTGGGTGTGCCAAACGTCACAACGTAACTGGGTGGCTATAAAGGTACACTACAGGTATCTCCGAAAGTGTCTGTTGGGTTGGCACGAATCGAGACTGGGATTTGTCACTCCGTGTAAACGGAGAGGTATCTCTGGGCCCACTCGGTAGGACATCATCATAATGTGCACAATGTGATCAAGGAGTTTATGACGGGATGATGTGTTACGTAACGAGTAAAGAGACTTGCCGGTAACGAGATTGAACAAGGTATCGGGATACCGACGATCGAATCTCGGGAAAGTATCGTACCGCTAGACAAAGGGAATTGTATACGGGATTGATTAAGTCCTTGGCATCATGTTTCATCCGATGAGATCATCGTGGAACATGTGGGAGCCAACATGGGTATCCAGATCCCGCTGTTGGTTATTGACCGGAGAGTCATCTCGGTCATGTCTGCATGTCTCCCGAACCCGTAGGGTCTACACACTTAAGGTTCGGTGACGCTAGGGTTATAGAGATATTAGTATGCGGTAACCCGAAAGTTGTTCGGAGTCCCGGATGAGATCCCGGATGTCACGAGGAGTTCCGGAATGGTCCGGAGGTAAAGAATTATATATAGGAAGTGCTATTTCAGCTATCGGGACAAGTTTCGGGGTCACCGGTATTGTACCGGGACCACCGGAAGGGTCCCGGGGGTCCACCGGGTGGGGCCACCTGCCCCGGGGGGCCACATGGGCTGTAGGGGGTGCGCCTTGGCCTATATGGGCCAAGGGCACCAGCCCCAAGAGGCCCATGCGCCAAGAGAAGAGGAAAAGGAAGAGTCCTAAAGGGGGAAGGCACCTCCGAGGTGCCTTGGGGAGGAGGGACTCCTCCCTGGCCGCACCCTTCCTTGGAGGAAGGGCCAAGGCTGCGCCCCCCTCTCCCTTGGCCCTATATATAGTGGAGGAAAGGGAGGGCAACCTAACCTAAGCCCTGGCGCCTCCCTCTCCCTCCCATGACACATCTCCCTCCTCCCACAGCGCTTGGCGAAGCCCTGTTGGAATCCCGCTACTTCCACCACCACGCCGTCGTGCTGTTGGATCTCCATCAACCTCTCCTCCCCCTTGCTGTATCAAGAAGGAGGAGACGTCGCTGCTCCGTACGTGTGTTGAACGCGGAGGTGCCGTCCGTTCGGCGCTAGGATCATCGGTGATTTGGATCACGACGAGTACGACTCCATCAACCCCGTTCTCTTGAACGCTTCCGCGCGCGATCTACAAGGGTATGTAGATCCACTCCTCCCTCGTTGCTAGATGACTCCATAGATAGATCTTGGTGACATGTAGGAAAATTTTGAATTTCTGCTACGTTCCCCAACACAACCATGCCCCCATATTTTTGACATTCCTTTTGGGGTTCAGAGCAGAAAGACATCTCCAGTCGCCCCCTTCGTCCACCTCCCTATTGTAGGACCTCTATGCAACCACATTTCCCTTTGATCCCCAAATATAAGGGGAATAGGGGCGCCATGTCCATCCCCAAACCTTATCAATCAATCACTGTCATTGTTGACCATATGATTTCGACCACCTGTCACCATCAATAGGACTTGTGCGCCTTGTTTCATGGGCAAATGGAAGGAACTGAATGAAGAGGACTTGGGGCTATGATTGAAATATAAATCAAAAAAATAAGGGCTTGATTGAAACCCCTGGGCCATGCTTGGGCTGCTAGCCTGAGCACGCTGGCTGGGCTCGAAGTTACACTTGTTTTACCTTTCTATGCTAGTTAATTCTTTCTCCAACAAATTGTTTGTTTATAAGATTCCTACGCATAGGAAGGTGGGTTAGGCTTAAATGTGTTTGATATATGCTTCATAATGCTTTGTTTATGTGTGTATATTCATTTCTAAGCTCAGGCTCTACTGCACTCGGTCAAGAAAAAATTCACACAAAAAAACAAAAATATCCAAACTTTTTTGCATGGTAGATAATTTGGCGCATGAGGTGCTCCCCAAATTTCAGATCATTTGGACATGCCAGTAGCTCTCAGCAAAAAAAGACAAATTGGGTCAGAATGGTAAACTTTTTTACAGACCCCAAATTTGTCTTTTTTGCCGAGATCTTCCCAGATGTCCAGATGATCTGAAATTTGGAGTGCACCTCACGCACCAAATTATCTACCATGTAAGAAATTGGAATTTTTTGAATTTTTCTAGTATTTGTTGGAATGTTTTCTTCATCACGGGTGCGAATGAGGTTGGGCACCGAATCGCTGCTCTCCTTTATGTATCAATTCTTTACTTTTATGTGAGTATCATTAAAATTATAATGCCTATCTTAAAGGCCTTAAATAAAAGCGCTTGTTGGGATGCAAACCAATATTTACCCTTATTGTTTTTGTGTTTTTACATGATTAATGTTACTGTAGTAATCATGTTTTGTATCTTTTCTTTCGATAATGTGAAGTTAAGTCTTTTTCTACTGCAATGTTATCAATTGCTGATTTGTTGTCTGCGTTGCCTTAATTTTTCAGTAGTTTTGGAGTTACAAAAATATAACAAGAAATTAGACCTTTATGTGTTGTTTTGTTTTTGACAGATTTGTCTAGTTTTCTTTGTTTGCTTGTTTTTGAGTTTACATATAGCTTATATTAAGTGATATAATCTGTGGTAATTATAGAATACCGTAGGCATTATGTGGGGAAAATTATGAAACGTGTCTTGACAGTACCAAAGTGAATGATTTATTTTTTATCATACTAAACTATCTCATGAGTTCCGTTAAGTTTTGTGTGATTGAAGTTTTCAAGTTCTAGGTGAGATGATGATAGAAGGAGAATAAGGCGTGGCAATACCCTAAGCTTGGGGGATGTCCAAGGCACCCCAAGGTAAACGTAAGCTTTGGGATGCCCCGGAAGGCATTCTCTCTTTATTTATCGGTAACTTCAATTGGAGTCATATTTTTATTCGTCACATAATATGTGTTTTTCTTGGAGCGTCTTTTTGTTTTGTTGTTGTTTGATATAATCCTTAAATCTGATTTTTTTTATCTGAAGAGTCTTTTCATACATACTTAATTTTCTTAAGTATTCTTTAATCTTCACTTATATCTTTTTGGAATAGTTTATTATACACTCTTGTACTTCACTTATATCCTTAGAGCAAAATTTATGAATGAATTGAATGCCATGTACTGCACTTATATCCTTAGAATCGTGGCATAGGTCCTCGATCATAATCGTCTCACGCAAACGTAGACATGACGGCCCAGCTTAAGGCAACAATCACAACCTTAGGGCCATTTTTGGACTCTACTTTTTTTACCGAAACTATACTAAATTAGTGGGGCCAGACCAATTTAAATGAAATCATTTATTACTTATTTATATTACTGTTTTGTACTTATTTAGAACTCATTACTTTGACGTACAATTGTAAGTAGCATAATTTTCTATTCAATTATGAAATTAACCACATAACAATGTTGTTCAATTTTATGATACATTATTTGTTTTATATGTAGTTTTAACATTAATCTGGGAAGATGTCGTTGCACTGCATTTAAAACTTATACGTTAAAGAAAGTAATGTTGATTGTTTTATATTTGAGACATTGCCTTTTATTATTTATTTTTTCAACCGCATTGTTTAGATCATGTTAACATGGAAAATAACAAAATCATTTGTCTTTACATAATTATTTATGGCTCATCGATGAACTATACATGTGTGTATTTTAAAATATCATGTCAGAGAGCACTAAACTTGATATGGGTTTCTAGTGCACTATTTTAGTGTAAGTAAAAGTATCGATAGAATATGCTGGAATAAGCAAAATATCTATAAGAGACACCAGTTCTATTGGGTTTTTTTGTCAAGTGTGTCTTCCATGTTTCTGGGTTAACCATTCAGCACACATCACACCAATTTGTTTCTTGAAATGGCAACATTCAACTTGAATCAAATGCACTTAGTATGATTCTAGGTTTAACATGCAGTTGGCACAATATGCTTGACCTGTACTCAGCATCCGCCCACCACAGGTCGTCCTACCATCCAAGCGATTACCGAACACACCGTCACCAAAAGTTTTGACCCCCCAAAAAACAAGTAGCCTACATGTCCAAACGTCTGTGACTGTCTTAGGTTAGTAGGCAAGCACTAACCATCATCTCCACACGAGACTGTCCGACCAAAAACAGGCCGTCTGCCTGAAACGACCTACCTGGTTCGGCTCTACCGGTTCGGCAAGCACGTCAGCGTATTCACTAGCTTCACAGGTGAGCCCGGCCTACTCCTCGCACGGCCAACACTTACGAAGAGGTTCTGACCACTCTACCGAAAACAGGAACCACAAAAGAAACCCCAGCACGCGCACACCATCCAACAACCAAATATAAAGATTCGTAGCAAGAAAGCATGAATACAAACACGACGCATGGATCAACCGCCACAAAGAGAATATATAACTTACCTGGACGGCGTATGTAATCAAACATACATAACAAACAAAAAGCGCAAACCTGGACGCAACGAACGGCAGTGGCCACGATATACGGCTCACCCAATCAAACAAAACCACCAGCGAGCGCTCTCATCGGCACGAAGCAAACATACCTCTCAAGAAGAAAAATCGATGATCAACCCATCGCAAATTCACGACACATCCACACGGAACGAACCGAAGTAAGAACTTACATTGACGAGTAAGAACCGAAAATGCTACTACCAATGCCAAATCTAAAATTTGAACCCTGGTGGGTTGGTCCCACCACAAGAAACTTATATGTTTTGGTACCATTTCGTAATCTCTGGCACACTTTTTTTTGCCATGACCCCATTTTCCTGGATTGATGTGTGCATATGCGTGACTAAATATTTATAATTTATCATGAGATCCTTAAATTTATGACTATTTAGAATATAAACATGTGACATGGCCTCAATGATTGATGTCTAGAAATTTTGGCATTAAGTTATCTTTAAAGGGCAATTCCAAGCAAACCCATGTCTTCGTGTCATCCTACATTTTGGGGGTTTTGAGAGCAAAACCCACTCCAATCCTCACCTAAATGTTCTATAAACCTCCATTCTGACCTCATTTTGCTTTGATTCCAAATACAGAGGCAAATAGGGGATCCCCATCCCTCTCCATATACCCTGTTGATCACTCCCCGTCGCCGTTGACCATATGATTTTGGTAGCTTATCACCTTCTGTGGCCTTGAGCTTTTCTTCATGGTTGGAGTTGCTCGGTGTGGAAACTAAGTACTAGCACGCAAAGGTGAATGAAAAACACTAACGAGATTCAGAGATAGTCTTGAAAAAGAATGATGGTCCACATTTTTCTTAGATATATGTTCCACCATTTATGTACGTAAAATAAAAAGGTTCATGCTTTTCAAATAAAACGTTCTCACGGCTCCTGAAAAGTATTGGAAGATAAATTTGTTTTTGCTATCACATAAAATAATAATATTGTTTACAAATACTATAGGAAAGTTCTAGAAAACCATAAAAGACATTTAAGATTGACAAGTGGAGAGGGCTGTATTATATTAATAATAGGGAAACATAATAACATAAAAAATTAGGAAAATATAAAAAGGAAATAGAGAAAAAGGGGAAGTAGAAAAAAAACTTTGAAACAAGATAAAGAAAGAAAAAAGAGGATAGAATGGGCCCGTTCTATACAGTAGCCCACCAGAAAGGGCCCCAAACCCAACGCCCATTAACCTGTCTCTCATCCCCCGATCCCCATCTTTCTCCACGGACCACGGTCATGGCGGCGGCGGCGCAGCCACACCCAGCAGATTAGTCGTCTCCCTTAACTACTTGGCGCAGCAATCCAGAACAATGGAAATGCTTGGCTCCACGGACGCCTCCGCGGAGTTGAAGCGTCCACGCGATGCAGAAGACGGCGGGGACGGTGGCGCTGGCGCGGGCGATGACCGGCTGAGCGCGCTGCCGGACGACCTCCTCCGCGCCATCCTGTCGCGCCTCAAGGCCCAGCAGACGGGGCGGACGTGCGTGCTGTCCACGCGGTGGAGGGACCTCTGGCGCGCCGTGCCGTGCCTCGACATCGACCGTAGATATACCCGCCGCGGTTTTGACGACTTCACAGCCAACCTCCTACGCGGCCATAACTTCACGATCCTGGAAGAGCTCCGGCTGCACGGGGCCACCGTTGTCGTCGGCGACCGTTGGCTCCGCCGCGACATAGGTCAAGATGCATGGCCCCGCCGGCTCAGAAAGTTGCATCTTTCCCGCCTGCAGTTGGAACTGAACGACCTTGCCAGCCATATCAGCTCCGGCTGCCCTGCTCTCGAGGATCTGAAACTCAACATGTGCTGCCACTCGCTCACCAGCAATGCTAAGATCATCTCCTCCTCCCTCAAGAAATTGACCATCGTCGATGGCGAGCACACCGTGGAAGATCTCGAGGTTTTCAAGTTGATTATAGAGGCCCCTGCTCTTGTTTCTCTTCGCCTGACCGGCGAGCAGTTTGAGCACATTCTTGACACCACTCAGCCACATACCATGCCGTCTCTTCTCGATGCGTCCATTCATGTGCCCTGGATTTACCAGAGCGCCGAAGAACAACTCAACATTCTTCTCACGGTGTCTAATGTGACAACCTTGCGCTTGGCGCATTTTCCGGTCACGGTATATCTTCTTCTTGATTGATACCACTTCTATTTATTATTCAGTTTGCATTTTTCTATATCTCAAGAGCCATTAAAATGAATGCCTGTATGGTTGATTTTGTTCTCAGTTGCTGTTCTTTGGGAGTCATGAGGATCTTCCTGTATTCAAGTTTGAGAACCTGATCACAAGCTTTTCTCTAGACGGGTGCCATATCAACGGCGACTTCCTTGGGCTGCGCCAATACCTGCACAACTCGCCTAACCTGCAGAAGCTCACTCTGCACCATTGCAAGGTCCGCTACTTCTTTCATCAACAACTAATTACCATAACCCGAAACTTTCCGTAATATATTGGTATTCCATTCCTCTGCGCTGCTCAACAGGTCTCGGATTTCCAATCTACAAAGGAGGTGGTGAAACGCCGTCAATCATATTCTAAGGACCTGGCGCATTTCAAGTGCAACAACCTCAGGCTTACTGAAATCATACACCGAGATGGTGATGCTTCTGTCGATCCGTTGGTCAAGTTTTTCAGGGGCATGCGAAGGAATCGGCCAAACAACAAGATCAAACTCATTTCGCTCAAGAGGAAGAAAAACATAACCAGACTCACTATGGCCGATTAGAAGAACCGCATGGCAATACACTATGATGTCTATCATTTGCTGATTTCAGTAAACCAGGTTGCACATGTGTCATCATTTTTACCTTTTCAATAAATTCATCATGAGTCCCTGGGCTTGATTATGTCAGATGGTTGAGATCGTTTGGATTTCAGCAACTAGTACCTTTTGTACTAGGGTAGTGGAAGTGTCATGATCCCCTCGTCTATATATATGGATTTCTTTTTCATTTGGGATGACATTTTCTCATCTTTTGCTGATCGTGTATGTCACCGATACCTCTGAGATTATCCCCCGGTGAGATTGTTCTCCATGTACACAGTTAGAACCTTTCATATCTTGACTCAATTATCCACTTGTCTCCAACTACTCCCTCCGTTCCGAATTACTTGTCTTAGATTTGTCTAGATACGGAGGTATCTAGCACTAAAATGAGTCTAGATACATCCGTATCTAGACAAATCCAAGACAAGTAATTCGGAACGGAGGGAGTATATTCATAAGCACCAATGGATTTAACAAGAGACAATCTGTTATTGCTCAATGACTACAATGCCAAGCTTCATCTCAGGCACATTCAACATCATCTACAATGCCACAAACCTACTGACATGGAAATGCCTGTTGGCACAGCCCCAGACGTGCCGAGCCCCATCGTCTACAACACTCAAAGAAAACACCTTCAAGAGGGGATCATTACTCAACCGTCAATGTCATCAGATCCAACCAGGAAGATCAAACTTGTGAGAGACAACAAGGCCACAAAGGAAGCAATACTCAGTGCCAAAAAGGAATGGACAAGAGAGTAAATGACCAAATCATGATTCATTTCTTCAGTTCTCAAATTAACCATGATACATACAGTATATATGTTACCCCAATTCTCTTCATGTTTCTCTTCTACTTTGGATGCGTCAGATATGCCTACCTAGGAAGCAATCACACATGTATACATGCATATGAACAGTCACACCCAAACACAAAAAGAGTCTTCTTACAGCATCAGCACACTCGGCCGCTCAGGGCTAACTCACTTTGGAGCTGCACTAGTGTGGATGCTGGGCCAGCAGGAGCACTTGCCAAGCCTCACATGTCTCCTCACATCTAGACGAAGTAAAACGTACAAGACGACCCGGTAGCCGATCGCCATCAGGAACAAAACAAGGAGATTCATCCACTTTGCACCTGTCGATGATGATATGCCATACGAGCCTCGGACAGCCTGCACACCGGGTATCGTCATTGTAGCCCCAACTGCAAATGATGTATCGACATACTCGTTCTCGACCAAGCCCTGCAGCAGCATTGCTCGTGAGCACGCCTGACCCAGTTGAAGCAAGATGGGCATAGAGTTTATGTAGGTTACATACGATGGCCATATATAACTTACCTGGACGGCGTATGTATGGAATGAAATGTAGGACAGCGGATAGTTCCACACGGCCACTGGTATTGCGTCTCGGATCCGAAAATACCCAGCCACCAGCATCATGACAACCTGAAGTAGCCATGGTTATTTAATGGTTGTACATTCGATATTTGTGCCCACTTGAAAGAAGACCAAGATGGAAACTCACATATAAGCAAATCAGGGTTAAGGTGCACTTGTAAGTTTCAAGCCAGATGTAGGCAACAATCATCATAAGTGCCTCGTTAGCCAACAGGCACGTAAAGATGGTGATTATAAAGTACATAAGGAAGCTGAACTCATTCCTGAGGCCTATCAGGAAGTAGAAAACCAACGACGACGAAATGGACACCAGAAATAGGAAGGGGATGCTGGATAGGAAGTGGCCCAGCAGGAAAACCAATGTCCCAGAATGCCGATTTGAATCCTCATGGGAATATATCTGCATAGACGGAATTAAATGTTAGTACCTAATATTGCTATGATTTTACAAAGTCTACGGTGAATAAGAAGACATCATTCAGCAATAAATCACAATTTTAGAAATAAAATTTATTAGGAAGGATGTGGCCATAATGTTGCGATTCTGCTTGGAAGATTAAAAACAAACTGACTTTGATCTCATCAATATGAGCAGGTACTCCACAAACACTCAAAAGGACGAGAAATGAAACAAACACAAATATCGCAGAAATCCTAACCTGTCAAAACAAAGTGAACATTGAGCCTCAAATCACAAAAACAGTAAATTTAATCAAGAAATAAAAATATCCAGTAAATCGGAACATAATGCTGCAGTGACACTAACCACTACAGATGACAATGAATGACCAATGTCGATAAATATGGTGCCAATTGAGAGGGCAAGCAGCATATACAAGACAAGCCTGCTCCAGAAGTACTTCCAGTCTCTTGACATAATTAGCAATGATCTCCAAGTGAGAATCCCAATTCTCGCTGCATCACTGGCTTTGCCTTTGCTTTTCAAGTAAGGACCTTCCTGCATCACACCATGTAGACAATAGTTTATTCACTATCATGGTTCATGGATATTGCAGTGTCCTATTTCTCAATCTAACATGGTTGATTGTAGAATTCCTACTCAGGAATATAAGTATCAATTATGTGTTTGTGGAAGGGGTGACATAGATGGCATTTTCATTATTCTAGGGTGTGGAGCATTAGTACCTTCTCAATCAATTTGCAATCATCAATTCAACAGAGGCAGCTTCAGCCGATGATTTGTATGTTGCTTCTAGTGTCCGGATTGCCACAGCAGTGTCCATGCTCACTCATGAGAAATCCCCTTGATCATCCTGTTAATAACTACAAAGCTTTTTATCTCTCACAACAAAGGAACATTTTGCCATCAAATTGAGTAAAATGACTAAAGATAATATCAGAAATTATGTCAGAGTAAAAATCAAAAGATACCTGCAGATTTTTGCACATGGCTATGATTCTGTCGAAGTCTGTATTGATTGCTCTCAGGAAGTGGTCAGATGGACTTTGCATGATTGAACATGGAAACTCAGCATTTGAGAAGTGCTGTAACAGAACAAGACCAAGTAAGAAAACTCCAGAAGGTAATGGCACTGGTGCCCCGGCTGTACTCCACCCGCCTCTTGGAGTAGGGCATGTGCGTCACCATCCAGCGGGCGCACTGTGCCATCCAGGAGCACCTTCCCTTCGATGGCGTTAATGACCTCGGCCATGAGCCTGCATCTCTTATATCAATCCCCAATTACATCTCTAAAATTTACCTCTTGTCGTTGTTGAGGCGATCGAGTAGGGCGAGAGAGATGAATGAGAGGAAGAAGATAGTGTGTTTTTGCGCCGGGCGGACTCCCCAGCTTTTCCGTAGTTCTATTGATCTGATTATTGTGTTTACAAGCAAACTATCTAACTAACCCGGCCAGCCCGCTGCGATCCGGAGTTGTCGCGCCATCCCACGACCTCCACAACGCTAGCGTGCCACGCTGACCGGGAAAACCAGAACAGAAAATGAAACGGGGCGATCGTGCAAGACTCGGCCCGCTCTCCCTACTCCTACGTGCATGCTGCATGTGGACATCACATCAACAGCTATGCATTGCTTATTCTAATCAAAGCAAACTAGAAGACACACACACTCTCACGTGTGATGGAGCTTAGGTCAACATTTCTCCCCCTTAATCTCCATTCGCCTTGCTGATCTCCCTGATGCCCAGCCTCTGCCGCATTTCAACATGTCTCACATGACCCAAAGCTTTTGTCAGTATGTCAGCAAGTTGATCATTAGTACCAACATGATCAAGCTCCAACTGTTTCTCTTCCACACACTCCCGTATGAAGTGATACTTCACATCTATGTGCTTGCTCCTGTCATGGTGAGTAGGATTCTTTGCCAAAGCAATTGCTGACCTATTATCAACCAGAAGTTTGAACTTCATTGGTACCTCACGCTTCATTTCAGTAAGCAATCTGCTCAACCAGAGGCCTTGACAAGTTGTGGCTCCAGCTGCCACATATTCCGCCTCACACGAGCTCATTGCTACCACCTTCTGTTTCTGCGAGGTCCATGAAACAGGGTTCCCACCGAAGAAGAACACCTGACCAGAAGTGCTTTTCCTGTCGCTAACATCACCGGCGTGGTCGCTATCACTGTATCCGACCAGCCCATCAGTTCCTCCTCGTGTATAGCAGCACCCGTAGCTGAGTGTACCTTGCACGTACTGTAGGATCTGTTTCACTGCCGTCCAGTGAGTCATCGTCGGTTTCTCCATGAATCTGCTCACCAAGCCCACTGAATAAGTGATGTCAGGTCTCGTGTGAGTCAAGTACCTCAAGCTTCCAATGACACTGCGGTAGAGAGAGGGATCAAACGGCTTGGCTTCATCTTCTTTTTTCAGCTTGAGTCTGCATTCCATTGGTGTGTGACAAGTGTTGCACTCTGCTATCCCAGCTAGTTCAAGGATCTTCTCTGCATAGCTACGCTGGCTCAATGTAATTGAGCCTTCTGTTTGAGCTACTTCTATCCCCAGGTAGTAACTAAGGAGACCAAGATCACTCATCTTAAAGAGCTGCTGCATTTGATTCTTGAACTGAATAATGTCATCTCTGCTGGTGCCAGTGATTATCAGATCATCGACATACACTCCCACAAGTAGGTATGAGTGTGCATCCCCTCTCCTATAAACAGCATGCTCTAGAGGGCCTCTAGTGAACCCAAGTGTATTCAGTGTCTCGTCGAGCTTTGCATACCATGCCCTCGGAGCTTGACGCAGACCATATAGTGCTTTATTCAGCTTCAACACTTGACTTTCCCTTCCAGCAATGACATAGCCTGGTGGCTGTCCCACATACACTTCCTCAGAGAGTTCACCATTCAGAAAGGCTGATTTCACATCCATATGGTGCACCTCCCAGCCTGAGTGCGCAGCGAGAGCAAGGAAGATGCGTACGGTCTCCATTCTTGCAACAGGAGCGAATACCTCCTCGAAGTCAATGCCTTCTCTCTGCGCGTAGCCCTTTGCCACTAAACGTGCCTTGTGCTTGATCACATTGCCGTCAGGATCACGCTTCACTTTATAGACCCACTTGAGCCCAATCGCCTTGCGCCCACGAGGAAGAGTGGTGAGCTCCCAAGTGCAGCTCTCGGTAATGGAATCCATTTCAGCATCCATGGCACCCTTCCAGACAGCATCAGACAGTGCTTCGTTGACGTTCGCCGGCTCCTCAGCGCTGAGCAGACAGAGCAGCATCGCCTCACGCACTGCCTCGCCCTCTGTCTCGTCAAGGACACAGGAGATGCGCCGGTACCGAATATTTCCGGTGTCTACATCACGGAGGTTCTCGTCATGACTTGGTGGCGTGGCCCAGTGAATCTCCCATCCTGCAAATGGCGTCTCCGTCTCGCTTTGAGGTGAGCTGAGCACGCTCGACTCGGGTGAGGAGCCGCTCACGCTCGCCTTTGATGCGGGCTGTGTGGGGGATGCCGATGATGATGCAGGTGCCGGGGTCTTGGGGCTGGCATGCGGCGAGTGCATCGGTGTTGCCATGCCGCTGTCCAGCTCATGCACACCATGTGCCGTGGTGTAAACCACACTGAAGGTTGCCGGTGCAGCCATGTCCGCGCCCGTGCTCTGGACGCTCCACGTCCACGGCCTGTTTTCCTCAAAGACCACGTCTCGCGTGATCTGCACCTTCTTCGTCGCAGGATTGTACACTCTGTAGGCCTTGGACCCCTCCTCGTATGCAACAAAGACCATCGGCGTCGAACGATCGCTCAACTTGTTGATGCCAGGCCCGACTCTCTTGACATGAACCGTGCACCCAAACGTACGCAAATGATGCACGCTGGGTTTACGGCCGTGCCACGCCTCGTATGGGGTGACACCATCCAGGCTGCATGTGAGGGCGCGGTTCAGAATGTAGACGGCTGTCTTGACTGCTTCTGCCCAGAAGAACGACGGCATGCTCATGCTCTTCAACATGCACCTAGCCATCTCCACCACGGTTTGATTTCGCCGTTCCACTACCCCATTTTGCTGAGGTGAGTAGGGGGCCGTGGTGTAGTGCTTGACTCCGACCTCTTCGCAGTACGCCTTGAATTCACCGGAGTTGAACTCCCCCCGCGATCCGAGCGGAAGGCGCGTAACTTGCATCGGCCGTCTGCTTCTGCCAAAGCCTTGACCCTTTTGAAGCATTGAAATGCCTTGTCCTTGGTCTTCAGGAGCTCTACCCACATGTAGCGACTGAAATCATCAACTACCCGCAAAGGTCCGTGTGCACAAGCTCTAGCGCGCGCTCTGCGCGGTATGCAGTTGCCTGGGGAAATGAGGCTCGGTGCTGCTTCCCAAGTGCACATCCATCACACTATTCCTCCACACGATTGATGACGGGCATGCCACGCGCCATCTGCTTCGTTGACATGGTGTGGAGTGCACGAAAGTGCAGGTGTCCCATGCGTGCGTGCCACCTCCAGGTTGCATCATCTCCTTGGGCCATCAGACAGGCGGGAGCGTCGATGATGAGACGCCCTGTGTAGAGTCGGCTGCCGGACCGCCTGACCGCCTGAGGCATAGGGGATGACACTCATCTCTTCTATATCTTCTGCCGTGGTCGGGCATTGAGCCGAGCTCAATTTCATACCTTGCAAAACAGGCAAGAACCCTTTCTTGGACTGATCCATTTTGAACTTCTTCAAAATTTTATCAAGGTACGTGCTTTGTGAAAGACCTATGAGGCGTCTCGATCTATCCCTATAGATCTTGATGCCTAATATATAAGCAGCTTCTCCAAGGTCCTTCATTGAAAAACTCTTATTCAAGTAGGCCTTGATGCTGTCCAAGAGTTCTATATCATTTCCCATCAAAAGTATGTCATCTACATATAGTATGAGGAATGCTACAGAGCTCCCACTCACTTTCTTGTAAACGCAGGCTTCTCCATAAGTCTGCGTAAACCCAAACGCTTTGATCATCTCATCAAAGCGAATGTTCCAACTCCGAGATGCTTGCACCAGCCCATAAATCGAGCGTTGGAGCTTGCACACCTTGTCAGCATTCTTAGGATCGACAAAACCTTCCGGCTGCATCATATACATTTCTTCCTTAAGGAAACCATTAAGGAATGCCGTTTTGACGTCCATTTGCCATATTTCATAATCATAGAATGCGGCAATTGCTAACATGATTCGGACGGACTTTAGCTTCGCTACCGGTGAGAAAGTCTCATCGTAGTCAACCCCTTGAACTTGTTGATAACCCTTAGCGACAAGCCGAGCTTTATAGATGGTCACATTACCATCCGCGTCTGTCTTCTTCTTAAAGATCCATTTATTTTCTATGGCTCGCCGTTCAACGGGCAAGTCAGTCAAAGTCCATACTTCGTTTTCATACATGGATCCTATCTCGGATTTCATGGCTTCTAGCCATTTGTCGGAATCCGGGCCCGCCATCGCTTCTTCATAGTTCGAAGGTTCACCGTTGTCTAACAACATGATTTCCAAGACAGGGTTGCCGTACCACTCTGGTGCGGAACGTGTCCTTGTGGACCTTCGAATCTCAGTAGGAGCTTGATCTGAAGTATCTTGATCATCATCAATAACTTCCTCTCTAGTCGGTGCAGGCACCTCAGGAACATTTTCTTGAGTTGCGCCATTTGCTGCTTCAAGAGGTAATACCTCATCAAGTTCTACTTTCCTCCCACTTACTTCTTTCGAGAGAAACTCTTTCTCCAGAAAGATTCCGTTCTTGGCAACAAAGATCTTGCCTTCGGATCTTAGGTAGAAGGTATACCCAATAGTTTCTTTAGGGTATCCTATGAAGACGCATTTTTCCGACTTGGGTTCGAGCTTCTCAGGTTGAAGTTTCTTGACATAAGCATCGCATCCCCAAACTTTTAAAAACGACAGCTTAGGTTTCTTCCCAAACCATAATTCATACGGTGTCGTCTCAACGGATTTCGACGGAGCCCTATTTAAAGTGAATGCGGCAGTCTCTAAAGCATAGCCCCAAAAAGATAGCGGTAAATCAGTAAGAGACATCATAGACCGCACCATATCCAATAGAGTGCGATTACGACGTTCGGACACACCGTTACGCTGAGGTGTTCCAGGCGGCGTGAGTTGTGAAACTATTCCACATTTTCTTAAGTGTGTGCCAAATTCATGACTCAAGTATTCTCCTCCACGATCTGATCGTAGAAATTTGATTTTCCCGTCACGTTGATTCTCAACCTCACTCTGAAATTCCTTGAACTTTTCAAAGGTTTCAGACTTGTGTTTCATTAAGTAGACATACCCATATCTACTCAAGTCATCAGTGAGGGTGAGAACATAACGATAGCCACCGCGAGCCTCAACACTCATTGGACCGCACACATCAGTATGTATGATTTCCAATAAGTTGGTTGCTCGCTCCATTGTTCCTGAGAACGGAGTCTTGGTCATCTTACCCATGAGGCATGGTTCGCACGTGTCAAATGATTCATAATCAAGAGACTCTAAAAGTCCATCTGCATGGAGCTTCTTCATGCGTTTGACACCTATGTGACCAAGGCGGCAGTGCCACAAGTATGTGGGACTATCATTATCAACCTTACATCTTTTGGTACTCACATTATGAACATGTGTAGTATTACGTTCGAGATTCATTAAGAATAAACCATTGACTATCGGAGCATGACCATAAAACATATCTCTCATATAAATAGAACAACCATTATTCTCGGATTTAAATGAGTAGCCATCTCGTATTAAACGAGATCCTGATACAATGTTCATGCTCAAACATGGCACTAAATAACAATTATTGAGGTTTATAACTAATCCCGTAGGTAAATGTAGAGGTAGCGTGCCGACGGCGATCACATCGACCTTGGAACCATTCTTGACGCGCATCGTCACCTCGTCCTTCGCCAGTCTCCGTTTATTCCGCAGCTCCTGCTGTGAGTTACAAATATGAGCAATGGCACCGGTATCAAATACCCAGGAGTTACTACGAGCACTGGTAAGGTACACATCAATTACATGTATATCAAATATACCTTTGGTGTTGCCGGCCTTCTTGTCCGCTAAGTATTTGGGGCAGTTCCGCTTCCAGTGACCCTTCCCTTTGCAATAAAAGCACTCTGTCTCAGGCTTGGGTCCATTCTTTGACTTCTTCCCGACAGCTTGCTTGCCGGGCGCAGCAACTTCCTTGCCGTCCTTCTTGAAGTTCTTTTTACCCTTGCCCTTCTTGAACTTAGTGGTTTTATTCATCATCAACACTTGATGTTCCTTCTTGACTTCTACCTCTGCTGATTTCAGCATAGCAAATACTTCAGGAATGGTCTTTACCATCCCCTGCATATTGAAGTTCATCACAAAGCTCTTGTAGCTTGGTGGAAGCGACTGGAGGATTCTGTCAATGACCGCGTCATCCGGGAGATTAACTCCCAGCTGAGTCAAGCGGTTATGTAACCCAGACATAGTGAGTATGTGCTCACTGGCAGAACTATTTTCCTCCATCTTACAGCTGAAGAACTTATCGGAGACTTCATATCTCTCGATCCGGGCATGAGCTTGAAAAACCATTTTCAGCTCTTCGAACATCTCATATGCTCCATGTCTCTCAAAACGCTTTTGGAGCCCCGGCTCTAAGCTGTAAAGCATGCCGCACTGAACGAGGGAGTAGTCATCAGTACGTGTCTGCCAAGCGTTCACAGCGTCTTGGTTCTGTGGGACGGGTGGATCACCTAGCGGTGCTTGTAGGACATAATCTTTCTTGGCAGCTATGAGGATGATCCTCAGGTTCCGGACCCAGTCCGTATAGTTGCTGCCATCGTCTTTCAGCTTGGTTTTCTCTAGGAACGCGTTGAAATTGAATACAACGTTGGCCATTTGATCTACAAGACATATTGTAAAGATTTTAGACTAAGTTCATGATAATTAAGTTCATCTAATCAAATTATTAATGAACTCCCACTCAGATTAGACATCCCTCTAGTCATCTGAGTATTACATGATCCGAGTTAACTAGACCGTGTCCGATCATCACGTGAGACGGACTAGTCAACGTCGGTGAACATCTTCATGTTGATCGTATCTTCTATACGACTCATGCTCGACCTTTCGGTCTTCTGTGTTCCGAGGCCATGTCTGTACATGCTAGGCTCGTCAAGTTAACCCTAAGTGTTTTGCATGTGTAAAACTGTCTTACACCCGTTGTATGTGAACGTAAGGATCTATCACACCCGATCATCACGGCGTGCTTCGAAACGACGAACTGTAGCAACGGTGCACAGTTAGGGGAGAACACTTCTTGAAATTGTTGTAAGGGATCATCTTATTTACTACCGTCGTTCTAAGTAAACAAGATGCAAAACATGATAAACATCACATGCAATCAAATAATAATAGTGACATGATATGGCCAATATCACATAGCTTCTTTGATCTCCATCTTGGGGCTCCATGATCATCCTGTCACCGTCATACTCATCGACATGTAAGTTGTGATTCCTTGTACAATAGCATGAACATCTCATACATCACATATAGATCATTCATCATTCATCACAACTTTGGCCATATCATATCACAAAGCACTTGATGCAAAAACAAGTTAGACGTCCTCTAATTGTTGTTGCAAGTTTTACGTGGCTGAAGTAGGGTTCTAACAAGAACGTTTTCTTACCTACGTGAAAGCCACAACGTGATTTGTCAACTTCTATTTACCCTTCATAAGGACCCTGTTCATCGAATCTGCTCCAACTAAAGTAGGAGAGACAGACACCCGCCAGCCACCTTATGCAACTTGTGCATGTTAGTCGGTGGAACCGGTCTCACGTATGCATACGTGTAAGGTTGGTCCGGGCCGCTTCATCCCACAATACCGTTGAAGCAAGATAAGACTAGTAGCGGCAAGAAAATTGACAACATCTACGCCCACAACAAATTGTGTTCTACTCGCGCAAGAGAACTACGCATAGACCTAGCTCATGATGCCACTTTTGGGGAACGTAGCAGAAAACAAAAATTTTCCTACTCGTTTCACCAAGATCCATCTAGGAGTTCATCTAGCAACGAGTGATTAGATGCATCTACATACCTTTGTAGATCGCGAGCGGAAGCGTTCGAAGAACGGGGTTCATGTAGTCGAACACGACATGATTCAAATCACCGGAGATCCTCGCACCGAACGGACGGTACCTCCGCGTTCAACACACGTACGGAACGGATGACGTCTCCTCCTTTCTTGATCCAGCAAGGGGGGAGGAGAGGTTGATGAAGATCCAGCAGCACGACGGCGTGTTGGTGGATGCAGGGCGTCACAGTAGCAGGGCTTCGCCGTGTACTACGAGGGAGAGATGTAACAGGGGAGAGGGAAGCACCAAAGGCTGAGGTATGAAGTCCTCCCTCTCCTCAACTATATATAGGAGGGCCAAGGGGGGGGGGATGTGCCAGCCTAGGAGATCCAATCTCCTAGGTGCGGCAGCCAAGGGGAGGTTTCCCTCCCCCCCAAGGCACCTAGAGGTGCCTTCCACCATTGGGACTCTTCCCTTAAGTGGAACCCTAGGCGCATGGGCTTTTGGGGCTGGTGCCCTTGGCCCATCTAGGCCAAGGCGCACCCCATACAGCCCATGTGGCCCCCCGGGACAGGTGGCCCCACCCGGTGGGCCCCCGGGACCCCTCCGGTGGTCCCGGTACAATACCGATAACCCCGAAACTTGTCCCGATGGCCGAAACAGCACTTCCTATATATAATTCTTTACCTCCGGACCATTCCGGAACTCCTCGTGACGTCCGGGATCTCATCCGGGACTCCGAACAACATTCGGGTTACTGCATATACATATCTTCACAACCCTAGCGTCACCGAACCTTAAGTGTGTAGACCCTACGGGTTCGGGAGACATGCAGACATGACCGGGATGACTCTCCGGTCAATAACTAACAGCGGGATCTGGATACCCATGTTGGCTCCCACATGCTCCACGATGATCTCATCGGATGAACCACGATGTCGAGGATTAAACAACCCCGTATACAATTCCCTTTGTCAATCGGTATGTTACTTGCCCGAGACTCGATCGTCGGTATCCCAATACCTTGTTCAGTCTCGTTACCGGCAAGTCACTTTACTCGTACCGTAATGCATGATCCCGTGATCAACCATTTGGTCACCTTAAGCTCATAATGATGATGCATTACCGAGTGGGCCCAGTGATACCTCTCCGTTATATGGAGTGACAAATCCCAGTCTCGATCCGTGTCAACCCAATAGACACTTTCGGAAATACCTGTAGTGCACCTTTATAGTCACCCAGTTACGTTGTGACGTTTGATACACCCAAAGTACTCTTACGGTATCCGGGAGTTACACGATCTCATGGTCAAAGGAAAAGATACTTGACATTGGAAAAGCTCTAGCAAACGAACTACACGATCTTGTGCTATGCTTAGGATTAGGTCTTGTCCATCACATCATTCTCCTAATGATGTGATCCCGTTATCAATGACATCCAATGTCCATAGCCAGGAAACCATGACTATCTGTTGATCAACGAGCTAGTCAACTAGAGGCTTACTAGGGACTTATTATGGTCTATGTATTCACACGTGTATTACGATTTCCGGATAATACAGTTATAGCATGAATAAAGACAATTATCATGAACAAAGAAATATAATAATAATACTTTTATTATTGCCTCTAGGGCATATTTCCAACATGTTAGTCATAATCAATTCAGATATGCAAGTTGCACAAATGCACAATAACGGTAATGTGCTGGTCCTGGACTAGAATGGACTAGAGACGTGATCCTATCCTAGAACACTCATGGGGCCACGGCACTACGCACCTAGCATCAACAGATTATATGCAGTAGCCTTGAACAAGAAGATATAAACCAAGATTGCAAAGTCAGTTAAGACAGTGCCTAGGAATAAACTCCAAATATAATGTAAAAAGTTGTGAAAAAATTAAGGACAATGCCTTGAACAACAAGATATAAATGAAGATCACAAAGTGAAATACACTAAAGTTTCTCTATGCAACTTCACTTAAAAATACATTTATTTATATTTTTTCTCAAGCTGTGTATTGACATAAGCTTTACAACGCATGAAGAATAACTCAAATGGGAGTTCATATGAATGGTCAAATAATTTCTACTATCATATGAAAAATTGCAATGAATCGTGTTCTGAAATTAGGGCAAAATTTCTAAGTTACAAGACAATGCTATGAAGGCCTTCCAGGGCTCTTGGCATACACAGGGAGAACTTTTTGGATGTGCACGATCATTGCGATCATTTTGAGTATTCGTGGAGCCGGAAAGTAGTCCATGTGACAAAGTTGTGCCTATTTTGGTGAACACTGCCCAAAGCCGATTCTGGTCCGAATGGTGAGACTAATTCTAATCTGGTGGGATCCGATTTTTTATGCCTTTATTTTGAATCAAAGCCAGAGGATCCAATTGGACCAAGCAAAGATGCAAGCAACCTCAAGTATGATTATGGTAGATGCAGTGCTGAGACGTTCTGGAATACGATAGATGGTGGTGGTCGGCAATGGATGGGATAATGATGCGGCGGCGACATGACTAAAGTGAATATAACTCGAAACTCTAAAGGACTAAGCCCTATGACTAGAAACTTGACATGGTGATGTAGAAGTAAACTCAAAGTTGAAATGCACTGAAAAGAGAGTTGTGATGGCTCTGGTTTGGATAGGATGATCTAACCTTATTTTTATTAATTTCGGCTTTTCATGGAATGTAGATATGAAAAATAGATGCAACATAGACTACTGAAAACCTAGAACTACTCTTTGAATAAACGGTCGGATTGGAGTGGTTCTCCGACACCGATCAAGGTTAAAATGCTAAACTAACGGGCTCATTACGAACTATCCCCTACTCTGAATTTCAGGTGGGTGGGGCCCGTCCCTCCCCCTTATATCAGTCACAGCATGCCAAGTCACAAGCACTCCGTAACATCCCTCCCCCCGTAATATCCCGTCGATGTAGCATTACTCCCGGTCAAGGAGTACCATGGTACTAAACTTCTATATTTTCTATAACTCGCTCTCGACATCTATCTCAAATAGTACTCCCACTTTCCCATAATGTAAGACGTTTTTTTGACACTTCTGGGGCAGAGGGAGTACAATTTTATATACCAAGTTTAAGAGCATAAGAATGCATCTAAATATTAAGGTTTAATATGTAATTCAATGTCAATTTGGATGACACACTTGCACTAAATTTAGAACATATATTCAATAAAAGTTACATTCGTAGTATTATTTTGAGACATGAACTCTCAATGTGTTATGTTTAAATTAAATGTATTCTTCTACATGAGGGAAAATAAAAGGAACAAAATTGCAAGCATGCAAAGATTCATTTGCTGAACTCCGATGCATTGCAATTGTTTCTATGTGCTTGTATCTATTTTCTTGATGTTTGGGGGGTCAATCTGGACAAAGCTTCATCTCGCATGGCATTTCTTTGTAGGGTTTCATTTATATGTTTTGTTATACATTCTTTTTTTTAGCACATTTACTTCTCCATGACCTTATTTTTCCGGATTGATGTGTGGGATTTTGTACGATCATCCATAGAATTATGGTTTTTGGATTATAAACATGGGACATGACTGCGGTGGTTGGTTTCTAGAAATTTTGTTATTAATCTATCCTTTAAGAGCAACCCAACACAGGTCCCGTCCTCGTTACATCCTTTTGTGAGTTTTGCGCGTAAAACACACTCCAATACTCACCTAGCCCACCTCCCTGTTCAACGGACCTCTATGCGACCCCACTTTTCTGTGATCCGCGTATGCAGGGGGGGGGGGGAATAGGGGCTCCCCATCCCTACCCAAACCCCAGTGATACTCCCCGCCACGGTCGACCATACGCTTTTGACCATCTATCACCATCTGTGGCCCCTTGAGTTTTTTTGTTGATGGGGAAAATAAGAAACTACCCCCTCACACAACACCCACAACTTGATATGGGGAAAATACGGTCGGAGTTGCTCCATGCAGAAAGTAACTACTAGTACAAAAGAAAAAACTACTAGTACACAAAATTTAATAGAAAACATCACATAGGTAATCTGAAATTGTGTTAAAAAATAATGGTGGTCCGCATTTTTTAGCTATAGTCTTTGAATACATCAAACAAAATGTTCATTCTTTCCAACTAAACTATGTTCATTCTTTCCAACTAAACTGTTCATACGACTCGTGAAAATGGTACAAATGTTTTGGTATCAAAGTTAGTGATAAAACCGTTGCCATATATTACTAGAACATTTTAGAAAATAACACAAATGGGTTATGAATTAGTGAAGCCTACATAAAACTACAAAAGACATTTACCGTGGACATGAACTAAGAAGGAAACAAAAGAAAAGAAGAGGTGGGAAAGAAAATAAAAATAAATAAAAAACTAATAAATAGAGAAAAAGGAGGAAAACCATTTGAGGGAAAAGATAGTAGTAATAAAGAAAGAAAAACAAGATAGAAAGGGCCCGTTCTATGCATATATAGAGTACAGTCCAAGGGCTTTCTCCCGGTCTTTCTCCTCACTTCCGAATCCCCCCGATCCCATCTTTCTCTGAAGCCATGGCGGCGGCGGCGCAGCTACACCCAGCAGCAGATTAGTTGTCTGCTGCGTACTGCGCGCGCCAATCTAGAACAACAGAAATGCTTGTCGCCACCGAGCAGAAGCGTCCATGCCACGCAGACGACGGCGGCGGCGGTGATGCGGGCGATGACCGCCTGAGCCGCTGAGCGCGCTGCCGGATGATCTCCTCCGCGCCATCCTCTCGCGCCCCAAGGCCCGGCAGGCGGTGTTGGGACAAACCCAGATAGCTCTTTTTCTCTCACTCACACAAAAGAAGGTGGAAGATGGAGCATACAATTTTTCCGGCGCACAAACGCCTCCGCCGCACGAACGGCGCCTCGGCCGCACGAACGACCTCACTTTACTGGGCACATACCCGGGCGTGGCAACACACCGCAGCCTATCCAGAGGAGCTCTTTCTCACAGCCGACCGGGCGCACACCACGGTCCCGGTAGAGACTACCTCATCTCTGGTCCTAGGCTCGGCTCATACCGGCGCACTTTGATCAGTACATGAGGAGGGTCTTTATACCCGCTGGCTCACACAGGCGCACACACACACGACTCAGCTACGGCCGCTCCACTCGACCAGCTTCTCCCGCACATGCAGGCCACGACTCGGCGGCCACGATCCGCACCGCACGGACGTGCCAAACGAACTGGCTAGCCCATGCACACGCACACATGCAAGGCATATCCACCAGGCTGGCGAGCAACTAACTCATGCATGCCGCTAACCACTAGTATAATCAAGATTACTACTAACAGGCGGTGCAGACGTGCGCGCTCGCCGCGCGGTGGCGGTACCTCTGGCGCGCCGTGCCGTGCCTCGACATCGACGAGCGGGAGTTTTATACCCGCTACAATCCTGAGTACTTCACGACCAACTTTCTGCGCGGCCATGAGTTCACGCTCTTGGAGGACTTCCGGCTGCACGGGTCCACCGTCACCATCGGGAATCATTGGCTCCGCCGCGACATAGGAGATACATGGCCTCGCGGGCTCAGAAGGTTGCGTCTTTCAAGCGTGG
Organism: Triticum urartu; assembly: GCF_056163025.1. NCBI lineage: Eukaryota > Viridiplantae > Streptophyta > Magnoliopsida > Poales > Poaceae > Triticum > Triticum urartu. The sequence continues at coordinate 616,503,546 of NC_141876.1, forward strand.
AATTGCAACTGACAGATCTCGCGAGCCACATCAGCAGCTCCCGCTGCCCTGCTCTGGAGGAGGTGCGACTGGAAAAATGCTGGTTCTTGCTCACCAGCAATATCAGGATCGCCTCCTCCTCGCTCAAGAAATTGGTCGTCCATGGCGAGTACATTATGAATGAATTTGAAGCTTTCAAGTTGGTTATAGACGCCCCTGCGCTTGTTTCTCTCCGCCTCGGTGAGGAGCTCCATCACATTGTTGACCCAACCGAACCACATATCGTTTCATCTGCGCTGGATCCAGGAGGACGTGAAGCACCAATTAGGCATTTTTGGCGCGCTGTCTAATGTCACAACCTTGCACTGGTCGAATTTTGCGGTCACGGTAATATCTTCTTCTTGAATCTTGATATATATATATACCCACTTTTATTTACTCAGTTTGCATCTCCTTAATTAATTTATCCGGGAGAATTCAAAGATAACAAAATGACTGTCTATCTATCTTATATCTATCTATCTGGGTTTCAGTTGTTGTTCAATGACAGTCATGAGAACCTTCCTCTGTTCAAGTTTAAGAACCTGAGAACCTTGTTCCTGGATGTGTGCCGTATCAGCGATGACTTCCTCGGCCTACAGCAATACCTGTGGAACTGACCTAACCTGCAGAAGCTCACCATGCGCCATTGCAGGGTGTGACTATGACTTATTTCACGAACTATATATTACCATAACTCAATACATTGTGTGATATTAATTCCACTCCTATGCACTGTAAAACAGGTCTTGGATTTCCAGCCTACAAAGGAGGTGATGGAACGCCACCAATCATATTCTAAGGACCTGGAGCATTTCAAGTGCAAGAAGCTTAGGCTTTGTGAAATCATATACCGAGACAGTGATGCTTCTGTCCATCTATTGGTCAAGTTTTTGGTGGGCATGTCGAGGAATCTGCCAAACAACAAGATCGAACTCACTTCGCTCAAAAAAAGGAAAAAGAAAAGCAAGGTCTAACTCACTGAAGTGTCGATTAGAAGAACTGTATGGCAAAACACTATGCTGTCTGTCATTCGCTGATTTCTGCCCAGGTTGCATGTCTAAGCGTATGTATCATCCGTCCGCTTTACCTTTTTATTAGTACCTCGGAATGTGCAAATATATATCGCACGAGCAATGTACTTTGGAATAAATATCTATTTTGAGTTGTGTCGAATCGAGGATTAATTAACTACTCCCTCCGTTCCTAAATACTTGTCTTTCTAGGCATTTCAACAAGTGACTATATACGGAGCAAAACGAGTGAATCTACACTCTAAAATATGTCTACATACATCCATATGTAGTAGTCATTTGAAATGTCTAGAAAGACAAATATTTAGGAACGGAGGGAGTATATGTTAAGTGAGGATTGACACATCAAAAATAAATTCAGGAATCCTTGGATTTGATTTATCGGATGGTTGGCTCGTTTGGAGTTCACCAACTCGTTTCTTCTATACTAGAGTGTAGATTGGTTACTTGGTTCAAGTGGAAGTGTCTTGTATACCATCGTCCATACGATTTTTTTTCATTTGGGATAACATTTTCTCATCTTTTCCTCGTAGTGTATGTCACTGATTTTCTGTCAATGAGACTATTGTCCACCTATACAGTTACAAGGTTAGAACCTTTCTTGACTCAAACATCCACTGTCTGTAGCTATATTCAGAAATTAGAACCGGGAATGGATTTAATGGCAAGCTCCATCTCTGGCCTGAATGACTACATTCAGCATCATCTACAATTCCACAGACCTACTGACATGGAAAATGCATGTTGGCACAGCCCCACACGCACCCGAGCCCCATCATCTACAGCACTCGGAAGGCAACACCTTTAAGAGGGGATTGCTACTCGACCGTCAATGTTGCCCGACCCAACCAGGAAGAGAAAACTTGTGAGAGACAACAAGGGGAAAGAAGCAATAATTTGTGCCGAAAAATGGACAGGGAAAGCACATAACCAAATCTTGATTTATTTCTCTAGTTCCCAAATTAACCATGATACATACAGTATATATGTTGCACATCTGTTTCTCCAATTCTCTTCTGCTTTCCATGCGTCAGAGATGCCTACCTATGAAGGAATCATACATGTATACACCAAAAAAAACGTCTTCCAATGGGTCAGGGACAACTCACTCTGGAGCTGCACTAGTGTGGATGCTGGGCCAGCAAGAATGCCTGCCAAGCCACACATGTCTCCTCACGTCTAGAGGAAGCAGAACGTACAAAACGACCTGGTAGCTGATCGCCATCAGGAGCAAAACAAGGAGGTTCATCCACTTGGCAGCTCTCGACGACCATATGTTGTACGAGCCCCTATGGCAATTGTTAGAACATATTTTAATGCTCATGGCAATCTACGAATTTCATCAGATGCACATGGAAACTTTGAATTTATTTTCTTACGGTCACATGGCAATTTCAAAACATTTCTTCTTATTCCAAACCATGAAAAATGACAACCATATTATTTTACAATTGTTTTCAACATTGCAAATTTACTTTAAGGGCCATGGAAAATTTAATTTACAGATGATGGCAAATCTACCTTACAGTTGCCATGTGACTTTGGCAAATTTAGTGTTACGGGCCGTGGCAATTTTATTTTACGGACCGCGTAATTTTTTTAAAGAAAAATTGCAACATGGCAAATTTACACTTATGTAACCTTGCAAATTTATTTTTTGAACCCTACAAAATCATTTTTGTATTTGCACCACAAAAATTTATTAAACAACCCATGGCAAATTATATATTTAGTCCATGGCAAGTTTATATATTGGTACCTAGAAAATTCATTTTTTTGCCCCATGGTTAATTATTTCTTGGAAAATTGCAGAATTGTTGAAACATGCCATTCTATTTTTTTTCTTGTGCACCATGAAAACATTGATTTTGAATATCCCTTGGATTGTTTTCATAAGAATTTTAATTTTTTTATTAGCCTATTTGCTTTCATGAGCATATTTGTGTTCATGGGAGTACTACAGGGAGAACTATATTTCGCCATGAATTTGCATTGTGACCAGGAGGAAAATTCTAAATTTTGCCATCTTTAGAAGATAAAATTTGTATTTAAAAAAAGACAATGTGTAAAATTTGCCATTAGACTATTAATGTTTCCCAAAAAAACATAAAAACAAGAAATTTGCCATCTAAAAACATGATATATTTTGAAAATGTTTAAAATTCCATGTGACATGTTTATAAATTCAATTTTTTTGACCAGTTGCATATATCATCTCGTCCATAACACTTGTTATACGTTTTGCCAACTGATAAGTTTTGGACAACGCTAACACCCACACGTGTGGTGGGAGCGAAACCCACACACACACCCTATAACACATGGATTGCGCCACATCACCATGCATGTATATGGGATTCTTTTTGGATTTTCAGTTTTTAAAATGTTTTATCTCTTAAATGAAAATTCCGATTGAAGATCCGTTTTCACCATTAAATCTCTCGCGACGAGATCTTCGAAACTAGATCTCATATCAATATATTTTGACGAATTTTTTTGGGTTAAAACTTACCATGTCTATTGCACATGAATTGCCATGGTGTTTACATTGAAGTTGCCATGATATGTTTCAGCTATTTTCTTCTACATTTTAAAGTAAATTTTGACATATTATAAAACGGGGAATTAAGAAACTATACTTGCCATGAACCATAAACTAAAATTGCCATGATACATGCACTTAAAATTGCCATGGTTCATACAAAAAATAATTTTCATAGGCAAAGTACTGGAATTGCCATCATCAAAATACTAAAATTGTCATGCTCTACAAACTAAAATTGCCACATAGCAACTTTAGTTTAACCACTATGACAACTACAGTGTAAACATCATGGCAACTTTCGGGCAAAAAAAAAATTCATCAAAACATATCAACATGGGGTCTAGTTTTGAAGATCTCGTCGAGACGGATTTAATGGTGAAACCGGATTTTTAATTAGATTTTTAATTAGGAGATAAAATATTTTTAAGCCGAAAACCAAAAAGATTTCTGCTGATGTCATCTGTTTTGATGTGGCAAAATGAGTGGTATTGGAGGCGTGTGGGTGATGTGCAAGATGCCACACGTGTGGGTGTTAGTTTTTTCAAAAAAAATTGTCCAGTTTCATACTACACTATGGAACGACAATTTTTATAGTAATTTACAGCATGACAAGTTATATATATTTTTGTTCAGCTAAAGCCGATTAGGGTATCTCTGGTCCGTCTTTCTCCTCACTCCCGAATCCCGATCGGCCGATCTAATCTTCCTCCGTTCATTGCGGCGGCGCAGCCACACGCAGCAGATTAGTCGTCTTCCCTACGTACTGTGCCCAGCAATCCAGAACATGCTTGGCTCCACGGACTCCTCCGCGGAGCCGAAGCGTCCGCACCATGCAGACGACGGCGGCGGCTGTGATGCGGGCGATGACCGGCTGAGCGCGCTGCCGGACGACCACCTCCGCGCCATCCTCTCCCGCCTCAAGGCCCAGCAGACGGTGCAGACGTGCGTGCTGTCCACGAGGTGGAGGCACCTCTGGCGCGCCGAGCCGTGCCTCGACATCGACCGTGGATTTAGGTATACACGCGACGGTGTTCATGACGACTTCCCGGTCAAGCTCCTGCGCGGCCATGAGTTTACGCTCCTGGAAGAGTTCCGGCTGCACGGAAACTCCCTTCCCGTCGGGAACCGCTGGCTCCGCCATTGTGGTCAAGATGCATGGCCCCGCCGGCTCAGAAAGTTGCATCTTTCTACCCTGGAGTTGGAACTGAACGATCTTGCGAGCCACATCAGTTCCCCTCGCTGCCCTGCTCTGGAGGAGGTGAAACTCAAAAACTGTACCTTCCTGCTCACCGGCATTGCTAAGATAATCTCCTCCTCCCTCAAGAAATTGGTCATTGTTGATAGCGATCACACGGTGTCTGAACTTGAAGTTTTCAAGTTGTTTATAGAGGCCCCTGCTCTTGTTTCTCTTCGCCTAGCCGACGACACGTCTGATCCCCTTGTTGATACGACCGAACCCCATACCATGCCGTCACTTGTCAATGCCTCGATCCTACTGCCATGGATGGACCGGATCGAACAGCTGAATGTTCTTCTCACGCTGTCTAATGTGACAACCTTGCACTTGTTGGATTTTGATGTCACGGTAATATCTTCTTCTTGATATCCTCACTTCGAATCTTCTATTTGTCCTATATCTATCTAGAGCCATTGAATTGAAAGATAAGAAATTGATTGTCTGCCTGTATGGTTTTCTCTTTCAGTTGCTCTTCTTTGTGAGTCTTGAGCATCTTCCCGTATTCAAGTTTGAGAACATGAGAAGCTTGTCCCTGGACCAGTGTCTTATCAGCGACGACTTCCTCGGGCTGCGCCAATACCTACACAACTCGCCTAACCTGCAGAAGCTCACTTTGCACCATTGCAAGGTGCTACTGCTACTTCTTTCATCAACTATTAATTATCATAGCTCAATACATTCTGTAGTATAATAGTAATGAATCCTTTGTGCTGTTCGACAGGTCTGCGATTTCCATCCTACAAAGGAGGTGATGGAACGCCACCAGTCATATTCCAAGGATCTGGTGCATTTCAGTTGCAACAACCTTAGGCTCAGTGAAATCATATACCAAGATGATGATGATTATGTGCACCTACTAGTCAAGTTTTTGGTGGGCATGTCGAGGAATCTGCCAAACAACAAGATCGAACTCACTCGCCTCCAGGAAAACATACAGGATCTAACTTATTTATTAGCAGAACCGTATGTCAATACATTGTGATATTTATTGTTTGATGATTTTTTCCCAGGTTGCATGTCTAAGCATATACTATATGTACCGTCAGCTTTATTCAACATTACTCGTTTACTAAGTCATTTAGGCCTTGGCAACTATGAGCTGTGCCATCTTTGTTGTTTGCCATTTATCATAATTACCATGCATTTGGCAATAAGTAGTAAGCAGGATCAGAAGAAGGGAAGGCAACCCCTGTCAGGTTTCAACGGAGTTTGGATATGCAGTTTCAGCTGGTGTTCTCCTCCTCTTTAGGTCAGATTTAAAAAAAATCTATTTATAAAAAATCCCTTAATATATGACCTAATTCGTAGTAAATTGCAATTATATGACACCGGTGTCCCTTAAGCCGGAGAGCTCTTTTCAGATTTATTTAGGCCGATGACGAGACGACCTGGCCGAAGAGCAATCTTCCGTGTGCTGCTGGCCGAAGAGTGTGCATGTGGCCCAGACGCTTGCCTCGCTGTAGCTGCACTTAAGCAAGCTGGCTGGCTTGCTGCCATATGGACGCGAGAGTTCGCTGCGTTGGAGTTGCTCTTATAACCGCGTACTAGTGCATAACATGCTGCATGCTGCAGGTCTTGGTGGGGAGTTGCTGAGTTAGGAGGCCTAGTGTATTTCAGGAGGTAGGGAGGAACGTACAGCCAACGCGCATGGGAATGATCGATCAATCATATGTGTCCGCGCAGGTAAAAATCAGTGCCTAATGCAGCAACCTATGCCTATTTTCACTCCGATTTGTGTCTGCTCGGACCCATTTCCAGCGTATATTTGAGACATATTTGGATTGGAGGCAGACACGAAACGGATGTTTTTTGTGACCTTTTCATCCGCCTTTGTTCGCTGCATGCCCCGTCTGGCCCACCTGACATTCACTCATTCACATTTTTATCTATTTATTTTCTCTCTCCCCATTGCACACGTCGCCGTCGTCGCCCCGTAGCAGCCGCACCATCGCCCAACCCCTCGACGAGATTCCTTAGGTGCAACCACCGCTCAAGCTTGTGGTCACGCTGGGTAGGTCGCAGGGGAACTGCCGCCCAAGGAGTTGGAGCTCCTGCCGTGCGTCGAATGGCTCCGAAGAGGCGAACGTGTCGGCCTCGGCCTCGCATCCCCCGCGCCCACGCCTGGCAGGCCACGTAATTTTTTTGCGGGAAACTTGGAGAGCTTTATTCAACTAAAGCGTTCCTGCTACAGTCCGCTAAAAGGGTGCTGGTCAGGAAGCTTTGAGTTTTGTCGATCCAACTCTCGGACACACTTAGCATGCATGCTAGCTTAGCACCAAGTGTGCGGGTACATTGGCAATATGTTGAATTACAAAGGAATTAAACTGAAGAGAGAGCTCTCTAATTTCATCTAAAAGCGGTGCCACCATAGAACGCGCTGACAACCGGGTATTCCATAGCTCGACTAGTTGAAGGCAGTCAGTCTCCATAATCATCTGCGTGAAGCCACACATATTAGCAAGTTTAACAGCACCTCGCAGTGCTAGCACCTCCATGACCAGCGGATCCGACACGTCGAGGTACGGCTTGCTCCACGCTCCTAGAAAGAAGGACGCCGACCTCGCCACACCACCAGCGCCCCCTACACCAAGCTCAGAGTTTATCGCTCCATCGGACGTGATTGTAATATGTCCAACTTCGGGGGGTTGCCATCCGTGTCCTGGAAGAACCTTGGCGTCTTTCTTTGGGATTTCCAACAAGGATAGCGCCTCTTTGATTCTTTGCATGGCGCTTCTCGCGGATTCATAGCTTCCTCCTCATGAGTCCACCTATTCCTCGAGTGCCATCGACCACATGACAGTTATAATCTTCACCCTCTCTGAGAACCGGTCATCACATAAAAATATCCCTGCTCCAAGTATCCGGGTGTAGCCGAGGAAGACGAAAATCAAACCACATCTGAGCCTCATCCCAGAATCTGCGCGCATGTGAACGATGCACCAGAGCATGCATGAGGTCTTCATCCGCGGCAAGGCATAGCTTGCACTTGCTTATTTCCGCAATGTGACGAGCTTCAAGGTTGCCAAATCAGGGAGGATTCCCCTTACTACCCGCCACCAAAAAATGCGCACCTTCGGCATCACATTGAGCTTTCAAAGCCTAGTCCACATTTCTCTGTCACTCGCCGAAGTTCCTGTTACCGTCCCTTCTCGTAGAGCATCATGCTCTTCTTGGTCACTAGAGATCGGTACGCCGATTTGACGGAATAAACGCCGGAGCGCTCATGGTCCCAAGCCAAGAAATCTTCCCCTCCTCCTACACACAACGGGATGTTGAGTATAGCATCAGCGTCCGGAGTGATGAAAGTGTCCCGAACAAGATCAGTCCTCCATGTCCAATTTTATGTATTAATAAGCTCGCTCACAAATTGGAGCTGTGTTCCATTTGGTTTAAACAGGGTCTTCTCGTAGAGGTTCCTGCAATCCAACTATCCGTCCAGATGGATATTGAAGATCCATCACCCACACGTTTTATTAACCCAGCATTAATAGCCTCACGTCCAGCAACAATGGCTCTCCAAGTTTTTGAAGCCGCCCTGGGAATAGTACCATTCATGAAATCAGTTTCTGGGTAGTACCTCGCCTTCAACACTCTTGCACATAGTGAATTAGGATTTGTCATTAGCCTCCAGCCATGTTTCCCTAACAGTGCAAGGTTCAACAAGTGTGGGTCCCGAAAACCCATTCATAGAACTAGCCGTGAGAAACTCAAATAAATAAATGAATTCAATTTTTCATAGTTTATTTAGAAGTTATGGTGACATATTAACTTTGCTAGCAAATATGGTGAAGTAGCCCACCACTGATGCCTTCCATACCTTGTGTCAGATTTCTAGCATAGGGCCTATTGATGTTAACATGCATGCATGGGACCAGCTGCATGATGATTTGATGTTTAGGATGGATGGGTGGATCAAATATAAGTTGCACGCGCAACGAGTTAGTAAAAATTCGCTTCCTAGGATGAGGGGCAAAATAGTAATCTGTCCGGGTAAATAGTAAAACATGCAGACTTGAGGGGCCCAAATACTTTTTTTTCTCAAGGATGGGGGGCAAAGCCCCCCCCACCCCTCCCCTAAGGGCTTGTTCGGATAATCCCCGCCACAAGGGGATGTTGGAGGGGTTTAAGGTGGATTTTAAACGAGATGGGGAGGGGAATTAGAAGCCACCCCCCGCTTCGCTTTACAGGAGAAAACTCAGAGAGTGGGACGTCGAACCCTGGCCAGAGACATCAACCATAGTGCTGTCTACCATTGAGCCAGGGCTTACATCCCTTAAGGTGGATTTTAACTTGCTAGGGAATTAATCCCCTTCAAACCCCTTGAAATATTATGGAACCGAACATGGCCTTAAGCACACATAGCTCTGCCACTGCTTCGCAAATGGGAGAAGAATGAGTAGCCTCTGGGAAGAACACCAGTCGTGGATGCCTAAATTAAGAAGGGTATGCCATTTTGGTGATAGCCCGATCAATCAGAGAATTGAATGATTCCTTAGATTATAGATCAAAAAATCAGAATTCCACCTCGCAAAGTAATAATAATCAGAATTCCGTCTGATTGGTTTTTTCTTAGCCACCAATAAATCCGGTAAATCCAGCAGGAATTGGTGCAAGCGGCAGCGACCGCGTACGATTTCGACCCATGCAATCGGCAGCTTCGCCTCCATCCGTGCGTACGAACGCATGGGCACCGACTCCATCCAATCTACACGATCGGACTATGCTCCAACGCTGCTTGCCTGCAACTATGTCGACTCCATGCATGTACATGCCCACGCCTCGACGCCGGCCAGCCGTACAAGCCGGCAAATTAAACAGGAGACAGAGCTCCCGGCGATCTACTCCGAACCGGTCGACTTCCAACTTTCCGAGCCGCCGCCGCCGCCTTGCATCGAGCAGGCACTCATCGCTGAACCAGCACCATCACCAGAGAACTGCAGGTGAGTCTCCCAGCCATGCAATCATCCACTAGGACACGAACCCCCATGCGCCAGCAGATGCATGCATGCATCATCACGCCGGGAACAAGAGCAGGAATCTACACCGAGCCTCTAGATCACCAGCCGAGCCACGTCGCGGAGAAAATTCAAGCATCACAGGTCGCGCACGACGCCATGACCCAGCGCGCCGACAAACTACACCGGACGACCGACTCCTGCACCAAGCTATCTTCGCCGAGCAATCTGCGCCAACCTCACGCATCTTTCCAGCCATCGTACTATACTATCGTTCGCGGCCACCGGCCACTGGATCTTCAGATTTAAGCATTTTCGGTCGTCGGATTGCATTCAAGCCCACGTTCCTGTCGCGCTGTGTTCGCTGCGTCCCAGCTAGTACATAGAGACAGATGCTCGCACGTTGGAGAAATCGCATCCCGCCGTCCGGCGGACCGATACAGGCCCGTGTGGCTTCCGTGGTCCAGACGGATGAAGGCGATTTGCGGGTCCGCCTTGAAGATGTCCTAACACATTCTGTAGGTTCTAGGTGGGGGCATTTTGTAGGTTCTAGCTCACTTACTTTTCCATGACCTCATTTTTTTTAATCTAGATTGATGTGTGTGATTCTGTAAGGAGATCCATATAATTAATTATGATTTTTGGATTATAAAACACAGGACATGGTCACAGTGGTTGTTCTCTAGAATTTTTGTCGTTAAGTCGTCCTTTAAGAGCAACTCCAACCTGTTGGAAATATGTCCTAGAGGCAATAATAAATTAGTTATTATTATATTTCCTTGTTCATGATAATCGTTTATTATCCATGCTGGAATTGTATTGATAGGAAACTCAGATACATGTGTGGATACATAGACAACACCATGTCCCTAGTAAGCCTCTAGTTGACTAGCTCGTTGATCAATAGATGGTTACGGTTTCCAGACCATGGACATTGCATGTCATTGATAACGGGATCACATCATTAGGAGAATGATGTGATGGACAAGACCCAATCCTAAGCCTAGCACAAAGATCGTGTAGTTCGTATGCTAAATCTTTTCTAATGTCAAGTATCATTTCCTTAGACCATGAGATTGTGCAACTCCCGGATACCGTAGGAGTGCTTTGGGTGTGCCAAACGTCACAACGTAACTGGGTGCCTATAAAGGTACACTACAGGTATCTCCGAAAGTGTCTGTTGGGTTGGCACGAATCGAGACTGGGATTTGTCACTCCGTGTAAACGGAGAGGTATCTCTGGGCCCACTCGGTAGGACATCATCATAATGTGCACAATGTGATCAAGGAGTTTATCACGGGATGATGTGTTACGGAACGAGTAAAGAGACTTGCGGGTAACGAGATTGAACAAGGTATCGGGATACCGACGATCGAATCTCGGGCAAGTATCGTACCGCTAGACAAAGGGAATTGTATACGGGATTGATTAAGTCCTTGGCATCATGGTTCATCCGATGAGATCATCGTGGAACATGTGGGAGCCAACATGGGTATCCAGATCCCGCTGTTGGTTATTGACCGGAGAGTCATCTCGGTCATGTCTGCATGTCTCCCGAACCCGTAGGGTCTACACACTTAAGGTTCGGTGACGCTAGGGTTATAGAGATATTAGTATGCGGTAACCCGAAAGTTGTTCGGAGTCCCGGATGAGATCCCGGACGTCACGAGGAGTTCCGGAATGGTCCGGAGGTAAAGAATTATATATAGGAAGTGCTATTTCAGCTATCGGGACAAGTTTCGGGGTCACCGGTATTGTACCGGGACCACCGGAAGGGTCCCGGGGGTCCACCGGGTGGGGCCACCTGCCCCGGGGGGCCACATGGGCTGTAGGGGGTGCGCCTTGGCCTATATGGGCCAAGGGCACCAGCCCCAAGAGGCCCGTGCGCCAAGAGAAGAGGAAAAGGAAGAGTCCTAAAGGGGGAAGGCACCTCCGAGGTGCCTTGGGGAGGAGGGACTCCTCCCTGGCCGCACCCTTCCTTGGAGGAAGGGCCAAGGCTGCGCCCCCCTCTCCCTTGGCCCTATATATAGTGGAGGAAAGGGAGGGCAACCTAACCTAAGCCCTGGCGCCTCCCTCTCCCTCCCATGACACATCTCCCTCCTCCCACAGCGCTTGGCGAAGCCCTGTTGGAATCCCGCTACTTCCACCACCACGCCGTCGTGCTGTTGGATCTCCATCAACCTCTCCTCCCCCCTTGCTGGATCAAGAAGGAGGAGACGTTGCTGCTCCGTACGTGTGTTGAACGCGGAGGTGCCGTCCGTTCAGCGCTAGGATCATCGGTGATTTGGATCACGACGAGTACGACTCCATCAACCCCGTTCTCTTGAACGCTTCCGCGCGCGATCTACAAGGGTATGTAGATCCACTCCTCCCTCGTTGCTAGATGACTCCATAGATAGATCTTGGTGACACGTAGGAAAATTTTGAATTTCTGCTACGTTCCCCAACAGTGGCATCATGAGCTAGGTCTATGCGTAGTTTCTATGCACGAGTAGAACACAAAGTAGTTGTGGGCGTTGATTTTGTTCAATATGCTTACCGTTACTAGTCCAATCTTGATTTGGTGGCATTGTGGGATGAAGCGGCTCGGACCGACCTTACACGTACTCTTACGTGAGACTGGTTCCACCGACGAACATGCACTAGTTGCATAAGGTGGCTAGCGGGTGTCTGTCTCTCCCACTTTAGTCGGATCGGATTCGATGAAAAGGGTCCTTATGAAGGGTAAATAGCAATTGGCATATCACGTTGTGGTTTTTGCGTAGGTAAGAAACGTTCTTGCTAGAAACCCATAGCAGCCACGTAAAACATGCAAACAACAATTAGAGGACGTCTAACTTGTTTTTGCAGGGTATGCTATGTGATGTGATATGGCCAAAAGGATGTGATGAATGATATATGTGATGTATGAGATTGATCATGTTCTTGTAATAGGAATCACGACTTGCATGTCGATGAGTATGACAACCGGCAGGAGCCATAGGAGTTGTCTTAATTTATTTATGACCTGCGTGTCAACATAAACGTCATGTAATTACTTTACTTTATTGCTAACCGTTAGCTGTAGTAGTAGAAGTAATAGATGACGTGACAACTTCATGGAGACACGATGATGCAGATCATGGTGTCATGCCGGTGACGTTGATGATCATGGAGCCCCGAAGATGGAGATCAAAAGGAGCAATATGATATTGGCCATATCATGTCACTATTTGATTGCATGTGATGTTTATAATGTTTTTGCATCTTGTTTACTTAGAACGACGGTAGTAAATAAGATGATCCCTCATAATAATTTTAAGAAATTGTTCCCCCTAACTGTGCACCGTTGCGACAGTTCGTTGTTTCGAAGCACCACGTGATGATCGGGTGTGATAGATTCTAACGTTCACATACAACGGGTGTAAGACAGATTTACACACGCGAAACACTTAGGTTGACTTGACGAGCCTAGCATGTGTACAGACATGGCCTCGGAACACAAGAGACCGAAAGGTCGAGCATGAGTCGTATAGAAGATACGATCAACATGAAGATGTTCACCGATATTGACTAGTCCGTCTCACGTGATGATCGGACACGGCCTAGTTGACTCGGATCATGTAATCACTTAGATGACTAGAGGGATGTCTATCTAAGTGGGAGTTCATAAGATGAACTTAATTATCCTGAACATAGTCAAAAGGTCTTCGCAAATTATGTCGTAGCTCGCGCTTCAGTTCTACTGTTTAGATATGTTCCTAGAGAAAATTTAGTTGAAAGTTGATAGTAGCAATTATGCGGACTAGGTCCGTAAACTGAGGATTGTCCTCATTGCTTCATAGAAGGCTTATGTCCTTAATGCACCGCTCAGTGTGCTGAACCTCGAACGTTGTCTGTGGATGTTGCGAACATCTGACATACACATTTTGATAACTACGTGATAGTTCAGTTAAACGGTTTAGAGTTGAGGCACCGAAGACGTTTTGAAACGTTGCGAAACATATGAGATGTTTCGAGGGCTGAAATTGGGATTTCAGGCTCGTGCCCACGTCAAGAGGTATAAGACCTCCGCTGATTTTCTTAGCCTACAAACTAAGGAGAAAAGCTCAATTGTTGTGCTTGTGCTCAGATTGTCTGAGTACAACAATCGCTTGAATCGAGTGGGAGTTGATCTTCCAGATGAAATTGTGATGGTTCTCCGAAGTCATTACCACCAAGCTGCTAGAGCTTCGTGATGAACTATGATATATCAGGGACATATATGATGATCCTTGAGATATTCGCGATGTTTGACACCGCGAAAGTAGAAATCAAGAAGGAGCATCAATTGTTGATGGTTGGTGAAACCACTAGTTTCAAGAAGGGCAAGGGAACAAAGAGATACTTCATGAAACGACAATTCAGCTGCTGCTCTAGTGAAGAAACCCAAGGTTGAACCCAAACCCGAGACTGAGTGCTTCTGTAATAAGGGGAACAGCCACTGGAGCAGAATTACCCTAGATACTTGGTAGATGAGAAGGCTGGCAAGGTCGATAGAAGTATATTGGATATACATTGTGTTGATGTGTACTTTACTAGTACTCCTAGTAGCACCAGGGTATTAGATACCGGTTCGGTTGCTAAGTGTTAGTAACTCGAAACAAAAGGCTACGGAATAAACGGAGACTAGCTAAAGGTGAGCTGACGATATGTGTTGGAAGTGTTTCCAGGGTTGATATGATCAAGCATCGCACGCTCCCTCTACCATCGAGATTGGTATTAAAACCTAAATAATTGTTATTTGGTGTTTGCGTTGAGCATAGACATGATTGGCTTATGTCTATCGCAATACGGTTATTCATTTAAAGAGAATAATGGTTACTCTGTTTATTTGAATAATACCTTCAAATGGTCTTACACCTGAAATGAATGGTTTATTGAATCTCGATCGTAGTGATACACATGTTCATGCCAAAAGATAGTAATGATAGTACCACCTACTTGTGGCACTGCCACTTAAGTCATATCGGTATAAAACGCATGAAGAAGCTCCATGTTGATGGATCTTTGGGCTCACTCGTTTTTGAAAGGTTTGAGACATGCGAACGATGTCTATTGGTGTATATGCATGAAGAAACTCCATGCAGATGGATCGTTTGGACTCACTTGATTTTGAATCACTTGAGACATGCAAATCATACCACATGGGCAAGATGACTGAAAGCCTCGTTTTTCAGTAAAATGGAACTAGAAAGCAACTTGTTGGAAGTAATACATTTTGATGTGTGCAGTCCAATGAGTGCTGAGGCGTGTAGTGGACATCGTTATGTTCTTACTTCACAGATGGTTTGAGTAGATGTTGAGTACATTTACTTGATGAATCACGAGTCTGAATTATTGAAAGGTTCGAGTAATTTCAGGGTGAAGTTGAAAGATCGTCATGACAAGAGGATAAAAGATCTATGATATGATCATAGAAATGAATATCTGAATTACGAGTTTGGCACAGAATTAAGACATTGTGGAAATTGTTTCACAACTAATACAGCCTGGAACACCATAGTGTGATGGTGTGTCCGAACATCATAACTGCACCCTATTGGATATGATGCATACCATGATGTCTCTTATCGAATTACCACGATAGTTTATGGGTTAGGCATTAGAGACAACCACATTCACTTTAAATAGGGCACCACGTAATTCCGATGAGATGATACCGTATGATCTATGGTTTAGAGAAACCTAAGCTGTCATTTCTTAAAAGTTTGGGGCTGCGACGCTTATGTGAAAAAGTTTCAGGCTGATAAGCTCGAACCCAAAGCGGATAAATGCATCTTCATAGGACACCCAAAATAGTTGGGTATACCTCCTGTCTCAGATCCGAAAGCAATAAGGGATTGTTTCTAGAATCGGGTCCTTTCTCGAGGAAAAGTTTCTCTCGAAAGAATTGAGTGGGAGGATGGTGGAGACTTGATGAGGTTAATAAACTGTCTCTTCAACTAGTGTGTGGCAGGGCACAGGAAGTTGTTCCTGTGGCACCTACACCAATTGAAGTGGAAGCTTATGATAGTGATCATGAAACTTCAGATCAAGTCACTACCAAACCTCGTGGGATGACAAGGATGCGTACTACTTCAGAGTGGTACGTAATCCTGTCTTGGAAATCATGTTGCTAGACAACAATGAACCTACGAGCTATGGACAAGCGATGGTGGGCCCGGATTCCGATAAATGGCTCGAGGCCATAAAATCCGAGAGAGGATCCATGTATGAAAAGAAAGTGTAGACTTTGGAAGAACTACTCGATGGTCGTAAGGCTATTGAGTACAGATGGATTTTAAAAGGAAGACGGACAATGATGGTAAGTATCACCATTAAGAAAGCTCGACTTGTCGTTAAGATTTTTTCCGACAAGTTCAAGGAGTTGACTATGATGAGACTTTCTCACTCGTAGCGATGCTAAGATTCTGTTGAAATTATATTAGCGATTACTGCATTATTTATGAAATCTTGCAGATAGGATGTCAAAAAAAACATTGTTTCCTCGACGATTTTCTTGAGGAAAGGTTGTATGTGATACAACCGGAAGGTTTTGTCAATCCTGAAAGATGCTAATAAGTATGCAAAGCTCCAGCAATCCTTCTAAGGACTGGAGTAAGCATCTCGGAGTTGGAATGTACGCTTTGATGAGATGATCAAAGATTTTGGGTTTATACAAAGTTTATGAGAAACTTGTATTTCCAAAGAAGTGAGTGGGAGCACTATAGAATTTCTGATGAATATATGTTGTTGACATATTGTTGATCAGAAATGACGTAGAATTTCTGGAAAGCATATAGGGTTATTTGGAAAGTATTTTTCGATGGAAAGCCTGGATTAAGCTACTTGAACATTGAGCATCAAGATCTATAAGGATAGATCAAAACGCTTAATGGTACTTTCAAATGAGCACATACCTTGACATGATCTTGAAGGTGTTCAAGATGGATCAGTCAAAGAAGGAGTTCTTGCCTGAGTTGTAAGGTATGAAGTTAAGACTTAAAGCTCGACCACGGCAGAATAGAGAGAAAGGACGAAGGTCGTCCCCTATGCTTAAGACATAGGCTCTACAGTATGCTATACTGTGTACCGCACCTGAAATGTGCCTTGCCATGAGTCAGTCAAGGGGTACAAGAGTGATCTAAGAATGGATCATAGGACAACGGCCAAAGTTATCCTTAGTAACTAGTGGACTAAGGAATTTTCTCGATTATGGAGGTGGTAAAAGAGTTCGTCGTAAAAGGTTACGCCGATGCAAACTTTGACACTAATCCAGATTATTCTGAGTAGTAAAATGGATTCCTATAGTAGAACAGTTATTTGGAATAGCTCCAAATGTAGCGTAGTAGCTGCATCTACAAGATGACATAGAGATTTGCGAAGTACATACGGATCTGGAAGATTCAGACCCGTTGACTATAACATCTCTCACAAGCATAACATGATCAAACCCAGAACTCATCGAGTGTTAATCACATGGTAATGTGAACTAGATTATTGACTCTAGTAAACTCTTTGGGTGTTAGTCACATGGGGATGTGACCTTGAGTGTTAATCACATATCGATGTGAACTGGATTATTGACTCTAGTGCAAGTGGGAGACTATTGGAAATATGCCCTAGAGGCAATAATAAATTAGTTATTATTATATTTCCTTGTTCATGATAATCGTTTATTATCCATGCTGGAATTGTATTGATAGGAAACTCAGATACATGTGTGGATACATAGACAACACCATGTCCCTAGTAAGCCTCTAGTTGACTAGCTCGTTGATCAATAGATGGTTACGGTTTCCAGACCATGGACATTGCATGTCATTGATAACGGGATCACATCATTAGGAGAATGATGTGATGGACAAGACCCAATCCTAAGCCTAGCACAAAGATCGTGTAGTTCGTATGCTAAATCTTTTCTAATGTCAAGTATCATTTCCTTAGACCATGAGATTGTGCAACTCCCGGATACCGTAGGAGTGCTTTGGGTGTGCCAAACGTCACAACGTAACTGGGTGGCTATAAAGGTACACTACAGGTATCTCCGAAAGTGTCTGTTGGGTTGGCACGAATCGAGACTGGGATTTGTCACTCCGTGTAAACGGAGAGGTATCTCTGGGCCCACTCGGTAGGACATCATCATAATGTGCACAATGTGATCAAGGAGTTTATCACGGGATGATGTGTTACGGAACGAGTAAAGAGACTTGCCGGTAACGAGATTGAACAAGGTATCGGGATACCGACGATCGAATCTCGGGAAAGTATCGTACCGCTAGACAAAGGGAATTGTATACGGGATTGATTAAGTCCTTGGCATCATGTTTCATCCGATGAGATCATCGTGGAACATGTGGGAGCCAACATGGGTATCCAGATCCCGCTGTTGGTTATTGACCGGAGAGTCATCTCGGTCATGTCTGCATGTCTCCCGAACCCGTAGGGTCTATACACTTAAGGTTCGGTGACGCTAGGGTTATAGAGATATTAGTATGCGGTAACCCGAAAGTTGTTCGGAGTCCCGGATGAGATCCCGGATGTCACGAGGAGTTCCGGAATGGTCCGGAGGTAAAGAATTATATATAAGAAGTGCTATTTCAGCTATCGGGACAAGTTTCGGGGTCACCGGTATTGTACCGGGACCACCGGAAGGGTCCCGGGGGTCCACCGGGTGGGGCCACCTGCCCCGGGGGGCCACATGGGCTGTAGGGGGTGCGCCTTGGCCTATATGGGCCAAGGGCACCAGCCCCAAGAGGCCCGTGCGCCAAGAGAAGAGGAAAAGGAAGAGTCCTAAAGGGGGAAGGCACCTCCGAGGTGCCTTGGGGAGGAGGGACTCCTCCCTGGCCGCACCCTTCCTTGGAGGAAGGGCCAAGGCTGCGCCCCCCTCTCCCTTGGCCCTATATATAGTGGAGGAAAGGGAGGGCAACCTAACCTAAGCCCTGGCGCCTCCCTCTCCCTCCCATGACACATCTCCCTCCTCCCACAGCGCTTGGCGAAGCCCTGTTGGAATCCCGCTACTTCCACCACCACGCCGTCGTGCTGTTGGATCTCCATCAACCTCTCCTCCCCCCTTGCTGGATCAAGAAGGAGGAGACGTTGCTGCTCCGTACGTGTGTTGAACGCGGAGGTGCCGTCCGTTCAGCGCTAGGATCATCGGTGATTTGGATCACGACGAGTACGACTCCATCAACCCCGTTCTCTTGAACGCTTCCGCGCGCGATCTACAAGGGTATGTAGATCCACTCCTCCCTCGTTGCTAGATGACTCCATAGATAGATCTTGGTGACACGTAGGAAAATTTTGAATTTCTGCTACGTTCCCCAACACAACCATGCCCCCATATTTTTGACATTCCTTTTGGGGTTCAGAGCAGAAAGACATCTCCAGTCGCCCCCTTCGTCCACCTCCCTATTGTAGGACCTCTATGCAACCACATTTCCCTTTGATCCCCAAATATAAGGGGAATAGGGGCGCCATGTCCATCCCCAAACCTTATCAATCAATCACTGTCATTGTTGACCATATGATTTCGACCACCTGTCACCATCAATAGGACTTGTGCGCCTTGTTTCATGGGCAAATGGAAGGAACTGAATGAAGAGGACTTGGGGCTATGATTGAAATATAAATCAAAAAAATAAGGGCTTGATTGAAACCCCTGGGCCATGCTTGGGCTGCTAGCCCGAGCACGCTGGCTGGGCTCGAAGTTACACTTGTTTTACCTTTCTATGCTAGTTAATTCTTTCTCCAACAAATTGTTTGTTTATAAGATTCCTACGCATAGGAAGGTGGGTTAGGCTTAAATGTGTTTGATATATGCTTCATAATGCTTTCTTTATGTGCGTATATTCATTTCTAAGCTCAGGCTCTACTGCGCTCGGTCAAGAAAAAATTCACACAAAAAAACAAAAATATCCAAACTTTTTTGCATGGTAGATAATTTGGCGCATGAGGTGCTCCCCAAATTTCAGATCATTTGGACATGCCAGTAGCTCTCAGCAAAAAAAGACAAATTGGGTTAGAATGGTAAACTTTTTTACAGACCCCAAATTTGTCTTTTTTGCCGAGATCTTCCCAGATGTCCAGATGATCTGAAATTTGGAGTGCACCTCACGCACCAAATTATCTACCATGTAAAAAATTGGAATTTTTTGAATTTTTCTAGTATTTGTTGGAATGTTTTCTTCATCACGGGTGCGGATGAGGTTGGGCACCGAATCGCTGCTCTCCTTTATGTATCAATTCTTTACTTTTATGTGAGTATCATTAAAATTATAATGCCTATCTTAAAGGCCTTAAATAAAAGCGCTTGTTGGGATGCAAACCAATATTTACCCTTATTGTTTTTGTGTTTTTACATGATTAATGTTACTGTAGTAATCATGTTTTGTATCTTTTCTTTCGATAATGTGAAGTTAAGTCTTTTTCTACTGCAATGTTATCAATTGCTGATTTTTTGTCTGCGTTGCCTTAATTTTTCAGTAGTTTTGGAGTTACAAAAATATAACAAGAAATTAGACCTTTATGTGTTGTTTTGTTTTTGACAGATTTGTCTAGTTTTCTTTGTTTGCTTGTTTTTGAGTTTACATATAGCTTATATTAAGTGATATAATCTGTGGTAATTATAGAATACCGTAGGCATTATGTGGGGAAAATTATGAAACGTGTCTTGACAGTACCAAAGTGAATGATTTATTTTTTATCATACTAAACTATCTCATGAGTTCCGTTAAGTTTTGTGTGATTGAAGTTTTCAAGTTCTAGGTGAGATGATGATAGAAGGAGAATAAGGCGTGGCAATACCCTAAGCTTGGGGGATGTCCAAGGCACCCCAAGGTAAACGTAAGCTTTGGGATGCCCCGGAAGGCATTCTCTCTTTATTTATCGGTAACTTCAATTGGAGTCATATTTTTATTCGTCACATAATATGTGTTTTTCTTGGAGCGTCTTTTTGTTTTGTTGTTGTTTGATATAATCCTTAAATCTGATTTTTTTATCTGAAGAGTCTTTTCATACATACTTAATTTTCTTAAGTATTCTTTAATCTTCACTTATATCTTTTTGGAATAGTTTATTATACACTCTTGTACTTCACTTATATCCTTAGAGCAAAATTTATGAATGAATTGAATGCCATGTACTGCACTTATATCCTTAGAATCGTGGCATAGGTCCTCGATCATAATCGTCTCACGCAAACGTAGACATGACGGCCCAGCTTAAGGCAACAATCACAACCTTAGGGCCATTTTTGGACTCTACTTTTTTTACCGAAACTATACTAAATTAGTGGGGCCAGACCAATTTAAATGAAATCATTTATTACTTATTTATATTACTGTTTTGTACTTATTTAGAACTCATTACTTTGACGTACAATTGTAAGTAGCATAATTTTCTATTCAATTATGAAATTAACCACATAACAATGTTGTTCAATTTTATGATACATTATTTGTTTTATATGTAGTTTTAACATTAATCTGGGAAGATGTCGTTGCACTGCATTTAAAACTTATACGTTAAAGAAAGTAATGTTGATTGTTTTATATTTGAGACATTGCCTTTTATTATTTATTTTTTCAACCGCATTGTTTAGATCATGTTAACATGGAAAATAACAAAATCATTTGTCTTTACATAATTATTTATGGCTCATCGATGAACTATACATGTGTGTATTTTAAAATATCATGTCAGAGAGCACTAAACTTGATATGGGTTTCTAGTGCACTATTTTAGTGTAAGTAAAAGTATCGATAGAATATGCTGGAATAAGCAAAATATCTATAAGAGACACCAGTTCTATTGGGTTTTTTTGTCAAGTGTGTCTTCCATGTTTCTGGGTTAACCATTCAGCACACATCACACCAATTTGTTTCTTGAAATGGCAACATTCAACTTGAATCAAATGCACTTAGTATGATTCTAGGTTTAACATGCAGTTGGCACAATATGCTTGACCTGTACTCAGCATCCGCCCACCACAGGTCGTCCTACCATCCAAGCGATTACCGAACACACCGTCACCAAAAGTTTTGACCCCCAAAAAAACAAGTAGCCTACATGTCCAAACGTCTGTGACTGTCTTAGGTTAGTAGGCAAGCACTAACCATCATCTCCACACGAGACTGTCCGACCAAAAACAGGCCGTCTGCCTGAAACGACCTACCTGGTTCGGCTCTACCGGTTCGGCAAGCACGTCAGCGTATTCACTAGCTTCACAGGTGAGCCCGGCCTACTCCTCGCACGACCAACACTTACGAAGAGGTTCTGACCACTCTACCGAAAACAGGAACCACAAAAGAAACCCCAGCACGCGCACACCATCCAACAACCAAATATAAAGATTCGTAGCAAGAAAGCATGAATACAAACACGACGCATGGATCAACCGCCACAAAGAGAATATATAACTTACCTGGACGGCGTATGTAATCAAACATACATAACAAACAAAAAGCGCAAACCTGGACGCAACGAACGGCAGTGGCCACGATATACGGCTCACCCAATCAAACAAAACCACCAGCGAGCGCTCTCATCGGCACGAAGCAAACATACCTCTCAAGAAGAAAAATCGATGATCAACCCATCGCAAATTCACGACACATCCACACGGAACGAACCGAAGTAAGAACTTACATTGACGTGTAAGAACCGAAAATGCTACTACCAATGCCAAATCTAAAATTTGAACCCTGGTGGGTTGGTCCCACCACAAGAAACTTATATGTTTTGGTACCATTTCGTAATCTCTGGCACACTTTTTTTTGCCATGACCCCATTTTCCTGGATTGATGTGTGCATATGCGTGACTAAATATTTATAATTTATCATGAGATCCTTAAATTTATGACTATTTAGAATATAAACATGTGACATGGCCTCAATGATTGATGTCTAGAAATTTTGGCATTAAGTTATCTTTAAAGGGCAATTCCAAGCAAACCCATGTCTTCGTGTCATCCTACATTTTGGGGGTTTTGAGAGCAAAACCCACTCCAATCCTCACCTAAATGTTCTATAAACCTCCATTCTGACCTCATTTTGCTTTGATTCCAAATACAGAGGCAAATAGGGGATCCCCATCCCTCTCCATATACCCTGTTGATCACTCCCCGTCGCCGTTGACCATATGATTTTGGTAGCTTATCACCTTCTGTGGCCTTGAGCTTTTCTTCATGGTTGGAGTTGCTCGGTGTGGAAACTAAGTACTAGCACGCAAAGGTGAATGAAAAACACTAACGAGATTCAGAGATAGTCTTGAAAAAGAATGATGGTCCACATTTTTCTTAGATATATGTTCCACCATTTATGTACGTAAAATAAAAAGGTTCATGCTTTTCAAATAAAACGTTCTCACGGCTCCTGAAAACTATTGGAAGATAAATTTGTTTTTGCTATCACATAAAATAATAATATTGTTTACAAATACTATAGGAAAGTTCTAGAAAACCATAAAAGACATTTAAGATTGACAAGTGGAGAGGGCTGTATTATATTAATAATAGGGAAACATAATAACATAAAAAATTAGGAAAATATAAAAAGGAAATAGAGAAAAAGGGGAAGTAGAAAAAAAACTTTGAAACAAGATAAAGAAAGAAAAAAGAGGATAGAATGGGCCCGTTCTATACAGTAGCCCACCAGAAAGGGCCCCAAACCCAACGCCCATTAACCTGTCTCTCATCCCCCGATCCCCATCTTTCTCCACGGACCACGGTCATGGCGGCGGCGGCGCAGCCACACCCAGCAGATTAGTCGTCTCCCTTAACTACTTGGCGCAGCAATCCAGAACAATGGAAATGCTTG
This sequence comes from Triticum urartu, assembly GCF_056163025.1. Lineage (NCBI taxonomy): Eukaryota > Viridiplantae > Streptophyta > Magnoliopsida > Poales > Poaceae > Triticum > Triticum urartu. The sequence continues at coordinate 616,527,153 of NC_141876.1, forward strand.
GCTCCACGGACGCCTCCGCGGAGTTGAAGCGTCCACGCGATGCAGAAGACGGCGGGGACGGTGGCGCTGGCGCGGGCGATGACCGGCTGAGCGCGCTGCCGGACGACCTCCTCCGCGCCATCCTGTCGCGCCTCAAGGCCCAGCAGACGGGGCGGACGTGCGTGTTGTCCACGCGGTGGAGGGACCTCTGGCGCGCCGTGCCGTGCCTCGACATCGACCGTAGATATACCCGCCGCGGTTTTGACGACTTCACAGCCAACCTCCTGCGCGGCCATAACTTCACGATCCTGGAAGAGCTCCGGCTGCACGGGGCCACCGTTGTCGTCGGCGACCGTTGGCTCCGCCGCGACATAGGTCAAGATGCATGGCCCCGCCGGCTCAGAAAGTTGCATCTTTCCCGCCAGCAGTTGGAACTGAACGACCTTGCCAGCCATATCAGCTCCGGCTGCCCTGCTCTCGAGGACCTGAAACTCAACATGTGCTGCCACTCGCTCACCAGCAATGCTAAGATCATCTCCTCCTCCCTCAAGAAATTGACCATCGTCGATGGCGAGCACACCGTGGAAGATCTCGAGGTTTTCAAGTTGATTATAGAGGCCCCTGCTCTTGTTTCTCTTCGCCTGACCGGCGAGCAGTTTGAGCACATTCTTGACACCACTCAGCCACATACCATGCCGTCTCTTCTCGATGCGTCCATTCATGTGCCCTGGATTTACCAGAGCGCCGAAGAACAACTCAACATTCTTCTCACGGTGTCTAATGTGACAACCTTGCGCTTGGCGCATTTTCCGGTCACGGTATATCTTCTTCTTGATTGATACCACTTCTATTTATTATTCAGTTTGCATTTTTCTATATCTCAAGAGCCATTAAAATGAATGCCTGTATGGTTGATTTTGTTCTCAGTTGCTGTTCTTTGGGAGTCATGAGGATCTTCCTGTATTCAAGTTTGAGAACCTGATCACAAGCTTTTCTCTAGACGGGTGCCATATCAACGGCGACTTCCTTGGGCTGCGCCAATACCTGCACAACTCGCCTAACCTGCAGAAGCTCACTCTGCACCATTGCAAGGTCCGCTACTTCTTTCATCAACAACTAATTACCATAACCCGAAACTTTCCGTAATATATTGGTATTCCATTCCTCTGCGCTGCTCAACAGGTCTCGGATTTCCAATCTACAAAGGAGGTGGTGAAACGCCGTCAATCATATTCTAAGGACCTGGCGCATTTCAAGTGCAACAACCTCAGGCTTACTGAAATCATACACCGAGATGGTGATGCTTCTGTCGATCCGTTGGTCAAGTTTTTCAGGGGCATGCGAAGGAATCGGCCAAACAACAAGATCAAACTCATTTCGCTCAAGAGGAAGAAAAACATAACCAGACTCACTATGGCCGATTAGAAGAACCGCATGGCAATACACTATGATGTCTATCATTTGCTGATTTCAGTAAACCAGGTTGCACATGTGTCATCATTTTTACCTTTTCAATAAATTCATCATGAGTCCCTGGGCTTGATTATGTCAGATGGTTGAGATCGTTTGGATTTCAGCAACTAGTACCTTTTGTACTAGGGTAGTGGAAGTGTCATGATCCCCTCGTCTATATATATGGATTTCTTTTTCATTTGGGATGACATTTTCTCATCTTTTGCTGATCGTGTATGTCACCGATACCTCTGAGATTATCCCCCGGTGAGATTGTTCTCCATGTACACAGTTAGAACCTTTCATATCTTGACTCAATTATCCACTTGTCTCCAACTACTCCCTCCGTTCCGAATTACTTGTCTTAGATTTGTCTAGATACGGAGGTATCTAGCACTAAAATGAGTCTAGATACATCCGTATCTAGACAAATCCAAGACAAGTAATTCGGAACGGAGGGAGTATATTCATAAGCACCAATGGATTTAACAAGAGACAATCTGTTATTGCTCAATGACTACAATGCCAAGCTTCATCTCAGGCACATTCAACATCATCTACAATGCCACAAACCTACTGACATGGAAATGCCTGTTGGCACAGCCCCAGACGTGCCGAGCCCCATCGTCTACAACACTCAAAGAAAACACCTTCAAGAGGGGATCATTACTCAATCGTCAATGTCATCAGATCCAACCAGGAAGATCAAACTTGTGAGAGACAACAAGGCCACAAAGGAAGCAATACTCAGTGCCAAAAAGGAATGGACAAGAGAGTAAATGACCAAATCATGATTCATTTCTTCAGTTCTCAAATTAACCATGATACATACAGTATATATGTTACCCCAATTCTCTTCATGTTTCTCTTCTACTTTGGATGCGTCAGATATGCCTACCTAGGAAGCAATCACACATGTATACATGCATATGAACAGTCACACCCAAACACAAAAAGAGTCTTCTTACAGCATCAGCACACTCGGCCGCTCAGGGCTAACTCACTTTGGAGCTGCACTAGTGTGGATGCTGGGCCAGCAGGAGCACTTGCCAAGCCTCACATGTCTCCTCACATCTAGACGAAGTAAAACGTACAAGACGACCCGGTAGCCGATCGCCATCAGGAACAAAACAAGGAGATTCATCCACTTTGCACCTGTCGATGATGATATGCCATACGAGCCTCGGACAGCCTGCACACCGGGTATCGTCATTGTAGCCCCAACTGCAAATGATGTATCGACATACTCGTTCTCGACCAAGCCCTGCAGCAGCATTGCTCGTGAGCACGCCTGACCCAGTTGAAGCAAGATGGGCATAGAGTTTATGTAGGTTACATACGATGGCCATATATAACTTACCTGGACGGCGTATGTATGGAATGAAATGTAGGATAGCGGATAGTTCCACACGGCCACTGGTATTGCGTCTCGGATCCGAAAATACCCAGCCACCAGCATCATGACAACCTGAAGTAGCCATGGTTATTTAATGGTTGTACATTCGATATTTGTGCCCACTTGAAAGAAGACCAAGATGGAAACTCACATATAAGCAAATCAGGGTTAAGGTGCACTTGTAAGTTTCAAGCCAGATGTAGGCAACAATCATCATAAGTGCCTCGTTAGCCAACAGGCACGTAAAGATGGTGATTATAAAGTACATAAGGAAGCTGAACTCATTCCTGAGGCCTATCAGGAAGTAGAAAACCAACGACGACGAAATGGACACCAGAAATAGGAAGGGGATGCTGGATAGGAAGTGGCCCAGCAGGAAAACCAATGTCCCAGATTGCCGATTTGAATCCTCATGGGAATATATCTGCATAGACGGAATTAAATGTTAGTACCTAATATTGCTATGATTTTACAAAGTCTACGGTGAATAAGAAGACATCATTCAGCAATAAATCACAATTTTAGAAATAAAATTTATTAGGAAGGATGTGGCCATAATGTTGCGATTCTGCTTGGAAGATTAAAAACAAACTGACTTTGATCTCATCAATATGAGCAGGTACTCCACAAACACTCAAAAGGACGAGAAATGAAACAAACACAAATATCGCAGAAATCCTAACCTGTCAAAACAAAGTGAACATTGAGCCTCAAATCACAAAAACAGTAAATTTAATCAAGAAATAAAAATATCCAGTAAATCGGAACATAATGCTGCAGTGACACTAACCACTACAGATGACAATGAATGACCAATGTCGATAAATATGGTGCCAATTGAGAGGGCAAGCAGCATATACAAGACAAGCCTGCTCCAGAAGTACTTCCAGTCTCTTGACATAATTAGCAATGATCTCCAAGTGAGAATCCCAATTCTCGCTGCATCACTGGCTTTGCCTTTGCTTTTCAAGTAAGGACCTTCCTGCATCACACCATGTAGACAATAGTTTATTCACTATCATGGTTCATGGATATTGCAGTGTCCTATTTCTCAATCTAACATGGTTGATTGTAGAATTCCTACTCAGGAATATAAGTATCAATTATGTGTTTGTGGAAGGGGTGACATAGATGGCATTTTCATTATTCTAGGGTGTGGAGCATTAGTACCTTCTCAATCAATTTGCAATCATCAATTCAACAGAGGCAGCTTCAGCCGATGATTTGTATGTTGCTTCTAGTGTCCGGATTGCCACAGCAGTGTCCATGCTCACTCATGAGAAATCCCCTTGATCATCCTGTTAATAACTACAAAGCTTTTTATCTCTCACAACAAAGGAACATTTTGCCATCAAATTGAGTAAAATGACTAAAGATAATATCAGAAATTATGTCAGAGTAAAAATCAAAAGATACCTGCAGATTTTTGCACATGGCTATGATTCTGTCGAAGTCTGTATTGATTGCTCTCAGGAAGTGGTCAGATGGACTTTGCATGATTGAACATGGAAACTCAGCATTTGAGAAGTGCTGTAACAGAACAAGACCAAGTAAGAAAACTCCAGAAGGTAATGGCACTGGTGCCCCGGCTGTACTCCACCCGCCTCTTGGAGTAGGGCATGTGCGTCACCATCCAGCGGGCGCACTGTGCCATCCAGGAGCACCTTCCCTTCGATGGCGTTAATGACCTCGGCCATGAGCCTGCATCTCTTATATCAATCCCCAATTACATCTCTAAAATTTACCTCTTGTCGTTGTTGAGGTGATCGAGTAGGGCGAGAGAGATGAATGAGAGGAAGAAGATAGTGTGTTTTTGCGCCGGGCGGACTCCCCAGCTTTTCCGTAGTTCTATTGATCTGATTATTGTGTTTACAAGCAACCTATCTAACTAACCCGGCCAGCCCGCTGCGATCCGGAGTTGTCGCGCCATCCCACGACCTCCACAACGCTAGCGTGCCACGCTGACCGGGAAAACCAGAACAGAAAATGAAACGGGGCGATCGTGCAAGACTCGGCCCGCTCTCCCTACTCCTACGTGCATGCTGCATGTGGACATCACATCAACAGCTATGCATTGCTTATTCTAATCAAAGCAAACTAGAAGACACACGCACTCTCACGTGTGATGGAGCTTAGGTCAACATTTCTCCCCCTTAATCTCCATTCGCCTTGCTGATCTCCCTGATGCCCAGCCTCTGCCGCATTTCAACATGTCTCACATGACCCAAAGCTTTTGTCAGTATGTCAGCAAGTTGATCATTAGTACCAACATGATCAAGCTCCAACTGTTTCTCTTCCACACACTCCCGTATGAAGTGATACTTCACATCTATGTGCTTGCTCCTGTCATGGTGAGTAGGATTCTTTGCCAAAGCAATTGCTGACCTATTATCAACCAGAAGTTTGAACTTCATTGGTACCTCACGCTTCATTTCAGTAAGCAATCTGCTCAACCAGAGGCCTTGACAAGTTGTGGCTCCAGCTGCCACATATTCCGCCTCACACGAGCTCATTGCTACCACCTTCTGTTTCTGCGAGGTCCATGAAACAGGGTTCCCACCGAAGAAGAACACCTGACCAGAAGTGCTTTTCCTGTCGCCAACATCACCGGCGTGGTCGCTATCACTGTATCCGACCAGCCCATCAGTTCCTCCTCGTGTATAGCAGCACCCGTAGCTGAGTGTACCTTGCACGTACTGTAGGATCTGTTTCACTGCCGTCCAGTGAGTCATCGTCGGTTTCTCCATGAATCTGCTCACCAAGCCCACTGAATAAGTGATGTCAGGTCTCGTGTGAGTCAAGTACCTCAAGCTTCCAATGACACTGCGGTAGAGAGAGGGATCAAACGGCTTGGCTTCATCTTCTTTTTTCAGCTTGAGTCTGCATTCCATTGGTGTGTGACAAGTGTTGCACTCTGCTATCCCAGCTAGTTCAAGGATCTTCTCTGCATAGCTACGCTGGCTCAATGTAATTGAGCCTTCTGTTTGAGCTACTTCTATCCCCAGGTAGTAACTAAGGAGACCAAGATCACTCATCTTAAAGAGCTGCTGCATTTGATTCTTGAACTGAATAATGTCATCTCTGCTGGTGCCAGTGATTATCAGATCATCGACATACACTCCCACAAGTAGGTATGAGTGTGCATCCCCTCTCCTATAAACAGCATGCTCTAGAGGGCCTCTAGTGAACCCAAGTGTATTCAGTGTCTCGTCGAGCTTTGCATACCATGCCCTCGGAGCTTGACGCAGACCATATAGTGCTTTATTCAGCTTCAACACTTGACTTTCCCTTCCAGCAATGACATAGCCTGGTGGCTGTCCCACATACACTTCCTCAGAGAGTTCACCATTCAGAAAGGCTGATTTCACATCCATATGGTGCACCTCCCAGCCTGAGTGCGCAGCGAGAGCAAGGAAGATGCGTACGGTCTCCATTCTTGCAACAGGAGCGAATACCTCCTCGAAGTCAATGCCTTCTCTCTGCGCGTAGCCCTTTGCCACTAAACGTGCCTTGTGCTTGATCACATTGCCGTCAGGATCACGCTTCACTTTATAGACCCACTTGAGCCCAATCGCCTTGCGCCCACGAGGAAGAGTGGTGAGCTCCCAAGTGCAGCTCTCGGTAATGGAATCCATTTCAGCATCCATGTCACCCTTCCAGACAGCATCAGACAGTGCTTCGTTGACGTTCGCCGGCTCCTCAGCGCTGAGCAGACAGAGCAGCATCGCCTCACGCACTGCCTCGCCCTCTGTCTCGTCAAGGACACAGGAGATGCGCCGGTACCGAATATTTCCGGTGTCTACATCACGGAGGTTCTCGTCATGACTTGGTGGCGTGGCCCAGTGAATCTCCCATCCTGCAAATGGCGTCTCCGTCTCGCTTTGAGGTGAGCTGAGCACGCTCGACTCGGGTGAGGAGCCGCTCACGCTCGCCTTTGATGCGGGCTGTGTGGGGGATGCCGATGACGATGCAGGTGCCGGGGTCTTGGGGCTGGCATGCGGCGAGTGCATCGGTGTTGCCATGCCGCTGTCCAGCTCATGCACACCATGTGCCGTGGTGTAAACCACACTGAAGGTTGCCGGTGCAGCCATGTCCGCGCCCGTGCTCTGGACGCTCCACGTCCACGGCCTGTTTTCCTCAAAGACCACGTCTCGCGTGATCTGCACCTTCTTCGTCGCAGGATTGTACACTCTGTAGGCCTTGGACCCCTCCTCGTATGCAACAAAGACCATCGGCGTCGAACGATCGCTCAACTTGTTGATGCCAGGCCCGACTCTCTTGACATGAACCGTGCACCCAAACGTACGCAAATGATGCACGCTGGGTTTACGGCCGTGCCACGCCTCGTATGGGGTGACACCATCCAGGCTGCATGTGAGGGCGCGGTTCAGAATGTAGACGGCTGTCTTGACTGCTTCTGCCCAGAAGAACGACGGCATGCTCATGCTCTTCAACATGCACCTAGCCATCTCCACCACGGTTTGATTTCGCCGTTCCACTACCCCATTTTGCTGAGGTGAGTAGGGGGCCGTGGTGTAGTGCTTGACTCCGACCTCTTCGCAGTACGCCTTGAATTCACCGGAGTTGAACTCCCCCCGCGATCCGAGCGGAAGGCGCGTAACTTGCATCGGCCGTCTGCTTCTGCCAAAGCCTTGACCCTTTTGAAGCATTGAAATGCCTTGTCCTTGGTCTTCAGGAGCTCTACCCACATGTAGCGACTGAAATCATCAACTACCCGCAAAGGTCCGTGTGCACAAGCTCTAGCGCGCGCTCTGCGCGGTATGCAGTTGCCTGGGGAAATGAGGCTCGGTGCTGCTTCCCAAGTGCACATCCATCACACTATTCCTCCACACGATTGATGACGGGCATGCCACGCGCCATCTGCTTCGTTGACATGGTGCGGAGTGCACGAAAGTGCAGGTGTCCCATGCGTGCGTGCCACCTCCAGGTTGCATCATCTCCTTGGGCCATCAGACAGGCGGGAGCGTCGATGATGAGACGCCCTGTGTAGAGTCGGCTGCCGGACCGCCTGACCGCCTGAGGCATAGGGGATGACACTCATCTCTTCTATATCTTCTGCCGTGGTCGGGCATTGAGCCGAGCTCAATTTCATACCTTGCAAAACAGGCAAGAACCCTTTCTTGGACTGATCCATTTTGAACTTCTTCAAAATTTTATCAAGGTACGTGCTTTGTGAAAGACCTATGAGGCGTCTCGATCTATCCCTATAGATCTTGATGCCTAATATATAAGCAGCTTCTCCAAGGTCCTTCATTGAAAAACTCTTATTCAAGTAGGCCTTGATGCTGTCCAAGAGTTCTATATCATTTCCCATCAAAAGTATGTCATCTACATATAGTATGAGGAATGCTACAGAGCTCCCACTCACTTTCTTGTAAACGCAGGCTTCTCCATAAGTCTGCGTAAACCCAAACGCTTTGATCATCTCATCAAAGCGAATGTTCCAACTCCGAGATGCTTGCACCAGCCCATAAATCGAGCGTTGGAGCTTGCACACCTTGTCAGCATTCTTAGGATCGACAAAACCTTCCGGCTGCATCATATACATTTCTTCCTTAAGGAAACCATTAAGGAATGCCGTTTTGACGTCCATTTGCCATATTTCATAATCATAGAATGCGGCAATTGCTAACATGATTCGGACGGACTTTAGCTTCGCTACCGGTGAGAAAGTCTCATCGTAGTCAACCCCTTGAACTTGTTGATAACCCTTAGCGACAAGCCGAGCTTTATAGATGGTCACATTACCATCCGCGTCTGTCTTCTTCTTAAAGATCCATTTATTTTCTATGGCTCGCCGTTCAACGGGCAAGTCAGTCAAAGTCCATACTTCGTTTTCATACATGGATCCTATCTCGGATTTCATGGCTTCTAGCCATTTGTCGGAATCCGGGCCCGCCATCGCTTCTTCATAGTTCGAAGGTTCACCGTTGTCTAACAACATGATTTCCAAGACAGGGTTGCCGTACCACTCTGGTGCGGAACGTGTCCTTGTGGACCTTCGAATCTCAGTAGGAGCTTGATCTGAAGTATCTTGATCATCATCAATAACTTCCTCTCTAGTCGGTGCAGGCACCTCAGGAACATTTTCTTGAGTTGCGCCATTTGCTGCTTCAAGAGGTAATACCTCATCAAGTTCTACTTTCCTCCCACTTACTTCTTTCGAGAGAAACTCTTTCTCCAGAAAGATTCCGTTCTTGGCAACAAAGATCTTGCCTTCGGATCTTAGGTAAAAGGTATACCCAATAGTTTCTTTAGGGTATCCTATGAAGACGCATTTTTCCGACTTGGGTTCGAGCTTCTCAGGTTGAAGTTTCTTGACATAAGCATCGCATCCCCAAACTTTTAAAAACGACAGCTTAGGTTTCTTCCCAAACCATAATTCATACGGTGTCGTCTCAACGGATTTCGACGGAGCCCTATTTAAAGTGAATGCGGCAGTCTCTAAAGCATAGCCCCAAAAAGATAGCGGTAAATCAGTAAGAGACATCATAGACCGCACCATATCCAATAGAGTGCGATTACGACGTTCGGACACACCGTTACGCTGAGGTGTTCCAGGCGGCGTGAGTTGTGAAACTATTCCACATTTTCTTAAGTGTGTGCCAAATTCATGACTCAAGTATTCTCCTCCACGATCTGATCGTAGAAATTTGATTTTCCCGTCACGTTGATTCTCAACCTCACTCTGAAATTCCTTGAACTTTTCAAAGGTTTCAGACTTGTGTTTCATTAAGTAGACATACCCATATCTACTCAAGTCATCAGTGAGGGTGAGAACATAACGATAGCCACCGCGAGCCTCAACACTCATTGGACCGCACACATCAGTATGTATGATTTCCAATAAGTTGGTTGCTCGCTCCATTGTTCCTGAGAACGGAGTCTTGGTCATCTTACCCATGAGGCATGGTTCGCACGTGTCAAATGATTCATAATCAAGAGACTCTAAAAGTCCATCTGCATGGAGCTTCTTCATGCGTTTGACACCTATGTGACCAAGGCGGCAGTGCCACAAGTATGTGGGACTATCATTATCAACCTTACATCTTTTGGTACTCACATTATGAACATGTGTAGTATTACGTTCGAGATTCATTAAGAATAAACCATTGACTATCGGAGCATGACCATAAAACATATCTCTCATATAAATAGAACAACCATTATTCTCGGATTTAAATGAGTAGCCATCTCGTATTAAACGAGATCCTGATACAATGTTCATGCTCAAACATGGCACTAAATAACAATTATTGAGGTTTATAACTAATCCCGTAGGTAAATGTAGAGGTAGCGTGCCGACGGCGATCACATCGACCTTGGAACCATTCTTGACGCGCATCGTCACCTCGTCCTTTGCCAGTTTCCGTTTATTCCGCAGCTCCTGCTGTGAGTTACAAATATGAGCAATGGCACCGGTATCAAATACCCAGGAGTTACTACGAGCACTGGTAAGGTACACATCAATTACATGTATATCAAATATACCTTTGGTGTTGCCGGCCTTCTTGTCCGCTAAGTATTTGGGGCAGTTCCGCTTCCAGTGACCCTTCCCTTTGCAATAAAAGCACTCTGTCTCAGGCTTGGGTCCATTCTTTGACTTCTTCCCGACAGCTTGCTTGCCGGGCGCAGCAACTTCCTTGCCGTCCTTCTTGAAGTTCTTTTTACCCTTGCCCTTCTTGAACTTAGTGGTTTTATTCATCATCAACACTTGATGTTCCTTCTTGACTTCTACCTCTGCTGATTTCAGCATAGCAAATACTTCAGGAATGGTCTTTACCATCCCCTGCATATTGAAGTTCATCACAAAGCTCTTGTAGCTTGGTGGAAGCGACTGGAGGATTCTGTCAATGACCGCGTCATCCGGGAGATTAACTCCCAGCTGAGTCAAGCGGTTATGTAACCCAGACATAGTGAGTATGTGCTCACTGGCAGAACTATTTTCCTCCATCTTACAGCTGAAGAACTTATCGGAGACTTCATATCTCTCGATCCGGGCATGAGCTTGAAAAACCATTTTCAGCTCTTCGAACATCTCATATGCTCCATGTCTCTCAAAACGCTTTTGGAGCCCCGGCTCTAAGCTGTAAAGCATGCCGCACTGAACGAGGGAGTAGTCATCAGTACGTGTCTGCCAAGCGTTCACAGCGTCTTGGTTCTGTGGGACGGGTGGATCACCTAGCGGTGCTTGTAGGACATAATCTTTCTTGGCAGCTATGAGGATGATCCTCAGGTTCCGGACCCAGTCCGTATAGTTGCTGCCATCGTCTTTCAGCTTGGTTTTCTCTAGGAACGCGTTGAAATTGAATACAACGTTGGCCATTTGATCTACAAGACATATTGTAAAGATTTTAGACTAAGTTCATGATAATTAAGTTCATCTAATCAAATTATTAATGAACTCCCACTCAGATTAGACATCCCTCTAGTCATCTGAGTATTACATGATCCGAGTTAACTAGACCGTGTCCGATCATCACGTGAGACGGACTAGTCAACGTCGGTGAACATCTTCATGTTGATCGTATCTTCTATACGACTCATGCTCGACCTTTCGGTCTTCTGTGTTCCGAGGCCATGTCTGTACATGCTAGGCTCATCAAGTTAACCCTAAGTGTTTTGCATGTGTAAAACTGTCTTACACCCGTTGTATGTGAACGTAAGGATCTATCACACCCGATCATCACGGCGTGCTTCGAAACGACGAACTGTAGCAACGGTGCACAGTTAGGGGAGAACACTTCTTGAAATTGTTGTAAGGGATCATCTTATTTACTACCGTCGTTCTAAGTAAACAAGATGCAAAACATGATAAACATCACATGCAATCAAATAATAATAGTGACATGATATGGCCAATATCACATAGCTTCTTTGATCTCCATCTTGGGGCTCCATGATCATCCTGTCACCGTCATACTCATCGACATGTAAGTTGTGATTCCTTGTACAATAGCATGAACATCTCATACATCACATATAGATCATTCATCATTCATCACAACTTTGGCCATATCATATCACAAAGCACTTGATGCAAAAACAAGTTAGACGTCCTCTAATTGTTGTTGCAAGTTTTACGTGGCTGAAGTAGGGTTCTAACAAGAACGTTTTCTTACCTACGTGAAAGCCACAACGTGATTTGTCAACTTCTATTTACCCTTCATAAGGACCCTGTTCATCGAATCTGCTCCAACTAAAGTAGGAGAGACAGACACCCGCCAGCCACCTTATGCAACTTGTGCATGTTAGTCGGTGGAACCGGTCTCACGTATGCATACGTGTAAGGTTGGTCCGGGCCGCTTCATCCCACAATACCGTTGAAGCAAGATAAGACTAGTAGCGGCAAGAAAATTGACAACATCTACGCCCACAACAAATTGTGTTCTACTCGCGCAAGAGAACTACGCATAGACCTAGCTCATGATGCCACTTTTGGGGAACGTAGCAGAAAACAAAAATTTTCCTACTCGTTTCACCAAGATCCATCTAGGAGTTCATCTAGCAACGAGTGATTAGATGCATCTACATACCTTTGTAGATCGCGAGCGGAAGCGTTCGAAGAACGGGGTTCATGTAGTCGAACACGACATGATTCAAATCACCGGAGATCCTCGCACCGAACGGACGGTACCTCCGCGTTCAACACACGTACGGAACGGATGACGTCTCCTCCTTTCTTGATCCAGCAAGGGGGGAGGAGAGGTTGATGAAGATCCAGCAGCACGACGGCGTGTTGGTGGATGCAGGGCGTCACAGTAGCAGGGCTTCGCCGTGTACTACGAGGGAGAGATGTAACAGGGGAGAGGGAAGCACCAAAGGCTGAGGTATGAAGTCCTCCCTCTCCTCAACTATATATAGGAGGGCCAAGGGGGGGGGGATGTGCCAGCCTAGGAGATCCAATCTCCTAGGTGCGGCAGCCAAGGGGAGGTTTCCCTCCCCCCCAAGGCACCTAGAGGTGCCTTCCACCATTGGGACTCTTCCCTTAAGTGGAACCCTAGGCGCATGGGCTTTTGGGGCTGGTGCCCTTGGCCCATCTAGGCCAAGGCGCACCCCATACAGCCCATGTGGCCCCCCGGGACAGGTGGCCCCACCCGGTGGGCCCCCGGGACCCCTCCGGTGGTCCCGGTACAATACCGATAACCCCGAAACTTGTCCCGATGGCCGAAACAGCACTTCCTATATATAATTCTTTACCTCCGGACCATTCCGGAACTCCTCGTGACGTCCGGGATCTCATCCGGGACTCCGAACAACATTCGGGTTACTGCATATACATATCTTCACAACCCTAGCGTCACCGAACCTTAAGTGTGTAGACCCTACGGGTTCGGGAGACATGCAGACATGACCGGGATGACTCTCCGGTCAATAACTAACAGCGGGATCTGGATACCCATGTTGGCTCCCACATGCTCCACGATGATCTCATCGGATGAACCACGATGTCGAGGATTAAACAACCCCGTATACAATTCCCTTTGTCAATCGGTATGTTACTTGCCCGAGACTCGATCGTCGGTATCCCAATACCTTGTTCAGTCTCGTTACCGGCAAGTCACTTTACTCGTACCGTAATGCATGATCCCGTGATCAACCATTTGGTCACCTTGAGCTCATAATGATGATGCATTACCGAGTGGGCCCAGTGATACCTCTCCGTTATATGGAGTGACAAATCCCAGTCTCGATCCGTGTCAACCCAATAGACACTTTCGGAAATACCTGTAGTGCACCTTTATAGTCACCCAGTTACGTTGTGACGTTTGATACACCCAAAGTACTCTTACGGTATCCGGGAGTTACACGATCTCATGGTCAAAGGAAAAGATACTTGACATTGGAAAAGCTCTAGCAAACGAACTACACGATCTTGTGCTATGCTTAGGATTAGGTCTTGTCCATCACATCATTCTCCTAATGATGTGATCCCGTTATCAATGACATCCAATGTCCATAGCCAGGAAACCATGACTATCTGTTGATCAACGAGCTAGTCAACTAGAGGCTTACTAGGGACTTATTATGGTCTATGTATTCACACGTGTATTACGATTTCCGGATAATACAGTTATAGCATGAATAAAGACAATTATCATGAACAAAGAAATATAATAATAATACTTTTATTATTGCCTCTAGGGCATATTTCCAACATGTTAGTCATAATCAATTCAGATATGCAAGTTGCACAAATGCACAATAACGGTAATGTGCTGGTCCTGGACTAGAATGGACTAGAGACGTGATCCTATCCTAGAACACTCATGGGGCCACGGCACTACGCACCTAGCATCAACAGATTATATGCAGTAGCCTTGAACAAGAAGATATAAACCAAGATTGCAAAGTCAGTTAAGACAGTGCCTAGGAATAAACTCCAAATATAATGTAAAAAGTTGTGAAAAAATTAAGGACAATGCCTTGAACAACAAGATATAAATGAAGATCACAAAGTGAAATACACTAAAGTTTCTCTATGCAACTTCACTTAAAAATACATTTATTTATATTTTTTCTCAAGCTGTGTATTGACATAAGCTTTACAACGCATGAAGAATAACTCAAATGGGAGTTCATATGAATGGTCAAATAATTTCTACTATCATATGAAAAATTGCAATGAATCGTGTTCTGAAATTAGGGCAAAATTTCTAAGTTACAAGACAATGCTATGAAGGCCTTCCAGGGCTCTTGGCATACACAGGGAGAACTTTTTGGATGTGCACGATCATTGCGATCATTTTGAGTATTCGTGGAGCCGGAAAGTAGTCCATGTGACAAAGTTGTGCCTATTTTGGTGAACACTGCCCAAAGCCGATTCTGGTCCGAATGGTGAGACTAATTCTAATCTGGTGGGATCCGATTTTTTATGCCTTTATTTTGAATCAAAGCCAGAGGATCCAATTGGACCAAGCAAAGATGCAAGCAACCTCAAGTATGATTATGGTAGATGCAGTGCTGAGACGTTCTGGAATACGATAGATGGTGGTGGTCGGCAATGGATGGGATAATGATGCGGCGGCGACATGACTAAAGTGAATATAACTCGAAACTCTAAAGGACTAAGCCCTATGACTAGAAACTTGACATGGTGATGTAGAAGTAAACTCAAAGTTGAAATGCACTGAAAAGAGAGTTGTGATGGCTCTGGTTTGGATAGGATGATCTAACCTTATTTTTATTAATTTCGGCTTTTCATGGAATGTAGATATGAAAAATAGATGCAACATAGACTACTGAAAACCTAGAACTACTCTTTGAATAAACGGTCGGATTGGAGTGGTTCTCCGACACCGATCAAGGTTAAAATGCTAAACTAACGGGCTCATTACGAACTATCCCCTACTCTGAATTTCAGGTGGGTGGGGCCCGTCCCTCCCCCTTATATCAGTCACAGCATGCCAAGTCACAAGCACTCCGTAACATCCCTCCCCCCGTAATATCCCGTCGATGTAGCATTACTCCCGGTCAAGGAGTACCATGGTACTAAACTTCTATATTTTCTATAACTCGCTCTCGACATCTATCTCAAATAGTACTCCCACTTTCCCATAATGTAAGACGTTTTTTTGACACTTCTGGGGCAGAGGGAGTACAATTTTATATACCAAGTTTAAGAGCATAAGAATGCATCTAAATATTAAGGTTTAATATGTAATTCAATGTCAATTTGGATGACACACTTGCACTAAATTTAGAACATATATTCAATAAAAGTTACATTCGTAGTATTATTTTGAGACATGAACTCTCAATGTGTTATGTTTAAATTAAATGTATTCTTCTACATGAGGGAAAATAAAAGGAACAAAATTGCAAGCATGCAAAGATTCATTTGCTGAACTCCGATGCATTGCAATTGTTTCTATGTGCTTGTATCTATTTTCTTGATGTTTGGGGGGTCAATCTGGACAAAGCTTCATCTCGCATGGCATTTCTTTGTAGGGTTTCATTTATATGTTTTGTTATACATTCTTTTTTTTTAGCACATTTACTTCTCCATGACCTTATTTTTCCGGATTGATGTGTGGGATTTTGTACGATCATCCATAGAATTATGGTTTTTGGATTATAAACATGGGACATGACTGCGGTGGTTGGTTTCTAGAAATTTTGTCATTAATCTATCCTTTAAGAGCAACCCAACACAGGTCCCCGTCCTCGTTACATCCTTTTGTGAGTTTTGCGCGTAAAACACACTCCAATACTCACCTAGCCCACCTCCCTGTTCAACGGACCTCTATGCGACCCCACTTTTCTGTGATCCGCGTATGCAGGGGGGGGGGGGGGGAATAGGGGCTCCCCATCCCTACCCAAACCCCAGTGATACTCCCCGCCACGGTCGACCATACGCTTTTGACCATCTATCACCATCTGTGGCCCCTTGAGTTTTTTTGTTGATGGGGAAAATAAGAAACTACCCCCTCACACAACACCCACAACTTGATATGGGGAAAATACGGTCGGAGTTGCTCCATGCAGAAAGTAACTACTAGTACAAAAGAAAAAACTACTAGTACACAAAATTTAATAGAAAACATCACATAGGTAATCTGAAATTGTGTTAAAAAATAATGGTGGTCCGCATTTTTTAGCTAGTCTTTGAATACATCAAACAAAATGTTCATTCTTTCCAACTAAACTATGTTCATTCTTTCCAACTAAACTGTTTATACGACTCGTGAAAATGGTACAAATGTTTTGGTATCAAAGTTAGTGATAAAACCGTTGCCATATATTACTAGAACATTTTAGAAAATAACACAAATGGGTTATGAATTAGTGAAGCCTACATAAAACTACAAAAGACATTTACCGTGGACATGAACTAAGAAGGAAACAAAAGAAAAGAAGAGGTGGGAAAGAAAATAAAAAATAAATAAAAAACTAATAAATAGAGAAAAAGGAGGAAAACCATTTGAGGGAAAAGATAGTAGTAATAAAGAAAGAAAAACAAGATAGAAAGGGCCCGTTCTATGCATATATAGAGTACAGTCCAAGGGCTTTCTCCCGGTCTTTCTCCTCACTTCCGAATCCCCCCGATCCCATCTTTCTCTGAAGCCATGGCGGCGGCGGCGCAGCTACACCCAGCAGCAGATTAGTTGTCTGCTGCGTACTGCGCGCGCCAATCTAGAACAACAGAAATGCTTGTCGCCACCGAGCAGAAGCGTCCATGCCACGCAGACGACGGCGGCGGCGGTGATGCAGGCGATGACCGCCTGAGCCGCTGAGCGCGCTGCCGGATGATCTCCTCCGCGCCATCCTCTCGCGCCCCAAGGCCCGGCAGGCGGTGTTGGGACAAACCCAGATAGCTCTTTTTCTCTCACTCACACAAAAGAAGGTGGAAGATGGAGCATACAATTTTTCCGGCGCACAAACGCCTCCGCCGCACGAACGGCGCCTCGGCCGCACGAACGACCTCACTTTACTGGGCACATACCCGAGCGTGGCAACACACCGCAGCCTATCCAGAGGAGCTCTTTCTCACAGCCGACCGGGCGCACACCACGGTCCCGGTAGAGACTACCTCATCTCTGGTCCTAGGCTCGGCTCATACCGGCGCACTTTGATCAGTACATGAGGAGGGTCTTTATACCCGCTGGCTCACACAGGCGCACACACACACGACTCAGCTACGGCCGCTCCACTCGACCAGCTTCTCCCGCACATGCAGGCCACGACTCGGCGGCCACGATCCGCACCGCACGGACGTGCCAAACGAACTGGCTAGCCCATGCACACGCACACATGCAAGGCATATCCACCAGGCTGGCGAGCAACTAACTCATGCATGCCGCTAACCACTAGTATAATCAAGATTACTACTAACAGGCGGTGCAGACGTGCGCGCTCGCCGCGCGGTGGCGGCACCTCTGGCGCGCCGTGCCGTGCCTCGACATCGACGAGCGGGAGTTTTATACCCGCTACAATCCTGAGTACTTCACGACCAACTTTCTGCGCGGCCATGAGTTCACGCTCTTGGAGGACTTTCGGCTGCACGGGTCCACCGTCACCATCGGGAATCATTGGCTCCGCCGCGACATAGGAGATACATGGCCTCGCGGGCTCAGAAGGTTGCGTCTTTCAAGCGTGGAATTGCAACTGACAGATCTCGCGAGCCACATCAGCAGCTCCCGCTGCCCTGCTCTGGAGGAGGTGCGACTGGAAAAATGCTGGTTCTTGCTCACCAGCAATATCAGGATCGCCTCCTCCTCGCTCAAGAAATTGGTCGTCCATGGCGAGTACATTATGAATGAATTTGAAGCTTTCAAGTTGGTTATAGACGCCCCTGCGCTTGTTTCTCTCCGCCTCGGTGAGGAGCTCCATCACATTGTTGACCCAACCGAACCACATATCGTTTCATCTGCGCTGGATCCAGGAGGACGTGAAGCACCAATTAGGCATTTTTGGCGCGCTGTCTAATGTCACAACCTTGCACTGGTCGAATTTTGCGGTCACGGTAATATCTTCTTCTTGAATCTTGATATATATATACCCACTTTTATTTACTCAGTTTGCATCTCCTTAATTAATTTATCCGGGAGAATTCAAAGATAACAAAATGACTGTCTATCTATCTTATATCTATCTATCTGGGTTTCAGTTGTTGTTCAATGACAGTCATGAGAACCTTCCTCTGTTCAAGTTTAAGAACCTGAGAACCTTGTTCCTGGATGTGTGCCGTATCAGCGATGACTTCCTCGGCCTACAGCAATACCTGTGGAACTGACCTAACCTGCAGAAGCTCACCATGCGCCATTGCAGGGTGTGACTATGACTTATTTCACGAACTATATATTACCATAACTCAATACATTGTGTGATATTAATTCCACTCCTATGCGCTGTAAAACAGGTCTTGGATTTCCAGCCTACAAAGGAGGTGATGGAACGCCACCAATCATATTCTAAGGACCTGGAGCATTTCAAGTGCAAGAAGCTTAGGCTTTGTGAAATCATATACCGAGACAGTGATGCTTCTGTCCATCTATTGGTCAAGTTTTTGGTGGGCATGTCGAGGAATCTGCCAAACAACAAGATCGAACTCACTTCGCTCAAAAAAAGGAAAAAGAAAAGCAAGGTCTAACTCACTGAAGTGTCGATTAGAAGAACTGTATGGCAAAACACTATGCTGTCTGTCATTCGCTGATTTCTGCCCAGGTTGCATGTCTAAGCGTATGTATCATCCGTCCGCTTTACCTTTTTATTAGTACCTCGGAATGTGCAAATATATATCGCACGAGCAATGTACTTTGGAATAAATATCTATTTTGAGTTGTGTCGAATCGAGGATTAATTAACTACTCCCTCCGTTCCTAAATACTTGTCTTTCTAGGCATTTTAACAAGTGACTATATACGGAGCAAAACGAGTGAATCTACACTCTAAAATATGTCTACATACATCCATATGTAGTAGTCATTTGAAATGTCTAGAAAGACAAATATTTAGGAACGGAGGGAGTATATGTTAAGTGAGGATTGACACATCAAAAATAAATTCAGGAATCCTTGGATTTGATTTATCGGATGGTTGGCTCGTTTGGAGTTCACCAACTCGTTTCTTCTATACTAGAGTGTAGATTGGTTACTTGGTTCAAGTGGAAGTGTCTTGTATACCATCGTCCATACGATTTTTTTTCATTTGGGATAACATTTTCTCATCTTTTCCTCGTAGTGTATGTCACTGATTTTCTGTCAATGAGACTATTGTCCACCTATACAGTTACAAGGTTAGAACCTTTCTTGACTCAAACATCCACTGTCTGTAGCTATATTCAGAAATTAGAACCGGGAATGGATTTAATGGCAAGCTCCATCTCTGGCCTGAATGACTACATTCAGCATCATCTACAATTCCACAGACCTACTGACATGGAAAATGCATGTTGGCACAGCCCCACACGCACCCGAGCCCCATCATCTACAGCACTCGGAAGGCAACACCTTTAAGAGGGGATTGCTACTCGACCGTCAATGTTGCCCGACCCAACCAGGAAGAGAAAACTTGTGAGAGACAACAAGGGGAAAGAAGCAATAATTTGTGCCGAAAAATGGACAGGGAAAGCACATAACCAAATCTTGATTTATTTCTCTAGTTCCCAAATTAACCATGATACATACAGTATATATGTTGCACATCTGTTTCTCCAATTCTCTTCTGCTTTCCATGCGTCAGAGATGCCTACCTATGAAGGAATCATACATGTATACACCAAAAAAAACGTCTTCCAATGGGTCAGGGACAACTCACTCTGGAGCTGCACTAGTGTGGATGCTGGGCCAGCAAGAATGCCTGCCAAGCCACACATGTCTCCTCACGTCTAGAGGAAGCAGAACGTACAAAACGACCTGGTAGGTGATCGCCATCAGGAGCAAAACAAGGAGGTTCATCCACTTGGCAGCTCTCGACGACCATATGTTGTACGAGCCCCTATGGCAATTGTTAGAACATATTTTAATGCTCATGGCAATCTACGAATTTCATCAGATGCACATGGAAACTTTGAATTTATTTTCTTACGGTCACATGGCAATTTCAAAACATTTCTTCTTATTCCAAACCATGAAAAATGACAACCATATTATTTTACAATTGTTTTCAACATTGCAAATTTACTTTAAGGGCCATGGAAAATTTAATTTACAGATGATGGCAAATCTACCTTACAGTTGCCATGTGACTTTGGCAAATTTAGTGTTACGGGCCGTGGCAATTTTATTTTACGGACCGCGTAATTTTTTTAAAGAAAAATTGCAACATGGCAAATTTACACTTATGTAACCTTGCAAATTTATTTTTTGAACCCTACAAAATCATTTTTGTATTTGCACCACAAAAATTTATTAAACAACCCATGGCAAATTATATATTTAGTCCATGGCAAGTTTATATATTGGTACCTAGAAAATTCATTTTTTTGCCCCATGGTTAATTATTTCTTGGAAAATTGCAGAATTGTTGAAACATGCCATTCTATTTTTTTTCTTGTGCACCATGAAAACATTGATTTTGAATATCCCTTGGATTGTTTTCATAAGAATTTTAATTTTTTTATTAGCCTATTTGCTTTCATGAGCATATTTGTGTTCATGGGAGTACTACAGGGAGAACTATATTTCGCCATGAATTTGCATTGTGACCAGGAGGAAAATTCTAAATTTTGCCATCTTTAGAAGATAAAATTTGTATTTAAAAAAAGACAATGTGTAAAATTTGCCATTAGACTATTAATGTTTCCCAAAAAAACATAAAAACAAGAAATTTGCCATCTAAAAACATGATATATTTTGAAAATGTTTAAAATTCCATGTGACATGTTTATAAATTCAATTTTTTTGACCAGTTGCATATATCATCTCGTCCATAACACTTGTTATACGTTTTGCCAACTGATAAGTTTTGGACAACGCTAACACCCACACGTGTGGTGGGAGCGAAACCCACACACACACCCTATAACACATGGATTGCGCCACATCACCATGCATGTATATGGGATTCTTTTTGGATTTTCAGTTTTTAAAATGTTTTATCTCTTAAATGAAAATTCCGATTGAAGATCCGTTTTCACCATTAAATCTCTCGCGACAAGATCTTCGAAACTAGATCTCATATCAATATATTTTGACGAATTTTTTTGGGTTAAAACTTACCATGTCTATTGCACATGAATTGCCATGGTGTTTACATTGAAGTTGCCATGATATGTTTCAGCTATTTTCTTCTACATTTTAAAGTAAATTTTGACATATTATAAAACGGGGAATTAAGAAACTATACTTGCCATGAACCATAAACTAAAATTGCCATGATACATGCACTTAAAATTGCCATGGTTCATACAAAAAATAATTTTCATAGGCAAAGTACTGGAATTGCCATCATCAAAATACTAAAATTGTCATGCTCTACAAACTAAAATTGCCACATAGCAACTTTAGTTTAACCACTATGACAACTACAGTGTAAACATCATGGCAACTTTCGGGCAAAAAAAAATTCATCAAAACATATCAACATGGGGTCTAGTTTTGAAGATCTCGTCGAGACGGATTTAATGGTGAAACCGGATTTTTAATTAGATTTTTAATTAGGAGATAAAATATTTTTAAGCCGAAAACCAAAAAGATTTCTGCTGATGTCATCTGTTTTGATGTGGCAAAATGAGTGGTATTGGAGGCGTGTGGGTGATGTGCAAGATGCCACACGTGTGGGTGTTAGTTTTTTCAAAAAAAATTGTCCAGTTTCATACTACACTATGGAACGACAATTTTTATAGTAATTTACAGCATGACAAGTTATATATATTTTTGTTCAGCTAAAGCCGATTAGGGTATCTCTGGTCCGTCTTTCTCCTCACTCCCGAATCCCGATCGGCCGATCTAATCTTCCTCCGGTCATTGCGGCGGCGCAGCCACACGCAGCAGATTAGTCGTCTTCCCTACGTACTGTGCCCAGCAATCCAGAACATGCTTGGCTCCACGGACTCCTCCACGGAGCCGAAGCGTCCGCACCATGCAGACGACGGCGGCGGCTGTGATGCGGGCGATGACCGGCTGAGCGCGCTGCCGGACGACCACCTCCGCGCCATCCTCTCCCGCCTCAAGGCCCAGCAGACGGTGCAGACGTGCGTGCTGTCCACGAGGTGGAGGCACCTCTGGCGCGCCGAGCCGTGCCTCGACATCGACCGTGGATTTAGGTATACACGCGACGGTGTTCATGACGACTTCCCGGTCAAGCTCTTGCGCGGCCATGAGTTTACGCTCCTGGAAGAGTTCCGGCTGCACGGAAACTCCCTTCCCGTCGGGAACCGCTGGCTCCGCCATTGTGGTCAAGATGCATGGCCCCGCCGGCTCAGAAAGTTGCATCTTTCTACCCTGGAGTTGGAACTGAACGATCTTGCGAGCCACATCAGTTCCCCTCGCTGCCCTGCTCTGGAGGAGGTGAAACTCAAAAACTGTACCTTCCTGCTCACCGGCATTGCTAAGATAATCTCCTCCTCCCTCAAGAAATTGGTCATTGTTGATAGCGATCACACGGTGTCTGAACTTGAAGTTTTCAAGTTGTTTATAGAGGCCCCTGCTCTTGTTTCTCTTCGCCTAGCCGACGACACGTCTGATCCCCTTGTTGATACGACCGAACCCCATACCATGCCGTCACTTGTCAATGCCTCGATCCTACTGCCATGGATGGACCGGATCGAACAGCTGAATGTTCTTCTCACGCTGTCTAATGTGACAACCTTGCACTTGTTGGATTTTGATGTCACGGTAATATCTTCTTCTTGATATCCTCACTTCGAATCTTCTATTTGTCCTATATCTATCTAGAGCCATTGAATTGAAAGATAAGAAATTGATTGTCTGCCTGTATGGTTTTCTCTTTCAGTTGCTCTTCTTTGTGAGTCTTGAGCATCTTCCCGTATTCAAGTTTGAGAACATGAGAAGCTTGTCCCTGGACCAGTGTCTTATCAGCGACGACTTCCTCGGGCTGCGCCAATACCTACACAACTCGCCTAACCTGCAGAAGCTCACTTTGCACCATTGCAAGGTGCTACTGCTACTTCTTTCATCAACTATTAATTATCATAGCTCAATACATTCTGTAGTATAATAGTAATGAATCCTTTGTGCTGTTCGACAGGTCTGCGATTTCCATCCTACAAAGGAGGTGATGGAACGCCACCAGTCATATTCCAAGGATCTGGTGCATTTCAGTTGCAACAACCTTAGGCTCAGTGAAATCATATACCAAGATGATGATGATTATGTGCACCTACTAGTCAAGTTTTTGGTGGGCATGTCGAGGAATCTGCCAAACAACAAGATCGAACTCACTCGCCTCCAGGAAAACACACAGGATCTAACTTATTTATTAGCAGAACCGTATGTCAATACATTGTGATATTTATTGTTTGATGATTTTTTCCCAGGTTGCATGTCTAAGCATATACTATATGTACCGTCAGCTTTATTCAACATTACTCGTTTACTAAGTCATTTAGGCCTTGGCAACTATGAGCTGTGCCATCTTTGTTGTTTGCCATTTATCATAATTACCATGCATTTGGCAATAAGTAGTAAGCAGGATCAGAAGAAGGGAAGGCAACCCCTGTCAGGTTTCAACGGAGTTTGGATATGCAGTTTCAGCTGGTGTTCTCCTCCTCTTTAGGTCAGATTTAAAAAAAATCTATTTATAAAAAATCCCTTAATATATGACCTAATTCGTAGTAAATTGCAATTATATGACACCGGTGTCCCTTAAGCCGGAGAGCTCTTTTCAGATTTATTTAGGCCGATGACGAGACGACCTGGCCGAAGAGCAATCTTCCGTGTGCTGCTGGCCGAAGAGTGTGCATGTGGCCCAGACGCTTGCCTCGCTGTAGCTGCACTTAAGCAAGCTGGCTGGCTTGCTGCCATATGGACGCGAGAGTTCGCTGCGTTGGAGTTGCTCTTATAACCGCGTACTAGTGCATAACATGCTGCATGCTGCAGGTCTTGGTGGGGAGTTGCTGAGTTAGGAGGCCTAGTGTATTTCAGGAGGTAGGGAGGAACGTACAGCCAACGCGCATGGGAATGATCGATCAATCATATGTGTCCGCGCAGGTAAAAATCAGTGCCTAATGCAGCAACCTATGCCTATTTTCACTCCGATTTGTGTCTGCTCGGACCCATTTCCAGCGTATATTTGAGACATATTTGGATTGGAGGCAGACACGAAACGGATGTTTTTTGTGACCTTTTCATCCGCCTTTGTTCGCTGCATGCCCCGTCTGGCCCACCTGACATTCACTCATTCACATTTTTATCTATTTATTTTCTCTCTCCCCATTGCACACGTCGCCGTCGTCGCCCCGTAGCAGCCGCACCATCGCCCAACCCCTCGACGAGATTCCTTAGGTGCAACCACCGCTCAAGCTTGTGGTCACGCTGGGTAGGTCGCAGGGGAACTGCCGCCCAAGGAGTTGGAGCTCCTGCCGTGCGTCGAATGGCTCCGAAGAGGCGAACGTGTCGGCCTCGGCCTCGCATCCCCCGCGCCCACGCCCGGCAGGCCACGTAATTTTTTTGCGGGAAACTTGGAGAGCTTTATTCAACTAAAGCGTTCCTGCTACAGTCCGCTAAAAGGGTGCTGGTCAGGAAGCTTTGAGTTTTGTCGATCCAACTCTCGGACACACTTAGCATGCATGCTAGCTTAGCACCAAGTGTGCGGGTACATTGGCAATATGTTGAATTACAAAGGAATTAAACTGAAGAGAGAGCTCTCTAATTTCATCTAAAAGCGGTGCCACCATAGAACGCGCTGACAACCGGGTATTCCATAGCTCGACTAGTTGAAGGCAGTCAGTCTCCATAATCATCTGCGTGAAGCCACACATATTAGCAAGTTTAACAGCACCTCGCAGTGCTAGCACCTCCATGACCAGCGGATCCGACACGTCGAGGTACGGCTTGCTCCACGCTCCTAGAAAGAAGGACGCCGACCTCGCCACACCACCAGCGCCCCCTACACCAAGCTCAGAGTTTATCGCTCCATCGGACGTGATTGTAATATGTCCAACTTCGGGGGGTTGCCATCCGTGTCCTGGAAGAACCTTGGCGTCTTTCTTTGGGATTTCCAACAAGGATAGCGCCTCTTTGATTCTTTGCATGGCGCTTCTCGCGGATTCATAGCTTCCTCCTCATGAGTCCACCTATTCCTCGAGTGCCATCGATCACATGACAGTTATAATCTTCACCCTCTCTGAGAACCGGTCATCACATAAAAATATCCCTGCTCCATGTATCCGGGTGTAGCCGAGGAAGACGAAAATCAAACCACATCTGAGCCTCATCCCAGAATCTGCGCGCATGTGAACAATGCACCAGAGCATGCATGAGGTCTTCATCCGCGGCAAGGCATAGCTTGCACTTGCTTATTTCCGCAATGTGACGAGCTTCAAGGTTGCCAAATCAGGGAGGATTCCCCTTACTACCCGCCACCAAAAAATGCGCACCTTCGGCATCACATTGAGCTTCCAAAGCCTAGTCCACATTTCTCTGTCACTCGCCGAAGTTCCTGTTACCGTCCCTTCTCGTAGAGCATCATGCTCTTCTTGGTCACTAGAGATCGGTACGCCGATTTGACGGAATAAACGCCGGAGCGGTCATGGTCCCAAGCCAAGAAATCTTCCCCTCCTCCTACACACAACGGGATGTTGAGTATAGCATCAGCGTCCGGAGTGATGAAAGTGTCCCGAACAAGATCAGTCCTCCATGTCCAATTTTATGTATTAATAAGCTCGCTCACAAATTGGAGCTGTGTTCCATTTGGTTTAAACAGGGTCTTCTCGTAGAGGTTCCTGCAATCCAACTATCCGTCCAGATGGATATTGAAGATCCATCACCCACACGTTTTAATAGCCTCACGTCCAGCAACAATGGCTCTCCAAGTTTTTGAAGCCGCCCTGGGAATAGTACCATTCATGAAATCAGTTTCTGGGTAGTACCTCGCCTTCAACACTCTTGCACATAGTGAATTAGGATTTGTCATTAGCCTCCAGCCATGTTTCCCTAACAGTGCAAGGTTCAACAAGTGTGGGTCCCGAAAACCCATTCATAGAACTAGCCGTGAGAAACTCAAATAAATAAATGAATTCAATTTTTCATAGTTTATTTAGAAGTTATGGTGACATATTAACTTTGCTAGCAAATATGGTGAAGTAGCCCACCACTGATGCCTTCCGTACCTTGTGTCAGATTTCTAGTATAGGGCCTATTGATGTTAACATGCATGCATGGGACCAGCTGCATGATGATTTGATGTTTAGGATGGATGGGTGGATCAAATATAAGTTGCACGCGCAACGAGTTAGTAAAAATTCGCTTCCTAGGATGAGGGGCAAAATAGTAATCTGTCCGGGTAAATAGTAAAACATGCAGACTTGAGGGGCCCAAATACTTTTTTTTCTCAAGGATGGGGGGCAAAGACCCCCCCCCCACCCCTCCCCTAAGGGCTTGTTCGGATAATCCCCGCCACAAGGGGATGTTGGAGGGGTTTAAGGTGGATTTTAAACGAGATGGGGAGGGGAATTAGAAGCCACCCCCCGCTTCGCTTTACAGGAGAAAACTCAGAGAGTGGGACGTCGAACCCTGGCCAGAGACATCAACCATAGTGCTGTCTACCATTGAGCCAGGGCTTACATCCCTTAAGGTGGATTTTAACTTGCTAGGGAATTAATCCCCTTCAAACCCCTTGAAATATTATGGAACCGAACATGGCCTTAAGCACACATAGCTCTGCCACTGCTTCGCAAATGGGAGAAGAATGAGTAGCCTCTGGGAAGAACACCAGTCGTGGATGCCTAAATTAAGAAGGGTATGCCATTTTGGTGATAGCCCGATCAATCAGAGAATTGAATGATTCCTTAGATTATAGATCAAAAAATCAGAATTCCACCTCGCAAAGTAATAATAATCAGAATTCCGTCTGATTAGTTTTTTCTTAGCCACCAATAAATCCGGTAAATCCAGCAGGAATTGGTGCAAGCGGCAGCGACCGCGTACGATTTCGACCCATGCAATCGGCAGCTTCGCCTCCATCCGTGCGTACGAACGCATGGGCACCGACTCCATCCAATCTACACGATCGGACTATGCTCCAACGCTGCTTGCCTGCAACTATGTCGACTCCATGCATGTACATGCCCACGCCTCGACGCCGGCCAGCCGTACAAGCCGGCAAATTAAACAGGAGACAGAGCTCCCGGCGATCTACTCCGAACCGGTCGACTTCCAACTTTCCGAGCCGCCGCCGCCGCCTTGCATCGAGCAGGCACTCATCGCTGAACCAGCACCATCACCAGAGAACTGCAGGTGAGTCTCCCAGCCATGCAATCATCCACTAGGACACGAACCCCCATGCGCCAGCAGATGCATGCATGCATCATCACGCCGGGAACAAGAGCAGGAATCTACACCGAGCCTCTAGATCACCAGCCGAGCCACGTCGCGGAGAAAATTCAAGCATCACAGGTCGCGCACGACGCCATGACCCAGCGCGCCGACAAACTACACCGGACGACCGACTCCTGCACCAAGCTATCTTCGCCGAGCAATCTGCGCCAACCTCACGCATCTTTCCAGCCATCGTACTATACTATCGTTCGCGGCCACCGGCCACTGGATCTTCAGATTTAAGCATTTTCGGTCGTCGGATTGCATTCAAGCCCACGTTCCTGTCGCGCTGTGTTCGCTGCGTCCCAGCTAGTACATAGAGACAGATGCTCGCACGTTGGAGAAATCGCATCCCGCCGTCCGGCGGACCGATACAGGCCCGTGTGGCTTCCGTGGTCCAGACGGATGAAGGCGATTTGCGGGTCCGCCTTGAAGATGTCCTAACACATTCTGTAGGTTCTAGGTGGGGGCATTTTGTAGGTTCTAGCTCACTTACTTTTCCATGACCTCATTTTTTTTAATCTAGATTGATGTGTGTGATTCTGTAAGGAGATCCATATAATTAATTATGATTTTTGGATTATAAAACACAGGACATGGTCACAGTGGTTGTTCTCTAGAATTTTTGTCGTTAAGTCGTCCTTTAAGAGCAACTCCAACCTGTTGGAAATATGTCCTAGAAGCAATAATAAATTAGTTATTATTATATTTCCTTGTTCATGATAATCGTTTATTATCCATGCTGGAATTGTATTGATAGGAAACTCAGATACATGTGTGGATACATAGACAACACCATGTCCCTAGTAAGCCTCTAGTTGACTAGCTCGTTGATCAATAGATGGTTACGGTTTCCAGACCATGGACATTGCATGTCATTGATAACGGGATCACATCATTAGGAGAATGATGTGATGGACAAGACCCAATCCTAAGCCTAGCACAAAGATCGTGTACTTCGTATGCTAAATCTTTTCTAATGTCAAGTATCATTTCCTTAGACCATGAGATTGTGCAACTCCCGGATACCGTAGGAGTGCTTTGGGTGTGCCAAACGTCACAACGTAACTGGGTGGCTATAAAGGTACACTACAGGTATCTCCGAAAGTGTCTGTTGGGTTGGCACGAATCGAGACTGGGATTTGTCACTCCGTGTAAACGGAGAGGTATCTCTGGGCCCACTCGGTAGGACATCATCATAATGTGCACAATGTGATCAAGGAGTTTATCACGGGATGATGTGTTACGGAACGAGTAAAGAGACTTGCCGGTAACGAGATTGAACAAGGTATCGGGATACCGACGATCGAATCTCGGGCAAGTATCGTACCGCTAGACAAAGGGAATTGTATACGGGATTGATTAAGTCCTTGGCATCATGGTTCATCCGATGAGATCATCGTGGAACATGTGGGAGCCAACATGGGTATCCAGATCCCGCTGTTGGTTATTGACCGGAGAGTCATCTCGGTCATGTCTGCATGTCTCCCGAACCCGTAGGGTCTACACACTTAAGGTTCGGTGACGCTAGGGTTATAGAGATATTAGTATGCGGTAACCCAAAAGTTGTTCGGAGTCCCGGATGAGATCCCAGACGTCACGAGGAGTTCCGGAATGGTCCGGAGGTAAAGAATTATATATAGGAAGTGCTATTTCAGCTATCGGGACAAGTTTCGGGGTCACCGGTATTGTACCGGGACCACCGGAAGGGTCCCGGGGGTCCACCGGGTGGGGCCACCTGCCCCGGGGGGCCACATGGGCTGTAGGGGGTGCGCCTTGGCCTATATGGGCCAAGGGCACCAGCCCCAAGAGGCCCGTGCGCCAAGAGAAGAGGAAAAGGAAGAGTCCTAAAGGGGGAAGGCACCTCCGAGGTGCCTTGGGGAGGAGGGACTCCTCCCTGGCCGCACCCTTCCTTGGAGGAAGGGCCAAGGCTGCGCCCCCCTCTCCCTTGGCCCTATATATAGTGGAGGAAAGGGAGGGCAACCTAACCTAAGCCCTGGCGCCTCCCTCTCCCTCCCATGACACATCTCCCTCCTCCCACAGCGCTTGGCGAAGCCCTGTTGGAATCCCGCTACTTTCACCACCACGCCGTCGTGCTGTTGGATCTCCATCAACCTCTCCTCCCCCCTTGCTGGATCAAGAAGGAGGAGACGTTGCTGCTCCGTACGTGTGTTGAACGCGGAGGTGCCGTCCGTTCAGCGCTAGGATCATCGGTGATTTGGATCACGACGAGTACGACTCCATCAACCCCGTTCTCTTGAACGCTTCCGCGCGCGATCTACAAGGGTATGTAGATCCACTCCTCCCTCGTTGCTAGATGACTCCATAGATAGATCTTGGTGACACGTAGGAAAATTTTGAATTTCTGCTACGTTCCCCAACAGTGGCATCATGAGCTAGGTCTATGCGTAGTTTCTATGCACGAGTAGAACACAAAGTAGTTGTGGGCGTTGATTTTGTTCAATATGCTTACCGTTACTAGTCCAATCTTGATTTGGTGGCATTGTGGGATGAAGCGGCTCGGACCGACCTTACACGTACTCTTACGTGAGACTGGTTCCACCGACGAACATGCACTAGTTGCATAAGGTGGCTAGCGGGTGTCTGTCTCTCCCACTTTAGTCGGATCGGATTCGATGAAAAGGGTCCTTATGAAGGGTAAATAGCAATTGGCATATCACGTTGTGGTTTTTGCGTAGGTAAGAAACGTTCTTGCTAGAAACCCATAGCAGCCACGTAAAACATGCAAACAACAATTAGAGGACGTCTAACTTGTTTTTGCAGGGTATGCTATGTGATGTGATATGGCCAAAAGGATGTGATGAATGATATATGTGATGTATGAGATTGATCATGTTCTTGTAATAGGAATCACGACTTGCATGTCGATGAGTATGACAACCGGCAGGAGCCATAGGAGTTGTCTTAATTTATTTATGACCTGCGTGTCAACATAAACGTCATGTAATTACTTTACTTTATTGCTAACCGTTAGCTGTAGTAGTAGAAGTAATAGATGACGTGACAACTTCATGGAGACACGATGATGCAGATCATGGTGTCATGCCGGTGACGTTGATGATCATGGAGCCCCGAAGATGGAGATCAAAAGGAGCAATATGATATTGGCCATATCATGTCACTATTTGATTGCATGTGATGTTTATAATGTTTTTGCATCTTGTTTACTTAGAACGACGGTAGTAAATAAGATGATCCCTCATAATAATTTTAAGAAATTGTTCCCCCTAACTGTGCACCGTTGCGACAGTTCGTTGTTTCGAAGCACCACGTGATGATCGGGTGTGATAGATTCTAACGTTCACATACAACGGGTGTAAGACAGATTTACACACGCGAAACACTTAGGTTGACTTGACGAGCCTAGCATGTGTACAGACATGGCCTCGGAACACAAGAGACCGAAAGGTCGAGCATGAGTCGTATAGAAGATACGATCAACATGAAGATGTTCACCGATGTTGACTAGTCCGTCTCACGTGATGATCGGACACGGCCTAGTTGACTCGGATCATGTAATCACTTAGATGACTAGAGGGATGTCTATCTAAGTGGGAGTTCATAAGATGAACTTAATTATCCTGAACATAGTCAAAAGGTCTTCGCAAATTATGTCGTAGCTCGCGCTTCAGTTCTACTGTTTAGATATGTTCCTAGAGAAAATTTAGTTGAAAGTTGATAGTAGCAATTATGCGGACTAGGTCCGTAAACTGAGGATTGTCCTCATTGCTTCATAGAAGGCTTATGTCCTTAATGCACCGCTCAGTGTGCTGAACCTCGAACGTTGTCTGTGGATGTTGCGAACATCTGACATACACATTTTGATAACTACGTGATAGTTCAGTTAAACGGTTTAGAGTTGAGGCACGTTTTGAAACGTTGCGAAACATATGAGATGTTTCGAGGGCTGAAATTGGGATTTCAGGCTCGTGCCCACGTCAAGAGGTATAAGACCTCCGCTGATTTTCTTAGCCTACAAACTAAGGAGAAAAGCTCAATTGTTGTGCTTGTGCTCAGATTGTCTGAGTACAACAATCACTTGAATCGAGTGGGAGTTGATCTTCCAGATGAAATTGTGATGGTTCTCCGAAGTCATTACCACCAAGCTGCTAGAGCTTCGTGATGAACTATGATATATCAGGGACATATATGATGATCCTTGAGATATTCGCGATGTTTGACACCGCGAAAGTAGAAATCAAGAAGGAGCATCAATTGTTGATGGTTGGTGAAACCACTAGTTTCAAGAAGGGCAAGGGAACAAAGAGATACTTCATGAAACGACAATTCAGCTGCTGCTCTAGTGAAGAAACCCAAGGTTGAACCCAAACCCGAGACTGAGTGCTTCTGTAATAAGGGGAACAGCCACTGGAGCAGAATTACCCTAGATACTTGGTAGATGAGAAGGCTGGCAAGGTCGATAGAAGTATATTGGATATACATTGTGTTGATGTGTACTTTACTAGTACTCCTAGTAGCACCAGGGTATTAGATACCGGTTCGGTTGCTAAGTGTTAGTAACTCGAAACAAAAGGCTACGGAATAAACGGAGACTAGCTAAAGGTGAGCTGACGATATGTGTTGGAAGTGTTTCCAGGGTTGATATGATCAAGCATCGCACGCTCCCTCTACCATCGAGATTGGTATTAAAACCTAAATAATTGTTATTTGGTGTTTGCGTTGAGCATAGACATGATTGGCTTATGTCTATCGCAATACGGTTATTCATTTAAAGAGAATAATGGTTACTCTGTTTATTTGAATAATACCTTCAAATGGTCTTACACCTGAAATGAATGGTTTATTGAATCTCGATCGTAGTGATACACATGTTCATGCCAAAAGATAGTAATGATAGTACCACCTACTTGTGGCACTGCCACTTAAGTCATATCGGTATAAAACGCATGAAGAAGCTCCATGTTGATGGATCTTTGGGCTCACTCGTTTTTGAAAGGTTTGAGACATGCGAACGATGTCTATTGGTGTATATGCATGAAGAAACTCCATGCAGATGGATCGTTTGGACTCACTTGATTTTGAATCACTTGAGACATGCAAATCATACCACATGGGCAAGATGACTGAAAGCCTCGTTTTTCAGTAAAATGGAACTAGAAAGCAACTTGTTGGAAGTAATACATTTTGATGTGTGCAGTCCAATGAGTGCTGAGGCGTGTAGTGGACATCGTTATGTTCTTACTTCACAGATGGTTTGAGTAGATGTTGAGTACATTTACTTGATGAATCACGAGTCTGAATTATTGAAAGGTTCGAGTAATTTCAGGGTGAAGTTGAAAGATCGTCGTGACAAGAGGATAAAAGATCTATGATATGATCATAGAAATGAATATCTGAATTACGAGTTTGGCACAGAATTAAGACATTGTGGAAATTGTTTCACAACTAATACAGCCTGGAACACCATAGTGTGATGGTGTGTCCGAACATCATAACTGCACCCTATTGGATATGATGCATACCATGATGTCTCTTATCGAATTACCACGATAGTTTATGGGTTAGGCATTAGAGACAACCACATTCACTTTAAATAGGGCACCACGTAATTCCGATGAGATGACACCGTATGATCTATGGTTTAGAGAAACCTAAGCTGTCATTTCTTAAAAGTTTGGGGCTGCGACGCTTATGTGAAAAAGTTTCAGGCTGATAAGCTCGAACCCAAAGCGGATAAATGCATCTTCATAGGACACCCAAAATAGTTGGGTATACCTCCTGTCTCAGATCCGAAAGCAATAAGGGATTGTTTCTAGAATCGGGTCCTTTCTCGAGGAAAAGTTTCTCTCGAAAGAATTGAGTGGGAGGATGGTGGAGACTTGATGAGGTTAATAAACCGTCTCTTCAACTAGTGTGTGGCAGGGCACAGGAAGTTGTTCCTGTGGCACCTACACCAATTGAAGTGGAAGCTTATGATAGTGATCATGAAACTTCAGATCAAGTCACTACCAAACCTCGTGGGATGACAAGGATGCGTACTACTTCAGAGTGGTACGTAATCCTGTCTTGGAAATCATGTTGCTAGACAACAATGAACCTACGAGCTATGGAGAAGCGATGGTGGGCCCGGATTCCGATAAATGGCTCGAGGCCATAAAATCCGAGAGAGGATCCATGTATGAAAAGAAAGTGTAGACTTTGGAAGAACTACTCGATGGTCGTAAGGCTATTGAGTACAGATGGATTTTAAAAGGAAGACGGACAATGATGGTAAGTATCACCATTAAGAAAGCTCGACTTGTCGTTAAGATTTTTTCCGACAAGTTCAAGGAGTTGACTATGATGAGACTTTCTCACTCGTAGCGATGCTAAGATTCTGTTGGAATTATATTAGCGATTACTGCATTATTTATGAAATCTTGCAGATAGGATGTCAAAAAAAACATTGTTTCCTCGACGATTTTCTTGAGGAAAGGTTGTATGTGATACAACCGGAAGGTTTTGTCAATCCTGAAAGATGCTAATAAGTATGCAAAGCTCCAGCAATCCCTCTAAGGACTGGAGTAAGCATCTCGGAGTTGGAATGTATGCTTTGATGAGATGATCAAAGATTTTGGGTTTATACAAAGTTTATGAGAAACTTGTATTTCCAAAGAAGTGAGTGGGAGCACTATAGAATTTCTGATGAATATATGTTGTTGACATATTGTTGATCAGAAATGACGTAGAATTTCTGGAAAGCATATAGGGTTATTTGGAAAGTATTTTTCGATGGAAAGCCTGGATTAAGCTACTTGAACATTGAGCATCAAGATCTATAAGGATAGATCAAAACGCTTAATGGTACTTTCAAATGAGCACATACCTTGACATGATCTTGAAGGTGTTCAAGATGGATCAGTCAAAGAAGGAGTTCTTGCCTGAGTTGTAAGGTATGAAGTTAAGACTTAAAGCTCGACCACGGCAGAATAGAGAGAAAGGACGAAGGTCGTCCCCTATGCTTAAGACATAGGCTCTACAGTATGCTATACTGTGTACCGCACCTGAAATGTGCCTTGCCATGAGTCAGTCAAGGGGTACAAGAGTGATCTAAGAATGGATCATAGGACAGCGGCCAAAGTTATCCTTAGTAACTAGTGGACTAAGGAATTTTCTCGATTATGGAGGTGGTAAAAGAGTTCGTCGTAAAAGGTTACGCCGATGCAAACTTTGACACTAATCCAGATTATTCTGAGTAGTAAAATGGATTCCTATAGTAGAACAGTTATTTGGAATAGCTCCAAATGTAGCGTAGTAGCTGCATCTACAAGATGACATAGAGATTTGCGAAGTACATACGGATCTGGAAGATTCAGACCCGTTGACTATAACATCTCTCACAAGCATAACATGATCAAACCCAGAACTCATCGAGTGTTAATCACATGGTAATGTGAACTAGATTATTGACTCTAGTAAACTCTTTGGGTGTTAGTCACATGGGGATGTGACCTTGAGTGTTAATCACATATCGATGTGAACTGGATTATTGACTCTAGTGCAAGTGGGAGACTATTGGGAATATGCCCTAGAGGCAATAATAAATTAGTTATTATTATATTTCCTTGTTCATGATAATCGTTTATTATCCATGCTGGAATTGTATTGATAGGAAACTCAGATACATGTGTGGATACATAGACAACACCATGTCCCTAGTAAGCCTCTAGTTGACTAGCTTGTTGATCAATAGATGGTTACGGTTTCCTGACCATGGACATTGGATGTCATTGATAACGGGATCACATCATTAGGAGAATGATGTGATGGACAAGACCCAATCCTAAGCCTAGCACAAAGATCGTGTAGTTCGTATGCTAAAGCTTTTCTAATGTCAAGTATCATTTCCTTAGACCATGAGATTGTGCAATTCCCGGATACCGTAGGAGTGATTTGGGTGTGCCAAACGTCACAACGTAACTGGGTGGCTATAAAGGTACACTACAGGTATCTCCGAAAGTGTCTGTTGGGTTGGCACGAATCGAGACTGGGATTTGTCACTCCGTGTAAACGGAGAGGTATCTCTGGGCCCACTCGGTAGGACATCATCATAATGTGCACAATGTGATCAAGGAGTTTATGACGGGATGATGTGTTACGTAACGAGTAAAGAGACTTGCCGGTAACGAGATTGAACAAGGTATCGGGATACCGACGATCGAATCTCGGGAAAGTATCGTACCGCTAGACAAAGGGAATTGTATACGGGATTGATTAAGTCCTTGGCATCATGTTTCATCCGATGAGATCATCGTGGAACATGTGGGAGCCAACATGGGTATCCAGATCCCGCTGTTGGTTATTGACCGGAGAGTCATCTCGGTCATGTCTGCATGTCTCCCGAACCCGTAGGGTCTACACACTTAAGGTTCGGTGACGCTAGGGTTATAGAGATATTAGTATGCGGTAACCCGAAAGTTGTTCGGAGTCCCGGATGAGATCCCGGATGTCACGAGGAGTTCCGGAATGGTCCGGAGGTAAAGAATTATATATAGGAAGTGCTATTTCAGCTATCGGGACAAGTTTCGGGGTCACCGGTATTGTACCGGGACCACCGGAAGGGTCCCGGGGGTCCACCGGGTGGGGCCACCTGCCCCGGGGGGCCACATGGGCTGTAGGGGGTGCGCCTTGGCCTATATGGGCCAAGGGCACCAGCCCCAAGAGGCCCATGCGCCAAGAGAAGAGGAAAAGGAAGAGTCCTAAAGGGGGAAGGCACCTCCGAGGTGCCTTGGGGAGGAGGGACTCCTCCCTGGCCGCACCCTTCCTTGGAGGAAGGGCCAAGGCTGCGCCCCCCTCTCCCTTGGCCCTATATATAGTGGAGGAAAGGGAGGGCAACCTAACCTAAGCCCTGGCGCCTCCCTCTCCCTCCCATGACACATCTCCCTCCTCCCACAGCGCTTGGCGAAGCCCTGTTGGAATCCCGCTACTTCCACCACCACGCCGTCGTGCTGTTGGATCTCCATCAACCTCTCCTCCCCCTTGCTGTATCAAGAAGGAGGAGACGTCGCTGCTCCGTACGTGTGTTGAACGCGGAGGTGCCGTCCGTTCGGCGCTAGGATCATCGGTGATTTGGATCACGACGAGTACGACTCCATCAACCCCGTTCTCTTGAACGCTTCCGCGCGCGATCTACAAGGGTATGTAGATCCACTCCTCCCTCGTTGCTAGATGACTCCATAGATAGATCTTGGTGACATGTAGGAAAATTTTGAATTTCTGCTACGTTCCCCAACACAACCATGCCCCCATATTTTTGACATTCCTTTTGGGGTTCAGAGCAGAAAGACATCTCCAGTCGCCCCCTTCGTCCACCTCCCTATTGTAGGACCTCTATGCAACCACATTTCCCTTTGATCCCCAAATATAAGGGGAATAGGGGCGCCATGTCCATCCCCAAACCTTATCAATCAATCACTGTCATTGTTGACCATATGATTTCGACCACCTGTCACCATCAATAGGACTTGTGCGCCTTGTTTCATGGGCAAATGGAAGGAACTGAATGAAGAGGGCTTGGGGCTATGATTGAAATATAAATCAAAAAAATAAGGGCTTGATTGAAACCCCTGGGCCATGCTTGGGCTGCTAGCCTGAGCACGCTGGCTGGGCTCGAAGTTACACTTGTTTTACCTTTCTATGCTAGTTAATTCTTTCTCCAACAAATTGTTTGTTTATAAGATTCCTACGCATAGGAAGGTGGGTTAGGCTTAAATGTGTTTGATATATGCTTCATAATGCTTTGTTTATGTGTGTATATTCATTTCTAAGCTCAGGCTCTACTGCACTCGGTCAAGAAAAAATTCACACAAAAAAACAAAAATATCCAAACTTTTTTGCATGGTAGATAATTTGGCGCATGAGGTGCTCCCCAAATTTCAGATCATTTGGACATGCCAGTAGCTCTCAGCAAAAAAAGACAAATTGGGTCAGAATGGTAAACTTTTTTACAGACCCCAAATTTGTCTTTTTTGCCGAGATCTTCCCAGATGTCCAGATGATCTGAAATTTGGAGTGCACCTCACGCACCAAATTATCTACCATGTAAGAAATTGGAATTTTTTGAATTTTTCTAGTATTTGTTGGAATGTTTTCTTCATCACGGGTGCGAATGAGGTTGGGCACCGAATCGCTGCTCTCCTTTATGTATCAATTCTTTACTTTTATGTGAGTATCATTAAAATTATAATGCCTATCTTAAAGGCCTTAAATAAAAGCGCTTGTTGGGATGCAAACCAATATTTACCCTTATTGTTTTTGTGTTTTTACATGATTAATGTTACTGTAGTAATCATGTTTTGTATCTTTTCTTTCGATAATGTGAAGTTAAGTCTTTTTCTACTGCAATGTTATCAATTGCTGATTTTTTGTCTGCGTTGCCTTAATTTTTCAGTAGTTTTGGAGTTACAAAAATATAACAAGAAATTAGACCTTTATGTGTTGTTTTGTTTTTGACAGATTTGTCTAGTTTTCTTTGTTTGCTTGTTTTTGAGTTTACATATAGCTTATATTAAGTGATATAATCTGTGGTAATTATAGAATACCGTAGGCATTATGTGGGGAAAATTATGAAACGTGTCTTGACAGTACCAAAGTGAATGATTTATTTTTTATCATACTAAACTATCTCATGAGTTCCGTTAAGTTTTGTGTGATTGAAGTTTTCAAGTTCTAGGTGAGATGATGATAGAAGGAGAATAAGGCGTGGCAATACCCTAAGCTTGGGGGATGTCCAAGGCACCCCAAGGTAAACGTAAGCTTTGGGATGCCCCGGAAGGCATTCTCTCTTTATTTATCGGTAACTTCAATTGGAGTCATATTTTTATTCGTCACATAATATGTGTTTTTCTTGGAGCGTCTTTTTGTTTTGTTGTTGTTTGATATAATCCTTAAA
This sequence comes from Triticum urartu, assembly GCF_056163025.1. Taxonomy (NCBI): domain Eukaryota; kingdom Viridiplantae; phylum Streptophyta; class Magnoliopsida; order Poales; family Poaceae; genus Triticum; species Triticum urartu. The sequence continues at coordinate 616,565,854 of NC_141876.1, forward strand.
TCTGATTTTTTTTATCTGAAGAGTCTTTTCATACATACTTAATTTTCTTAAGTATTCTTTAATCTTCACTTATATCTTTTTGGAATAGTTTATTATACACTCTTGTACTTCACTTATATCCTTAGAGCAAAATTTATGAATGAATTGAATGCCATGTACTGCACTTATATCCTTAGAATCGTGGCATAGGTCCTCGATCATAATCGTCTCACGCAAACGTAGACATGACGGCCCAGCTTAAGGCAACAATCACAACCTTAGGGCCATTTTTGGACTCTACTTTTTTTACCGAAACTATACTAAATTAGTGGGGCCAGACCAATTTAAATGAAATCATTTATTACTTATTTATATTACTGTTTTGTACTTATTTAGAACTCATTACTTTGACGTACAATTGTAAGTAGCATAATTTTCTATTCAATTATGAAATTAACCACATAACAATGTTGTTCAATTTTATGATACATTATTTGTTTTATATGTAGTTTTAACATTAATCTGGGAAGATGTCGTTGCACTGCATTTAAAACTTATACGTTAAAGAAAGTAATGTTGATTGTTTTATATTTGAGACATTGCCTTTTATTATTTATTTTTTCAACCGCATTGTTTAGATCATGTTAACATGGAAAATAACAAAATCATTTGTCTTTACATAATTATTTATGGCTCATCGATGAACTATACATGTGTGTATTTTAAAATATCATGTCAGAGAGCACTAAACTTGATATGGGTTTCTAGTGCACTATTTTAGTGTAAGTAAAAGTATCGATAGAATATGCTGGAATAAGCAAAATATCTATAAGAGACACCAGTTCTATTGGGTTTTTTTGTCAAGTGTGTCTTCCATGTTTCTAGGTTAACCATTCAGCACACATCACACCAATTTGTTTCTTGAAATGGCAACATTCAACTTGAATCAAATGCACTTAGTATGATTCTAGGTTTAACATGCAGTTGGCACAATATGCTTGACCTGTACTCAGCATCCGCCCACCACAGGTCGTCCTACCATCCAAGCGATTACCGAACACACCGTCACCAAAAGTTTTGACCCCCCAAAAAACAAGTAGCCTACATGTCCAAACGTCTGTGACTGTCTTAGGTTAGTAGGCAAGCACTAACCATCATCTCCACACGAGACTGTCCGACCAAAAACAGGCCGTCTGCCTGAAACGACCTACCTGGTTCGGCTCTACCGGTTCGGCAAGCACGTCAGCGTATTCACTAGCTTCACAGGTGAGCCCGGCCTACTCCTCGCACGGCCAACACTTACGAAGAGGTTCTGACCACTCTACCGAAAACAGGAACCACAAAAGAAACCCCAGCACGCGCACACCATCCAACAACCAAATATAAAGATTCGTAGCAAGAAAGCATGAATACAAACACGACGCATGGATCAACCGCCACAAAGAGAATATATAACTTACCTGGACGGCGTATGTAATCAAACATACATAACAAACAAAAAGCGCAAACCTGGACGCAACGAACGGCAGTGGCCACGATATACGGCTCACCCAATCAAACAAAACCACCAGCGAGCGCTCTCATCGGCACGAAGCAAACATACCTCTCAAGAAGAAAAATCGATGATCAACCCATCGCAAATTCACGACACATCCACACGGAACGAACCGAAGTAAGAACTTACATTGACGAGTAAGAACCGAAAATGCTACTACCAATGCCAAATCTAAAATTTGAACCCTGGTGGGTTGGTCCCACCACAAGAAACTTATATGTTTTGGTACCATTTCGTAATCTCTGGCACACTTTTTTTTGCCATGACCCCATTTTCCTGGATTGATGTGTGCATATGCGTGACTAAATATTTATAATTTATCATGAGATCCTTAAATTTATGACTATTTAGAATATAAACATGTGACATGGCCTCAATGATTGATGTCTAGAAATTTTGGCATTAAGTTATCTTTAAAGGGCAATTCCAAGCAAACCCATGTCTTCGTGTCATCCTACATTTTGGGGGTTTTGAGAGCAAAACCCACTCCAATCCTCACCTAAATGTTCTATAAACCTCCATTCTGACCTCATTTTGCTTTGATTCCAAATACAGAGGCAAATAGGGGATCCCCATCCCTCTCCATATACCCTGTTGATCACTCCCCGTCGCCGTTGACCATATGATTTTGGTAGCTTATCACCTTCTGTGGCCTTGAGCTTTTCTTCATGGTTGGAGTTGCTCGGTGTGGAAACTAAGTACTAGCACGCAAAGGTGAATGAAAAACACTAACGAGATTCAGAGATAGTCTTGAAAAAGAATGATGGTCCACATTTTTCTTAGATATATGTTCCACCATTTATGTACGTAAAATAAAAAGGTTCATGCTTTTCAAATAAAACGTTCTCACGGCTCCTGAAAAGTATTGGAAGATAAATTTGTTTTTGCTATCACATAAAATAATAATATTGTTTACAAATACTATAGGAAAGTTCTAGAAAACCATAAAAGACATTTAAGATTGACAAGTGGAGAGGGCTGTATTATATTAATAATAGGGAAACATAATAACATAAAAAATTAGGAAAATATAAAAAGGAAATAGAGAAAAAGGGGAAGTAGAAAAAAAACTTTGAAACAAGATAAAGAAAGAAAAAAGAGGATAGAATGGGCCCGTTCTATACAGTAGCCCACCAGAAAGGGCCCCAAACCCAACGCCCATTAACCTGTCTCTCATCCCCCGATCCCCATCTTTCTCCACGGACCACGGTCATGGCGGCGGCGGCGCAGCCACACCCAGCAGATTAGTCGTCTCCCTTAACTACTTGGCGCAGCAATCCAGAACAATGGAAATGCTTGGCTCCACGGACGCCTCCGCGGAGTTGAAGCGTCCACGCGATGCAGAAGACGGCGGGGACGGTGGCGCTGGCGCGGGCGATGACCGGCTGAGCGCGCTGCCGGACGACCTCCTCCGCGCCATCCTGTCGCGCCTCAAGGCCCAGCAGACGGGGCGGACGTGCGTGCTGTCCACGCGGTGGAGGGACCTCTGGCGCGCCGTGCCGTGCCTCGACATCGACCGTAGATATACCCGCCGCGGTTTTGACGACTTCACAGCCAACCTCCTACGCGGCCATAACTTCACGATCCTGGAAGAGCTCCGGCTGCACGGGGCCACCGTTGTCGTCGGCGACCGTTGGCTCCGCCGCGACATAGGTCAAGATGCATGGCCCCGCCGGCTCAGAAAGTTGCATCTTTCCCGCCTGCAGTTGGAACTGAATGACCTTGCCAGCCATATCAGCTCCGGCTGCCCTGCTCTCGAGGATCTGAAACTCAACATGTGCTGCCACTCGCTCACCAGCAATGCTAAGATCATCTCCTCCTCCCTCAAGAAATTGACCATCGTCGATGGCGAGCACACCGTGGAAGATCTCGAGGTTTTCAAGTTGATTATAGAGGCCCCTGCTCTTGTTTCTCTTCGCCTGACCGGCGAGCAGTTTGAGCACATTCTTGACACCACTCAGCCACATACCATGCCGTCTCTTCTCGATGCGTCCATTCATGTGCCCTGGATTTACCAGAGCGCCGAAGAACAACTCAACATTCTTCTCACGGTGTCTAATGTGACAACCTTGCGCTTGGCGCATTTTCCGGTCACGGTATATCTTCTTCTTGATTGATACCACTTCTATTTATTATTCAGTTTGCATTTTTCTATATCTCAAGAGCCATTAAAATGAATGCCTGTATGGTTGATTTTGTTCTCAGTTGCTGTTCTTTGGGAGTCATGAGGATCTTCCTGTATTCAAGTTTGAGAACCTGATCACAAGCTTTTCTCTAGACGGGTGCCATATCAACGCGACTTCCTTGGGCTGCGCCAATACCTGCACAACTCGCCTAACCTGCAGAAGCTCACTCTGCACCATTGCAAGGTCCGCTACTTCTTTCATCAACAACTAATTACCATAACCCGAAACTTTCCGTAATATATTGGTATTCCATTCCTCTGCGCTGCTCAACAGGTCTCGGATTTCCAATCTACAAAGGAGGTGGTGAAACGCCGTCAATCATATTCTAAGGACCTGGCGCATTTCAAGTGCAACAACCTCAGGCTTACTGAAATCATACACCGAGATGGTGATGCTTCTGTCGATCCGTTGGTCAAGTTTTTCAGGGGCATGCGAAGGAATCGGCCAAACAACAAGATCAAACTCATTTCGCTCAAGAGGAAGAAAAACATAACCAGACTCACTATGGCCGATTAGAAGAACCGCATGGCAATACACTATGATGTCTATCATTTGCTGATTTCAGTAAACCAGGTTGCACATGTGTCATCATTTTTACCTTTTCAATAAATTCATCATGAGTCCCTGGGCTTGATTATGTCAGATGGTTGAGATCGTTTGGATTTCAGCAACTAGTACCTTTTGTACTAGGGTAGTGGAAGTGTCATGATCCCCTCGTCTATATATATGGATTTCTTTTTCATTTGGGATGACATTTTCTCATCTTTTGCTGATCGTGTATGTCACCGATACCTCTGAGATTATCCCCCGGTGAGATTGTTCTCCATGTACACAGTTAGAACCTTTCATATCTTGACTCAATTATCCACTTGTCTCCAACTACTCCCTCCGTTCCGAATTACTTGTCTTAGATTTGTCTAGATACGGAGGTATCTAGCACTAAAATGAGTCTAGATACATCCGTATCTAGACAAATCCAAGACAAGTAATTCGGAACGGAGGGAGTATATTCATAAGCACCAATGGATTTAACAAGAGACAATCTGTTATTGCTCAATGACTACAATGCCAAGCTTCATCTCAGGCACATTCAACATCATCTACAATGCCACAAACCTACTGACATGGAAATGCCTGTTGGCACAGCCCCAGACGTGCCGAGCCCCATCGTCTACAACACTCAAAGAAAACACCTTCAAGAGGGGATCATTACTCAACCGTCAATGTCATCAGATCCAACCAGGAAGATCAAACTTGTGAGAGACAACAAGGCCACAAAGGAAGCAATACTCAGTGCCAAAAAGGAATGGACAAGAGAGTAAATGACCAAATCATGATTCATTTCTTCAGTTCTCAAATTAACCATGATACATACAGTATATATGTTACCCCAATTCTCTTCATGTTTCTCTTCTACTTTGGATGCGTCAGATATGCCTACCTAGGAAGCAATCACACATGTATACATGCATATGAACAGTCACACCCAAACACAAAAAGAGTCTTCTTACAGCATCAGCACACTCGGCCGCTCAGGGCTAACTCACTTTGGAGCTGCACTAGTGTGGATGCTGGGCCAGCAGGAGCACTTGCCAAGCCTCACATGTCTCCTCACATCTAGACGAAGTAAAACGTACAAGACGACCCGGTAGCCGATCGCCATCAGGAACAAAACAAGGAGATTCATCCACTTTGCACCTGTCGATGATGATATGCCATACGAGCCTCGGACAGCCTGCACACCGGGTATCGTCATTGTAGCCCCAACTGCAAATGATGTATCGACATACTCGTTCTCGACCAAGCCCTGCAGCAGCATTGCTCGTGAGCACGCCTGACCCAGTTGAAGCAAGATGGGCATAGAGTTTATGTAGGTTACATACGATGGCCATATATAACTTACCTGGACGGCGTATGTATGGAATGAAATGTAGGACAGCGGATAGTTCCACACGGCCACTGGTATTGCGTCTCGGATCCGAAAATACCCAGCCACCAGCATCATGACAACCTGAAGTAGCCATGGTTATTTAATGGTTGTACATTCGATATTTGTGCCCACTTGAAAGAAGACCAAGATGGAAACTCACATATAAGCAAATCAGGGTTAAGGTGCACTTGTAAGTTTCAAGCCAGATGTAGGCAACAATCATCATAAGTGCCTCGTTAGCCAACAGGCACGTAAAGATGGTGATTATAAAGTACATAAGGAAGCTGAACTCATTCCTGAGGCCTATCAGGAAGTAGAAAACCAACGACGACGAAATGGACACCAGAAATAGGAAGGGGATGCTGGATAGGAAGTGGCCCAGCAGGAAAACCAATGTCCCAGAATGCCGATTTGAATCCTCATGGGAATATATCTGCATAGACGGAATTAAATGTTAGTACCTAATATTGCTATGATTTTACAAAGTCTACGGTGAATAAGAAGACATCATTCAGCAATAAATCACAATTTTAGAAATAAAATTTATTAGGAAGGATGTGGCCATAATGTTGCGATTCTGCTTGGAAGATTAAAAACAAACTGACTTTGATCTCATCAATATGAGCAGGTACTCCACAAACACTCAAAAGGACGAGAAATGAAACAAACACAAATATCGCAGAAATCCTAACCTGTCAAAACAAAGTGAACATTGAGCCTCAAATCACAAAAACAGTAAATTTAATCAAGAAATAAAAATATCCAGTAAATCGGAACATAATGCTGCAGTGACACTAACCACTACAGATGACAATGAATGACCAATGTCGATAAATATGGTGCCAATTGAGAGGGCAAGCAGCATATACAAGACAAGCCTGCTCCAGAAGTACTTCCAGTCTCTTGACATAATTAGCAATGATCTCCAAGTGAGAATCCCAATTCTCGCTGCATCACTGGCTTTGCCTTTGCTTTTCAAGTAAGGACCTTCCTGCATCACACCATGTAGACAATAGTTTATTCACTATCATGGTTCATGGATATTGCAGTGTCCTATTTCTCAATCTAACATGGTTGATTGTAGAATTCCTACTCAGGAATATAAGTATCAATTATGTGTTTGTGGAAGGGGTGACATAGATGGCATTTTCATTATTCTAGGGTGTGGAGCATTAGTACCTTCTCAATCAATTTGCAATCATCAATTCAACAGAGGCAGCTTCAGCCGATGATTTGTATGTTGCTTCTAGTGTCCGGATTGCCACAGCAGTGTCCATGCTCACTCATGAGAAATCCCCTTGATCATCCTGTTAATAACTACAAAGCTTTTTATCTCTCACAACAAAGGAACATTTTGCCATCAAATTGAGTAAAATGACTAAAGATAATATCAGAAATTATGTCAGAGTAAAAATCAAAAGATACCTGCAGATTTTTGCACATGGCTATGATTCTGTCGAAGTCTGTATTGATTGCTCTCAGGAAGTGGTCAGATGGACTTTGCATGATTGAACATGGAAACTCAGCATTTGAGAAGTGCTGTAACAGAACAAGACCAAGTAAGAAAACTCCAGAAGGTAATGGCACTGGTGCCCCGGCTGTACTCCACCCGCCTCTTGGAGTAGGGCATGTGCGTCACCATCCAGCGGGCGCACTGTGCCATCCAGGAGCACCTTCCCTTCGATGGCGTTAATGACCTCGGCCATGAGCCTGCATCTCTTATATCAATCCCCAATTACATCTCTAAAATTTACCTCTTGTCGTTGTTGAGGCGATCGAGTAGGGCGAGAGAGATGAATGAGAGGAAGAAGATAGTGTGTTTTTGCGCCGGGCGGACTCCCCAGCTTTTCCGTAGTTCTATTGATCTGATTATTGTGTTTACAAGCAAACTATCTAACTAACCCGGCCAGCCCGCTGCGATCCGGAGTTGTCGCGCCATCCCACGACCTCCACAACGCTAGCGTGCCACGCTGACCGGGAAAACCAGAACAGAAAATGAAACGGGGCGATCGTGCAAGACTCGGCCCGCTCTCCCTACTCCTACGTGCATGCTGCATGTGGACATCACATCAACAGCTATGCATTGCTTATTCTAATCAAAGCAAACTAGAAGACACACACACTCTCACGTGTGATGGAGCTTAGGTCAACATTTCTCCCCCTTAATCTCCATTCGCCTTGCTGATCTCCCTGATGCCCAGCCTCTGCCGCATTTCAACATGTCTCACATGACCCAAAGCTTTTGTCAGTATGTCAGCAAGTTGATCATTAGTACCAACATGATCAAGCTCCAACTGTTTCTCTTCCACACACTCCCGTATGAAGTGATACTTCACATCTATGTGCTTGCTCCTGTCATGGTGAGTAGGATTCTTTGCCAAAGCAATTGCTGACCTATTATCAACCAGAAGTTTGAACTTCATTGGTACCTCACGCTTCATTTCAGTAAGCAATCTGCTCAACCAGAGGCCTTGACAAGTTGTGGCTCCAGCTGCCACATATTCCGCCTCACACGAGCTCATTGCTACCACCTTCTGTTTCTGCGAGGTCCATGAAACAGGGTTCCCACCGAAGAAGAACACCTGACCAGAAGTGCTTTTCCTGTCGCTAACATCACCGGCGTGGTCGCTATCACTGTATCCGACCAGCCCATCAGTTCCTCCTCGTGTATAGCAGCACCCGTAGCTGAGTGTACCTTGCACGTACTGTAGGATCTGTTTCACTGCCGTCCAGTGAGTCATCGTCGGTTTCTCCATGAATCTGCTCACCAAGCCCACTGAATAAGTGATGTCAGGTCTCGTGTGAGTCAAGTACCTCAAGCTTCCAATGACACTGCGGTAGAGAGAGGGATCAAACGGCTTGGCTTCATCTTCTTTTTTCAGCTTGAGTCTGCATTCCATTGGTGTGTGACAAGTGTTGCACTCTGCTATCCCAGCTAGTTCAAGGATCTTCTCTGCATAGCTACGCTGGCTCAATGTAATTGAGCCTTCTGTTTGAGCTACTTCTATCCCCAGGTAGTAACTAAGGAGACCAAGATCACTCATCTTAAAGAGCTGCTGCATTTGATTCTTGAACTGAATAATGTCATCTCTGCTGGTGCCAGTGATTATCAGATCATCGACATACACTCCCACAAGTAGGTATGAGTGTGCATCCCCTCTCCTATAAACAGCATGCTCTAGAGGGCCTCTAGTGAACCCAAGTGTATTCAGTGTCTCGTCGAGCTTTGCATACCATGCCCTCGGAGCTTGACGCAGACCATATAGTGCTTTATTCAGCTTCAACACTTGACTTTCCCTTCCAGCAATGACATAGCCTGGTGGCTGTCCCACATACACTTCCTCAGAGAGTTCACCATTCAGAAAGGCTGATTTCACATCCATATGGTGCACCTCCCAGCCTGAGTGCGCAGCGAGAGCAAGGAAGATGCGTACGGTCTCCATTCTTGCAACAGGAGCGAATACCTCCTCGAAGTCAATGCCTTCTCTCTGCGCGTAGCCCTTTGCCACTAAACGTGCCTTGTGCTTGATCACATTGCCGTCAGGATCACGCTTCACTTTATAGACCCACTTGAGCCCAATCGCCTTGCGCCCACGAGGAAGAGTGGTGAGCTCCCAAGTGCAGCTCTCGGTAATGGAATCCATTTCAGCATCCATGGCACCCTTCCAGACAGCATCAGACAGTGCTTCGTTGACGTTCGCCGGCTCCTCAGCGCTGAGCAGACAGAGCAGCATCGCCTCACGCACTGCCTCGCCCTCTGTCTCGTCAAGGACACAGGAGATGCGCCGGTACCGAATATTTCCGGTGTCTACATCACGGAGGTTCTCGTCATGACTTGGTGGCGTGGCCCAGTGAATCTCCCATCCTGCAAATGGCGTCTCCGTCTCGCTTTGAGGTGAGCTGAGCACGCTCGACTCGGGTGAGGAGCCGCTCACGCTCGCCTTTGATGCGGGCTGTGTGGGGGATGCCGATGACGATGCAGGTGCCGGGGTCTTGGGGCTGGCATGCGGCGAGTGCATCGGTGTTGCCATGCCGCTGTCCAGCTCATGCACACCATGTGCCGTGGTGTAAACCACACTGAAGGTTGCCGGTGCAGCCATGTCCGCGCCCGTGCTCTGGACGCTCCACGTCCACGGCCTGTTTTCCTCAAAGACCACGTCTCGCGTGATCTGCACCTTCTTCGTCGCAGGATTGTACACTCTGTAGGCCTTGGACCCCTCCTCGTATGCAACAAAGACCATCGGCGTCGAACGATCGCTCAACTTGTTGATGCCAGGCCCGACTCTCTTGACATGAACCGTGCACCCAAACGTACGCAAATGATGCACGCTGGGTTTACGGCCGTGCCACGCCTCGTATGGGGTGACACCATCCAGGCTGCATGTGAGGGCGCGGTTCAGAATGTAGACGGCTGTCTTGACTGCTTCTGCCCAGAAGAACGACGGCATGCTCATGCTCTTCAACATGCACCTAGCCATCTCCACCACGGTTTGATTTCGCCGTTCCACTACCCCATTTTGCTGAGGTGAGTAGGGGGCCGTGGTGTAGTGCTTGACTCCGACCTCTTCGCAGTACGCCTTGAATTCACCGGAGTTGAACTCCCCCCGCGATCCGAGCGGAAGGCGCGTAACTTGCATCGGCCGTCTGCTTCTGCCAAAGCCTTGACCCTTTTGAAGCATTGAAATGCCTTGTCCTTGGTCTTCAGGAGCTCTACCCACATGTAGCGACTGAAATCATCAACTACCCGCAAAGGTCCGTGTGCACAAGCTCTAGCGCGCGCTCTGCGCGGTATGCAGTTGCCTGGGGAAATGAGGCTCGGTGCTGCTTCCCAAGTGCACATCCATCACACTATTCCTCCACACGATTGATGACGGGCATGCCACGCGCCATCTGCTTCGTTGACATGGTGTGGAGTGCACGAAAGTGCAGGTGTCCCATGCGTGCGTGCCACCTCCAGGTTGCATCATCTCCTTGGGCCATCAGACAGGCGGGAGCGTCGATGATGAGACGCCCTGTGTAGAGTCGGCTGCCGGACCGCCTGACCGCCTGAGGCATAGGGGATGACACTCATCTCTTCTATATCTTCTGCCGTGGTCGGGCATTGAGCCGAGCTCAATTTCATACCTTGCAAAACAGGCAAGAACCCTTTCTTGGACTGATCCATTTTGAACTTCTTCAAAATTTTATCAAGGTACGTGCTTTGTGAAAGACCTATGAGGCGTCTCGATCTATCCCTATAGATCTTGATGCCTAATATATAAGCAGCTTCTCCAAGGTCCTTCATTGAAAAACTCTTATTCAAGTAGGCCTTGATGCTGTCCAAGAGTTCTATATCATTTCCCATCAAAAGTATGTCATCTACATATAGTATGAGGAATGCTACAGAGCTCCCACTCACTTTCTTGTAAACGCAGGCTTCTCCATAAGTCTGCGTAAACCCAAACGCTTTGATCATCTCATCAAAGCGAATGTTCCAACTCCGAGATGCTTGCACCAGCCCATAAATCGAGCGTTGGAGCTTGCACACCTTGTCAGCATTCTTAGGATCGACAAAACCTTCCGGCTGCATCATATACATTTCTTCCTTAAGGAAACCATTAAGGAATGCCGTTTTGACGTCCATTTGCCATATTTCATAATCATAGAATGCGGCAATTGCTAACATGATTCGGACGGACTTTAGCTTCGCTACCGGTGAGAAAGTCTCATCGTAGTCAACCCCTTGAACTTGTTGATAACCCTTAGCGACAAGCCGAGCTTTATAGATGGTCACATTACCATCCGCGTCTGTCTTCTTCTTAAAGATCCATTTATTTTCTATGGCTCGCCGTTCAACGGGCAAGTCAGTCAAAGTCCATACTTCGTTTTCATACATGGATCCTATCTCGGATTTCATGGCTTCTAGCCATTTGTCGGAATCCGGGCCCGCCATCGCTTCTTCATAGTTCGAAGGTTCACCGTTGTCTAACAACATGATTTCCAAGACAGGGTTGCCGTACCACTCTGGTGCGGAACGTGTCCTTGTGGACCTTCGAATCTCAGTAGGAGCTTGATCTGAAGTATCTTGATCATCATCAATAACTTCCTCTCTAGTCGGTGCAGGCACCTCAGGAACATTTTCTTGAGTTGCGCCATTTGCTGCTTCAAGAGGTAATACCTCATCAAGTTCTACTTTCCTCCCACTTACTTCTTTCGAGAGAAACTCTTTCTCCAGAAAGATTCCGTTCTTGGCAACAAAGATCTTGCCTTCGGATCTTAGGTAGAAGGTATACCCAATAGTTTCTTTAGGGTATCCTATGAAGACGCATTTTTCCGACTTGGGTTCGAGCTTCTCAGGTTGAAGTTTCTTGACATAAGCATCGCATCCCCAAACTTTTAAAAACGACAGCTTAGGTTTCTTCCCAAACCATAATTCATACGGTGTCGTCTCAACGGATTTCGACGGAGCCCTATTTAAAGTGAATGCGGCAGTCTCTAAAGCATAGCCCCAAAAAGATAGCGGTAAATCAGTAAGAGACATCATAGACCGCACCATATCCAATAGAGTGCGATTACGACGTTCGGACACACCGTTACGCTGAGGTGTTCCAGGCGGCGTGAGTTGTGAAACTATTCCACATTTTCTTAAGTGTGTGCCAAATTCATGACTCAAGTATTCTCCTCCACGATCTGATCGTAGAAATTTGATTTTCCCGTCACGTTGATTCTCAACCTCACTCTGAAATTCCTTGAACTTTTCAAAGGTTTCAGACTTGTGTTTCATTAAGTAGACATACCCATATCTACTCAAGTCATCAGTGAGGGTGAGAACATAACGATAGCCACCGCGAGCCTCAACACTCATTGGACCGCACACATCAGTATGTATGATTTCCAATAAGTTGGTTGCTCGCTCCATTGTTCCTGAGAACGGAGTCTTGGTCATCTTACCCATGAGGCATGGTTCGCACGTGTCAAATGATTCATAATCAAGAGACTCTAAAAGTCCATCTGCATGGAGCTTCTTCATGCGTTTGACACCTATGTGACCAAGGCGGCAGTGCCACAAGTATGTGGGACTATCATTATCAACCTTACATCTTTTGGTACTCACATTATGAACATGTGTAGTATTACGTTCGAGATTCATTAAGAATAAACCATTGACTATCGGAGCATGACCATAAAACATATCTCTCATATAAATAGAACAACCATTATTCTCGGATTTAAATGAGTAGCCATCTCGTATTAAACGAGATCCTGATACAATGTTCATGCTCAAACATGGCACTAAATAACAATTATTGAGGTTTATAACTAATCCCGTAGGTAAATGTAGAGGTAGCGTGCCGACGGCGATCACATCGACCTTGGAACCATTCTTGACGCGCATCGTCACCTCGTCCTTCGCCAGTCTCCGTTTATTCCGCAGCTCCTGCTGTGAGTTACAAATATGAGCAATGGCACCGGTATCAAATACCCAGGAGTTACTACGAGCACTGGTAAGGTACACATCAATTACATGTATATCAAATATACCTTTGGTGTTGCCGGCCTTCTTGTCCGCTAAGTATTTGGGGCAGTTCCGCTTCCAGTGACCCTTCCCTTTGCAATAAAAGCACTCTGTCTCAGGCTTGGGTCCATTCTTTGACTTCTTCCCGACAGCTTGCTTGCCGGGCGCAGCAACTTCCTTGCCGTCCTTCTTGAAGTTCTTTTTACCCTTGCCCTTCTTGAACTTAGTGGTTTTATTCATCATCAACACTTGATGTTCCTTCTTGACTTCTACCTCTGCTGATTTCAGCATAGCAAATACTTCAGGAATGGTCTTTACCATCCCCTGCATATTGAAGTTCATCACAAAGCTCTTGTAGCTTGGTGGAAGCGACTGGAGGATTCTGTCAATGACCGCGTCATCCGGGAGATTAACTCCCAGCTGAGTCAAGCGGTTATGTAACCCAGACATAGTGAGTATGTGCTCACTGGCAGAACTATTTTCCTCCATCTTACAGCTGAAGAACTTATCGGAGACTTCATATCTCTCGATCCGGGCATGAGCTTGAAAAACCATTTTCAGCTCTTCGAACATCTCATATGCTCCATGTCTCTCAAAACGCTTTTGGAGCCCCGGCTCTAAGCTGTAAAGCATGCCGCACTGAACGAGGGAGTAGTCATCAGTACGTGTCTGCCAAGCGTTCACAGCGTCTTGGTTCTGTGGGACGGGTGGATCACCTAGCGGTGCTTGTAGGACATAATCTTTCTTGGCAGCTATGAGGATGATCCTCAGGTTCCGGACCCAGTCCGTATAGTTGCTGCCATCGTCTTTCAGCTTGGTTTTCTCTAGGAACGCGTTGAAATTGAATACAACGTTGGCCATTTGATCTACAAGACATATTGTAAAGATTTTAGACTAAGTTCATGATAATTAAGTTCATCTAATCAAATTATTAATGAACTCCCACTCAGATTAGACATCCCTCTAGTCATCTGAGTATTACATGATCCGAGTTAACTAGACCGTGTCCGATCATCACGTGAGACGGACTAGTCAACGTCGGTGAACATCTTCATGTTGATCGTATCTTCTATACGACTCATGCTCGACCTTTCGGTCTTCTGTGTTCCGAGGCCATGTCTGTACATGCTAGGCTCGTCAAGTTAACCCTAAGTGTTTTGCATGTGTAAAACTGTCTTACACCCGTTGTATGTGAACGTAAGGATCTATCACACCCGATCATCACGGCGTGCTTCGAAACGACGAACTGTAGCAACGGTGCACAGTTAGGGGAGAACACTTCTTGAAATTGTTGTAAGGGATCATCTTATTTACTACCGTCGTTCTAAGTAAACAAGATGCAAAACATGATAAACATCACATGCAATCAAATAATAATAGTGACATGATATGGCCAATATCACATAGCTTCTTTGATCTCCATCTTGGGGCTCCATGATCATCCTGTCACCGTCATACTCATCGACATGTAAGTTGTGATTCCTTGTACAATAGCATGAACATCTCATACATCACATATAGATCATTCATCATTCATCACAACTTTGGCCATATCATATCACAAAGCACTTGATGCAAAAACAAGTTAGACGTCCTCTAATTGTTGTTGCAAGTTTTACGTGGCTGAAGTAGGGTTCTAACAAGAACGTTTTCTTACCTACGTGAAAGCCACAACGTGATTTGTCAACTTCTATTTACCCTTCATAAGGACCCTGTTCATCGAATCTGCTCCAACTAAAGTAGGAGAGACAGACACCCGCCAGCCACCTTATGCAACTTGTGCATGTTAGTCGGTGGAACCGGTCTCACGTATGCATACGTGTAAGGTTGGTCCGGGCCGCTTCATCCCACAATACCGTTGAAGCAAGATAAGACTAGTAGCGGCAAGAAAATTGACAACATCTACGCCCACAACAAATTGTGTTCTACTCGCGCAAGAGAACTACGCATAGACCTAGCTCATGATGCCACTTTTGGGGAACGTAGCAGAAAACAAAAATTTTCCTACTCGTTTCACCAAGATCCATCTAGGAGTTCATCTAGCAACGAGTGATTAGATGCATCTACATACCTTTGTAGATCGCGAGCGGAAGCGTTCGAAGAACGGGGTTCATGTAGTCGAACACGACATGATTCAAATCACCGGAGATCCTCGCACCGAACGGACGGTACCTCCGCGTTCAACACACGTACGGAACGGATGACGTCTCCTCCTTTCTTGATCCAGCAAGGGGGGAGGAGAGGTTGATGAAGATCCAGCAGCACGACGGCGTGTTGGTGGATGCAGGGCGTCACAGTAGCAGGGCTTCGCCGTGTACTACGAGGGAGAGATGTAACAGGGGAGAGGGAAGCACCAAAGGCTGAGGTATGAAGTCCTCCCTCTCCTCAACTATATATAGGAGGGCCAAGGGGGGGGGGGGATGTGCCAGCCTAGGAGATCCAATCTCCTAGGTGCGGCAGCCAAGGGGAGGTTTCCCTCCCCCCCAAGGCACCTAGAGGTGCCTTCCACCATTGGGACTCTTCCCTTAAGTGGAACCCTAGGCGCATGGGCTTTTGGGGCTGGTGCCCTTGGCCCATCTAGGCCAAGGCGCACCCCATACAGCCCATGTGGCCCCCCGGGACAGGTGGCCCCACCCGGTGGGCCCCCGGGACCCCTCCGGTGGTCCCGGTACAATACCGATAACCCCGAAACTTGTCCCGATGGCCGAAACAGCACTTCCTATATATAATTCTTTACCTCCGGACCATTCCGGAACTCCTCGTGACGTCCGGGATCTCATCCGGGACTCCGAACAACATTCGGGTTACTGCATATACATATCTTCACAACCCTAGCGTCACCGAACCTTAAGTGTGTAGACCCTACGGGTTCGGGAGACATGCAGACATGACCGGGATGACTCTCCGGTCAATAACTAACAGCGGGATCTGGATACCCATGTTGGCTCCCACATGCTCCACGATGATCTCATCGGATGAACCACGATGTCGAGGATTAAACAACCCCGTATACAATTCCCTTTGTCAATCGGTATGTTACTTGCCCGAGACTCGATCGTCGGTATCCCAATACCTTGTTCAGTCTCGTTACCGGCAAGTCACTTTACTCGTACCGTAATGCATGATCCCGTGATCAACCATTTGGTCACCTTAAGCTCATAATGATGATGCATTACCGAGTGGGCCCAGTGATACCTCTCCGTTATATGGAGTGACAAATCCCAGTCTCGATCCGTGTCAACCCAATAGACACTTTCGGAAATACCTGTAGTGCACCTTTATAGTCACCCAGTTACGTTGTGACGTTTGATACACCCAAAGTACTCTTACGGTATCCGGGAGTTACACGATCTCATGGTCAAAGGAAAAGATACTTGACATTGGAAAAGCTCTAGCAAACGAACTACACGATCTTGTGCTATGCTTAGGATTAGGTCTTGTCCATCACATCATTCTCCTAATGATGTGATCCCGTTATCAATGACATCCAATGTCCATAGCCAGGAAACCATGACTATCTGTTGATCAACGAGCTAGTCAACTAGAGGCTTACTAGGGACTTATTATGGTCTATGTATTCACACGTGTATTACGATTTCCGGATAATACAGTTATAGCATGAATAAAGACAATTATCATGAACAAAGAAATATAATAATAATACTTTTATTATTGCCTCTAGGGCATATTTCCAACATGTTAGTCATAATCAATTCAGATATGCAAGTTGCACAAATGCACAATAACGGTAATGTGCTGGTCCTGGACTAGAATGGACTAGAGACGTGATCCTATCCTAGAACACTCATGGGGCCACGGCACTACGCACCTAGCATCAACAGATTATATGCAGTAGCCTTGAACAAGAAGATATAAACCAAGATTGCAAAGTCAGTTAAGACAGTGCCTAGGAATAAACTCCAAATATAATGTAAAAAGTTGTGAAAAAATTAAGGACAATGCCTTGAACAACAAGATATAAATGAAGATCACAAAGTGAAATACACTAAAGTTTCTCTATGCAACTTCACTTAAAAATACATTTATTTATATTTTTTCTCAAGCTGTGTATTGACATAAGCTTTACAACGCATGAAGAATAACTCAAATGGGAGTTCATATGAATGGTCAAATAATTTCTACTATCATATGAAAAATTGCAATGAATCGTGTTCTGAAATTAGGGCAAAATTTCTAAGTTACAAGACAATGCTATGAAGGCCTTCCAGGGCTCTTGGCATACACAGGGAGAACTTTTTGGATGTGCACGATCATTGCGATCATTTTGAGTATTCGTGGAGCCGGAAAGTAGTCCATGTGACAAAGTTGTGCCTATTTTGGTGAACACTGCCCAAAGCCGATTCTGGTCCGAATGGTGAGACTAATTCTAATCTGGTGGGATCCGATTTTTTATGCCTTTATTTTGAATCAAAGCCAGAGGATCCAATTGGACCAAGCAAAGATGCAAGCAACCTCAAGTATGATTATGGTAGATGCAGTGCTGAGACGTTCTGGAATACGATAGATGGTGGTGGTCGGCAATGGATGGGATAATGATGCGGCGGCGACATGACTAAAGTGAATATAACTCGAAACTCTAAAGGACTAAGCCCTATGACTAGAAACTTGACATGGTGATGTAGAAGTAAACTCAAAGTTGAAATGCACTGAAAAGAGAGTTGTGATGGCTCTGGTTTGGATAGGATGATCTAACCTTATTTTTATTAATTTCGGCTTTTCATGGAATGTAGATATGAAAAATAGATGCAACATAGACTACTGAAAACCTAGAACTACTCTTTGAATAAACGGTCGGATTGGAGTGGTTCTCCGACACCGATCAAGGTTAAAATGCTAAACTAACGGGCTCATTACGAACTATCCCCTACTCTGAATTTCAGGTGGGTGGGGCCCGTCCCTCCCCCTTATATCAGTCACAGCATGCCAAGTCACAAGCACTCCGTAACATCCCTCCCCCCGTAATATCCCGTCGATGTAGCATTACTCCCGGTCAAGGAGTACCATGGTACTAAACTTCTATATTTTCTATAACTCGCTCTCGACATCTATCTCAAATAGTACTCCCACTTTCCCATAATGTAAGACGTTTTTTTGACACTTCTGGGGCAGAGGGAGTACAATTTTATATACCAAGTTTAAGAGCATAAGAATGCATCTAAATATTAAGGTTTAATATGTAATTCAATGTCAATTTGGATGACACACTTGCACTAAATTTAGAACATATATTCAATAAAAGTTACATTCGTAGTATTATTTTGAGACATGAACTCTCAATGTGTTATGTTTAAATTAAATGTATTCTTCTACATGAGGGAAAATAAAAGGAACAAAATTGCAAGCATGCAAAGATTCATTTGCTGAACTCCGATGCATTGCAATTGTTTCTATGTGCTTGTATCTATTTTCTTGATGTTTGGGGGGTCAATCTGGACAAAGCTTCATCTCGCATGGCATTTCTTTGTAGGGTTTCATTTATATGTTTTGTTATACATTCTTTTTTTTAGCACATTTACTTCTCCATGACCTTATTTTTCCGGATTGATGTGTGGGATTTTGTACGATCATCCATAGAATTATGGTTTTTGGATTATAAACATGGGACATGACTGCGGTGGTTGGTTTCTAGAAATTTTGTTATTAATCTATCCTTTAAGAGCAACCCAACACAGGTCCCGTCCTCGTTACATCCTTTTGTGAGTTTTGCGCGTAAAACACACTCCAATACTCACCTAGCCCACCTCCCTGTTCAACGGACCTCTATGCGACCCCACTTTTCTGTGATCCGCGTATGCAGGGGGGGGGGGGGGAATAGGGGCTCCCCATCCCTACCCAAACCCCAGTGATACTCCCCGCCACGGTCGACCATACGCTTTTGACCATCTATCACCATCTGTGGCCCCTTGAGTTTTTTTGTTGATGGGGAAAATAAGAAACTACCCCCTCACACAACACCCACAACTTGATATGGGGAAAATACGGTCGGAGTTGCTCCATGCAGAAAGTAACTACTAGTACAAAAGAAAAAACTACTAGTACACAAAATTTAATAGAAAACATCACATAGGTAATCTGAAATTGTGTTAAAAAATAATGGTGGTCCGCATTTTTTAGCTATAGTCTTTGAATACATCAAACAAAATGTTCATTCTTTCCAACTAAACTATGTTCATTCTTTCCAACTAAACTGTTCATACGACTCGTGAAAATGGTACAAATGTTTTGGTATCAAAGTTAGTGATAAAACCGTTGCCATATATTACTAGAACATTTTAGAAAATAACACAAATGGGTTATGAATTAGTGAAGCCTACATAAAACTACAAAAGACATTTACCGTGGACATGAACTAAGAAGGAAACAAAAGAAAAGAAGAGGTGGGAAAGAAAATAAAAATAAATAAAAAACTAATAAATAGAGAAAAAGGAGGAAAACCATTTGAGGGAAAAGATAGTAGTAATAAAGAAAGAAAAACAAGATAGAAAGGGCCCGTTCTATGCATATATAGAGTACAGTCCAAGGGCTTTCTCCCGGTCTTTCTCCTCACTTCCGAATCCCCCCGATCCCATCTTTCTCTGAAGCCATGGCGGCGGCGGCGCAGCTACACCCAGCAGCAGATTAGTTGTCTGCTGCGTACTGCGCGCGCCAATCTAGAACAACAGAAATGCTTGTCGCCACCGAGCAGAAGCGTCCATGCCACGCAGACGACGGCGGCGGCGGTGATGCGGGCGATGACCGCCTGAGCCGCTGAGCGCGCTGCCGGATGATCTCCTCCGCGCCATCCTCTCGCGCCCCAAGGCCCGGCAGGCGGTGTTGGGACAAACCCAGATAGCTCTTTTTCTCTCACTCACACAAAAGAAGGTGGAAGATGGAGCATACAATTTTTCCGGCGCACAAATGCCTCCGCCGCACGAACGGCGCCTCGGCCGCACGAACGACCTCACTTTACTGGGCACATACCCGGGCGTGGCAACACACCGCAGCCTATCCAGAGGAGCTCTTTCTCACAGCCGACCGGGCGCACACCACGGTCCCGGTAGAGACTACCTCATCTCTGGTCCTAGGCTCGGCTCATACCGGCGCACTTTGATCAGTACATGAGGAGGGTCTTTATACCCGCTGGCTCACACAGGCGCACACACACACGACTCAGCTACGGCCGCTCCACTCGACCAGCTTCTCCCGCACATGCAGGCCACGACTCGGCGGCCACGATCCGCACCGCACGGACGTGCCAAACGAACTGGCTAGCCCATGCACACGCACACATGCAAGGCATATCCACCAGGCTGGCGAGCAACTAACTCATGCATGCCGCTAACCACTAGTATAATCAAGATTACTACTAACAGGCGGTGCAGACGTGCGCGCTCGCCGCGCGGTGGCGGTACCTCTGGCGCGCCGTGCCGTGCCTCGACATCGACGAGCGGGAGTTTTATACCCGCTACAATCCTGAGTACTTCACGACCAACTTTCTGCGCGGCCATGAGTTCACGCTCTTGGAGGACTTCCGGCTGCACGGGTCCACCGTCACCATCGGGAATCATTGGCTCCGCCGCGACATAGGAGATACATGGCCTCGCGGGCTCAGAAGGTTGCGTCTTTCAAGCGTGGAATTGCAACTGACAGATCTCGCGAGCCACATCAGCAGCTCCCGCTGCCCTGCTCTGGAGGAGGTGCGACTGGAAAAATGCTGGTTCTTGCTCACCAGCAATATCAGGATCGCCTCCTCCTCGCTCAAGAAATTGGTCGTCCATGGCGAGTACATTATGAATGAATTTGAAGCTTTCAAGTTGGTTATAGACGCCCCTGCGCTTGTTTCTCTCCGCCTCGGTGAGGAGCTCCATCACATTGTTGACCCAACCGAACCACATATCGTTTCATCTGCGCTGGATCCAGGAGGACGTGAAGCACCAATTAGGCATTTTTGGCGCGCTGTCTAATGTCACAACCTTGCACTGGTCGAATTTTGCGGTCACGGTAATATCTTCTTCTTGAATCTTGATATATATATATACCCACTTTTATTTACTCAGTTTGCATCTCCTTAATTAATTTATCCGGGAGAATTCAAAGATAACAAAATGACTGTCTATCTATCTTATATCTATCTATCTGGGTTTCAGTTGTTGTTCAATGACAGTCATGAGAACCTTCCTCTGTTCAAGTTTAAGAACCTGAGAACCTTGTTCCTGGATGTGTGCCGTATCAGCGATGACTTCCTCGGCCTACAGCAATACCTGTGGAACTGACCTAACCTGCAGAAGCTCACCATGCGCCATTGCAGGGTGTGACTATGACTTATTTCACGAACTATATATTACCATAACTCAATACATTGTGTGATATTAATTCCACTCCTATGCACTGTAAAACAGGTCTTGGATTTCCAGCCTACAAAGGAGGTGATGGAACGCCACCAATCATATTCTAAGGACCTGGAGCATTTCAAGTGCAAGAAGCTTAGGCTTTGTGAAATCATATACCGAGACAGTGATGCTTCTGTCCATCTATTGGTCAAGTTTTTGGTGGGCATGTCGAGGAATCTGCCAAACAACAAGATCGAACTCACTTCGCTCAAAAAAAGGAAAAAGAAAAGCAAGGTCTAACTCACTGAAGTGTCGATTAGAAGAACTGTATGGCAAAACACTATGCTGTCTGTCATTCGCTGATTTCTGCCCAGGTTGCATGTCTAAGCGTATGTATCATCCGTCCGCTTTACCTTTTTATTAGTACCTCGGAATGTGCAAATATATATCGCACGAGCAATGTACTTTGGAATAAATATCTATTTTGAGTTGTGTCGAATCGAGGATTAATTAACTACTCCCTCCGTTCCTAAATACTTGTCTTTCTAGGCATTTCAACAAGTGACTATATACGGAGCAAAACGAGTGAATCTACACTCTAAAATATGTCTACATACATCCATATGTAGTAGTCATTTGAAATGTCTAGAAAGACAAATATTTAGGAACGGAGGGAGTATATGTTAAGTGAGGATTGACACATCAAAAATAAATTCAGGAATCCTTGGATTTGATTTATCGGATGGTTGGCTCGTTTGGAGTTCACCAACTCGTTTCTTCTATACTAGAGTGTAGATTGGTTACTTGGTTCAAGTGGAAGTGTCTTGTATACCATCGTCCATACGATTTTTTTTCATTTGGGATAACATTTTCTCATCTTTTCCTCGTAGTGTATGTCACTGATTTTCTGTCAATGAGACTATTGTCCACCTATACAGTTACAAGGTTAGAACCTTTCTTGACTCAAACATCCACTGTCTGTAGCTATATTCAGAAATTAGAACCGGGAATGGATTTAATGGCAAGCTCCATCTCTGGCCTGAATGACTACATTCAGCATCATCTACAATTCCACAGACCTACTGACATGGAAAATGCATGTTGGCACAGCCCCACACGCACCCGAGCCCCATCATCTACAGCACTCGGAAGGCAACACCTTTAAGAGGGGATTGCTACTCGACCGTCAATGTTGCCCGACCCAACCAGGAAGAGAAAACTTGTGAGAGACAACAAGGGGAAAGAAGCAATAATTTGTGCCGAAAAATGGACAGGGAAAGCACATAACCAAATCTTGATTTATTTCTCTAGTTCCCAAATTAACCATGATACATACAGTATATATGTTGCACATCTGTTTCTCCAATTCTCTTCTGCTTTCCATGCGTCAGAGATGCCTACCTATGAAGGAATCATACATGTATACACCAAAAAAAACGTCTTCCAATGGGTCAGGGACAACTCACTCTGGAGCTGCACTAGTGTGGATGCTGGGCCAGCAAGAATGCCTGCCAAGCCACACATGTCTCCTCACGTCTAGAGGAAGCAGAACGTACAAAACGACCTGGTAGCTGATCGCCATCAGGAGCAAAACAAGGAGGTTCATCCACTTGGCAGCTCTCGACGACCATATGTTGTACGAGCCCCTATGGCAATTGTTAGAACATATTTTAATGCTCATGGCAATCTACGAATTTCATCAGATGCACATGGAAACTTTGAATTTATTTTCTTACGGTCACATGGCAATTTCAAAACATTTCTTCTTATTCCAAACCATGAAAAATGACAACCATATTATTTTACAATTGTTTTCAACATTGCAAATTTACTTTAAGGGCCATGGAAAATTTAATTTACAGATGATGGCAAATCTACCTTACAGTTGCCATGTGACTTTGGCAAATTTAGTGTTACGGGCCGTGGCAATTTTATTTTACGGACCGCGTAATTTTTTTAAAGAAAAATTGCAACATGGCAAATTTACACTTATGTAACCTTGCAAATTTATTTTTTGAACCCTACAAAATCATTTTTGTATTTGCACCACAAAAATTTATTAAACAACCCATGGCAAATTATATATTTAGTCCATGGCAAGTTTATATATTGGTACCTAGAAAATTCATTTTTTTGCCCCATGGTTAATTATTTCTTGGAAAATTGCAGAATTGTTGAAACATGCCATTCTATTTTTTTTCTTGTGCACCATGAAAACATTGATTTTGAATATCCCTTGGATTGTTTTCATAAGAATTTTAATTTTTTTATTAGCCTATTTGCTTTCATGAGCATATTTGTGTTCATGGGAGTACTACAGGGAGAACTATATTTCGCCATGAATTTGCATTGTGACCAGGAGGAAAATTCTAAATTTTGCCATCTTTAGAAGATAAAATTTGTATTTAAAAAAAGACAATGTGTAAAATTTGCCATTAGACTATTAATGTTTCCCAAAAAAACATAAAAACAAGAAATTTGCCATCTAAAAACATGATATATTTTGAAAATGTTTAAAATTCCATGTGACATGTTTATAAATTCAATTTTTTTGACCAGTTGCATATATCATCTCGTCCATAACACTTGTTATACGTTTTGCCAACTGATAAGTTTTGGACAACGCTAACACCCACACGTGTGGTGGGAGCGAAACCCACACACACACCCTATAACACATGGATTGCGCCACATCACCATGCATGTATATGGGATTCTTTTTGGATTTTCAGTTTTTAAAATGTTTTATCTCTTAAATGAAAATTCCGATTGAAGATCCGTTTTCACCATTAAATCTCTCGCGACGAGATCTTCGAAACTAGATCTCATATCAATATATTTTGACGAATTTTTTTGGGTTAAAACTTACCATGTCTATTGCACATGAATTGCCATGGTGTTTACATTGAAGTTGCCATGATATGTTTCAGCTATTTTCTTCTACATTTTAAAGTAAATTTTGACATATTATAAAACGGGGAATTAAGAAACTATACTTGCCATGAACCATAAACTAAAATTGCCATGATACATGCACTTAAAATTGCCATGGTTCATACAAAAAATAATTTTCATAGGCAAAGTACTGGAATTGCCATCATCAAAATACTAAAATTGTCATGCTCTACAAACTAAAATTGCCACATAGCAACTTTAGTTTAACCACTATGACAACTACAGTGTAAACATCATGGCAACTTTCGGGCAAAAAAAAAATTCATCAAAACATATCAACATGGGGTCTAGTTTTGAAGATCTCGTCGAGACGGATTTAATGGTGAAACCGGATTTTTAATTAGATTTTTAATTAGGAGATAAAATATTTTTAAGCCGAAAACCAAAAAGATTTCTGCTGATGTCATCTGTTTTGATGTGGCAAAATGAGTGGTATTGGAGGCGTGTGGGTGATGTGCAAGATGCCACACGTGTGGGTGTTAGTTTTTTCAAAAAAAATTGTCCAGTTTCATACTACACTATGGAACGACAATTTTTATAGTAATTTACAGCATGACAAGTTATATATATTTTTGTTCAGCTAAAGCCGATTAGGGTATCTCTGGTCCGTCTTTCTCCTCACTCCCGAATCCCGATCGGCCGATCTAATCTTCCTCCGTTCATTGCGGCGGCGCAGCCACACGCAGCAGATTAGTCGTCTTCCCTACGTACTGTGCCCAGCAATCCAGAACATGCTTGGCTCCACGGACTCCTCCGCGGAGCCGAAGCGTCCGCACCATGCAGACGACGGCGGCGGCTGTGATGCGGGCGATGACCGGCTGAGCGCGCTGCCGGACGACCACCTCCGCGCCATCCTCTCCCGCCTCAAGGCCCAGCAGACGGTGCAGACGTGCGTGCTGTCCACGAGGTGGAGGCACCTCTGGCGCGCCGAGCCGTGCCTCGACATCGACCGTGGATTTAGGTATACACGCGACGGTGTTCATGACGACTTCCCGGTCAAGCTCCTGCGCGGCCATGAGTTTACGCTCCTGGAAGAGTTCCGGCTGCACGGAAACTCCCTTCCCGTCGGGAACCGCTGGCTCCGCCATTGTGGTCAAGATGCATGGCCCCGCCGGCTCAGAAAGTTGCATCTTTCTACCCTGGAGTTGGAACTGAACGATCTTGCGAGCCACATCAGTTCCCCTCGCTGCCCTGCTCTGGAGGAGGTGAAACTCAAAAACTGTACCTTCCTGCTCACCGGCATTGCTAAGATAATCTCCTCCTCCCTCAAGAAATTGGTCATTGTTGATAGCGATCACACGGTGTCTGAACTTGAAGTTTTCAAGTTGTTTATAGAGGCCCCTGCTCTTGTTTCTCTTCGCCTAGCCGACGACACGTCTGATCCCCTTGTTGATACGACCGAACCCCATACCATGCCGTCACTTGTCAATGCCTCGATCCTACTGCCATGGATGGACCGGATCGAACAGCTGAATGTTCTTCTCACGCTGTCTAATGTGACAACCTTGCACTTGTTGGATTTTGATGTCACGGTAATATCTTCTTCTTGATATCCTCACTTCGAATCTTCTATTTGTCCTATATCTATCTAGAGCCATTGAATTGAAAGATAAGAAATTGATTGTCTGCCTGTATGGTTTTCTCTTTCAGTTGCTCTTCTTTGTGAGTCTTGAGCATCTTCCCGTATTCAAGTTTGAGAACATGAGAAGCTTGTCCCTGGACCAGTGTCTTATCAGCGACGACTTCCTCGGGCTGCGCCAATACCTACACAACTCGCCTAACCTGCAGAAGCTCACTTTGCACCATTGCAAGGTGCTACTGCTACTTCTTTCATCAACTATTAATTATCATAGCTCAATACATTCTGTAGTATAATAGTAATGAATCCTTTGTGCTGTTCGACAGGTCTGCGATTTCCATCCTACAAAGGAGGTGATGGAACGCCACCAGTCATATTCCAAGGATCTGGTGCATTTCAGTTGCAACAACCTTAGGCTCAGTGAAATCATATACCAAGATGATGATGATTATGTGCACCTACTAGTCAAGTTTTTGGTGGGCATGTCGAGGAATCTGCCAAACAACAAGATCGAACTCACTCGCCTCCAGGAAAACACACAGGATCTAACTTATTTATTAGCAGAACCGTATGTCAATACATTGTGATATTTATTGTTTGATGATTTTTTCCCAGGTTGCATGTCTAAGCATATACTATATGTACCGTCAGCTTTATTCAACATTACTCGTTTACTAAGTCATTTAGGCCTTGGCAACTATGAGCTGTGCCATCTTTGTTGTTTGCCATTTATCATAATTACCATGCATTTGGCAATAAGTAGTAAGCAGGATCAGAAGAAGGGAAGGCAACCCCTGTCAGGTTTCAACGGAGTTTGGATATGCAGTTTCAGCTGGTGTTCTCCTCCTCTTTAGGTCAGATTTAAAAAAAATCTATTTATAAAAAATCCCTTAATATATGACCTAATTCGTAGTAAATTGCAATTATATGACACCGGTGTCCCTTAAGCCGGAGAGCTCTTTTCAGATTTATTTAGGCCGATGACGAGACGACCTGGCCGAAGAGCAATCTTCCGTGTGCTGCTGGCCGAAGAGTGTGCATGTGGCCCAGACGCTTGCCTCGCTGTAGCTGCACTTAAGCAAGCTGGCTGGCTTGCTGCCATATGGACGCGAGAGTTCGCTGCGTTGGAGTTGCTCTTATAACCGCGTACTAGTGCATAACATGCTGCATGCTGCAGGTCTTGGTGGGGAGTTGCTGAGTTAGGAGGCCTAGTGTATTTCAGGAGGTAGGGAGGAACGTACAGCCAACGCGCATGGGAATGATCGATCAATCATATGTGTCCGCGCAGGTAAAAATCAGTGCCTAATGCAGCAACCTATGCCTATTTTCACTCCGATTTGTGTCTGCTCGGACCCATTTCCAGCGTATATTTGAGACATATTTGGATTGGAGGCAGACACGAAACGGATGTTTTTTGTGACCTTTTCATCCGCCTTTGTTCGCTGCATGCCCCGTCTGGCCCACCTGACATTCACTCATTCACATTTTTATCTATTTATTTTCTCTCTCCCCATTGCACACGTCGCCGTCGTCGCCCCGTAGCAGCCGCACCATCGCCCAACCCCTCGACGAGATTCCTTAGGTGCAACCACCGCTCAAGCTTGTGGTCACGCTGGGTAGGTCGCAGGGGAACTGCCGCCCAAGGAGTTGGAGCTCCTGCCGTGCGTCGAATGGCTCCGAAGAGGCGAACGTGTCGGCCTCGGCCTCGCATCCCCCGCGCCCACGCCTGGCAGGCCACGTAATTTTTTTGCGGGAAACTTGGAGAGCTTTATTCAACTAAAGCGTTCCTGCTACAGTCCGCTAAAAGGGTGCTGGTCAGGAAGCTTTGAGTTTTGTCGATCCAACTCTCGGACACACTTAGCATGCATGCTAGCTTAGCACCAAGTGTGCGGGTACATTGGCAATATGTTGAATTACAAAGGAATTAAACTGAAGAGAGAGCTCTCTAATTTCATCTAAAAGCGGTGCCACCATAGAACGCGCTGACAACCGGGTATTCCATAGCTCGACTAGTTGAAGGCAGTCAGTCTCCATAATCATCTGCGTGAAGCCACACATATTAGCAAGTTTAACAGCACCTCGCAGTGCTAGCACCTCCATGACCAGCGGATCCGACACGTCGAGGTACGGCTTGCTCCACGCTCCTAGAAAGAAGGACGCCGACCTCGCCACACCACCAGCGCCCCCTACACCAAGCTCAGAGTTTATCGCTCCATCGGACGTGATTGTAATATGTCCAACTTCGGGGGGTTGCCATCCGTGTCCTGGAAGAACCTTGGCGTCTTTCTTTGGGATTTCCAACAAGGATAGCGCCTCTTTGATTCTTTGCATGGCGCTTCTCGCGGATTCATAGCTTCCTCCTCATGAGTCCACCTATTCCTCGAGTGCCATCGACCACATGACAGTTATAATCTTCACCCTCTCTGAGAACCGGTCATCACATAAAAATATCCCTGCTCCAAGTATCCGGGTGTAGCCGAGGAAGACGAAAATCAAACCACATCTGAGCCTCATCCCAGAATCTGCGCGCATGTGAACGATGCACCAGAGCATGCATGAGGTCTTCATCCGCGGCAAGGCATAGCTTGCACTTGCTTATTTCCGCAATGTGACGAGCTTCAAGGTTGCCAAATCAGGGAGGATTCCCCTTACTACCCGCCACCAAAAAATGCGCACCTTCGGCATCACATTGAGCTTTCAAAGCCTAGTCCACATTTCTCTGTCACTCGCCGAAGTTCCTGTTACCGTCCCTTCTCGTAGAGCATCATGCTCTTCTTGGTCACTAGAGATCGGTACGCCGATTTGACGGAATAAACGCCGGAGCGCTCATGGTCCCAAGCCAAGAAATCTTCCCCTCCTCCTACACACAACGGGATGTTGAGTATAGCATCAGCGTCCGGAGTGATGAAAGTGTCCCGAACAAGATCAGTCCTCCATGTCCAATTTTATGTATTAATAAGCTCGCTCACAAATTGGAGCTGTGTTCCATTTGGTTTAAACAGGGTCTTCTCGTAGAGGTTCCTGCAATCCAACTATCCGTCCAGATGGATATTGAAGATCCATCACCCACACGTTTTATTAACCCAGCATTAATAGCCTCACGTCCAGCAACAATGGCTCTCCAAGTTTTTGAAGCCGCCCTGGGAATAGTACCATTCATGAAATCAGTTTCTGGGTAGTACCTCGCCTTCAACACTCTTGCACATAGTGAATTAGGATTTGTCATTAGCCTCCAGCCATGTTTCCCTAACAGTGCAAGGTTCAACAAGTGTGGGTCCCGAAAACCCATTCATAGAACTAGCCGTGAGAAACTCAAATAAATAAATGAATTCAATTTTTCATAGTTTATTTAGAAGTTATGGTGACATATTAACTTTGCTAGCAAATATGGTGAAGTAGCCCACCACTGATGCCTTCCATACCTTGTGTCAGATTTCTAGCATAGGGCCTATTGATGTTAACATGCATGCATGGGACCAGCTGCATGATGATTTGATGTTTAGGATGGATGGGTGGATCAAATATAAGTTGCACGCGCAACGAGTTAGTAAAAATTCGCTTCCTAGGATGAGGGGCAAAATAGTAATCTGTCCGGGTAAATAGTAAAACATGCAGACTTGAGGGGCCCAAATACTTTTTTTTCTCAAGGATGGGGGGCAAAGCCCCCCCCACCCCTCCCCTAAGGGCTTGTTCGGATAATCCCCGCCACAAGGGGATGTTGGAGGGGTTTAAGGTGGATTTTAAACGAGATGGGGAGGGGAATTAGAAGCCACCCCCCGCTTCGCTTTACAGGAGAAAACTCAGAGAGTGGGACGTCGAACCCTGGCCAGAGACATCAACCATAGTGCTGTCTACCATTGAGCCAGGGCTTACATCCCTTAAGGTGGATTTTAACTTGCTAGGGAATTAATCCCCTTCAAACCCCTTGAAATATTATGGAACCGAACATGGCCTTAAGCACACATAGCTCTGCCACTGCTTCGCAAATGGGAGAAGAATGAGTAGCCTCTGGGAAGAACACCAGTCGTGGATGCCTAAATTAAGAAGGGTATGCCATTTTGGTGATAGCCCGATCAATCAGAGAATTGAATGATTCCTTAGATTATAGATCAAAAAATCAGAATTCCACCTCGCAAAGTAATAATAATCAGAATTCCGTCTGATTGGTTTTTTCTTAGCCACCAATAAATCCGGTAAATCCAGCAGGAATTGGTGCAAGCGGCAGCGACCGCGTACGATTTCGACCCATGCAATCGGCAGCTTCGCCTCCATCCGTGCGTACGAACGCATGGGCACCGACTCCATCCAATCTACACGATCGGACTATGCTCCAACGCTGCTTGCCTGCAACTATGTCGACTCCATGCATGTACATGCCCACGCCTCGACGCCGGCCAGCCGTACAAGCCGGCAAATTAAACAGGAGACAGAGCTCCCGGCGATCTACTCCGAACCGGTCGACTTCCAACTTTCCGAGCCGCCGCCGCCGCCTTGCATCGAGCAGGCACTCATCGCTGAACCAGCACCATCACCAGAGAACTGCAGGTGAGTCTCCCAGCCATGCAATCATCCACTAGGACACGAACCCCCATGCGCCAGCAGATGCATGCATGCATCATCACGCCGGGAACAAGAGCAGGAATCTACACCGAGCCTCTAGATCACCAGCCGAGCCACGTCGCGGAGAAAATTCAAGCATCACAGGTCGCGCACGACGCCATGACCCAGCGCGCCGACAAACTACACCGGACGACCGACTCCTGCACCAAGCTATCTTCGCCGAGCAATCTGCGCCAACCTCACGCATCTTTCCAGCCATCGTACTATACTATCGTTCGCGGCCACCGGCCACTGGATCTTCAGATTTAAGCATTTTCGGTCGTCGGATTGCATTCAAGCCCACGTTCCTGTCGCGCTGTGTTCGCTGCGTCCCAGCTAGTACATAGAGACAGATGCTCGCACGTTGGAGAAATCGCATCCCGCCGTCCGGCGGACCGATACAGGCCCGTGTGGCTTCCGTGGTCCAGACGGATGAAGGCGATTTGCGGGTCCGCCTTGAAGATGTCCTAACACATTCTGTAGGTTCTAGGTGGGGGCATTTTGTAGGTTCTAGCTCACTTACTTTTCCATGACCTCATTTTTTTTAATCTAGATTGATGTGTGTGATTCTGTAAGGAGATCCATATAATTAATTATGATTTTTGGATTATAAAACACAGGACATGGTCACAGTGGTTGTTCTCTAGAATTTTTGTCGTTAAGTCGTCCTTTAAGAGCAACTCCAACCTGTTGGAAATATGTCCTAGAGGCAATAATAAATTAGTTATTATTATATTTCCTTGTTCATGATAATCGTTTATTATCCATGCTGGAATTGTATTGATAGGAAACTCAGATACATGTGTGGATACATAGACAACACCATGTCCCTAGTAAGCCTCTAGTTGACTAGCTCGTTGATCAATAGATGGTTACGGTTTCCAGACCATGGACATTGCATGTCATTGATAACGGGATCACATCATTAGGAGAATGATGTGATGGACAAGACCCAATCCTAAGCCTAGCACAAAGATCGTGTACTTCGTATGCTAAATCTTTTCTAATGTCAAGTATCATTTCCTTAGACCATGAGATTGTGCAACTCCCGGATACCGTAGGAGTGCTTTGGGTGTGCCAAACGTCACAACGTAACTGGGTGCCTATAAAGGTACACTACAGGTATCTCCGAAAGTGTCTGTTGGGTTGGCACGAATCGAGACTGGGATTTGTCACTCCGTGTAAACGGAGAGGTATCTCTGGGCCCACTCGGTAGGACATCATCATAATGTGCACAATGTGATCAAGGAGTTTATCACGGGATGATGTGTTACGGAACGAGTAAAGAGACTTGCCGGTAACGAGATTGAACAAGGTATCGGGATACCGACGATCGAATCTCGGGCAAGTATCGTACCGCTAGACAAAGGGAATTGTATACGGGATTGATTAAGTCCTTGGCATCATGGTTCATCCGATGAGATCATCGTGGAACATGTGGGAGCCAACATGGGTATCCAGATCCCGCTGTTGGTTATTGACCGGAGAGTCATCTCGGTCATGTCTGCATGTCTCCCGAACCCGTAGGGTCTACACACTTAAGGTTCGGTGACGCTAGGGTTATAGAGATATTAGTATGCGGTAACCCGAAAGTTGTTCGGAGTCCCGGATGAGATCCCGGACGTCACGAGGAGTTCCGGAATGGTCCGGAGGTAAAGAATTATATATAGGAAGTGCTATTTCAGCTATCGGGACAAGTTTCGGGGTCACCGGTATTGTACCGGGACCACCGGAAGGGTCCCGGGGGTCCACCGGGTGGGGCCACCTGCCCCGGGGGGCCACATGGGCTGTAGGGGGTGCGCCTTGGCCTATATGGGCCAAGGGCACCAGCCCCAAGAGGCCCGTGCGCCAAGAGAAGAGGAAAAGGAAGAGTCCTAAAGGGGGAAGGCACCTCCGAGGTGCCTTGGGGAGGAGGGACTCCTCCCTGGCCGCACCCTTCCTTGGAGGAAGGGCCAAGGCTGCGCCCCCCTCTCCCTTGGCCCTATATATAGTGGAGGAAAGGGAGGGCAACCTAACCTAAGCCCTGGCGCCTCCCTCTCCCTCCCATGACACATCTCCCTCCTCCCACAGCGCTTGGCGAAGCCCTGTTGGAATCCCGCTACTTCCACCACCACGCCGTCGTGCTGTTGGATCTCCATCAACCTCTCCTCCCCCCTTGCTGGATCAAGAAGGAGGAGACGTTGCTGCTCCGTACGTGTGTTGAACGCGGAGGTGCCGTCCGTTCAGCGCTAGGATCATCGGTGATTTGGATCACGACGAGTACGACTCCATCAACCCCGTTCTCTTGAACGCTTCCGCGCGCGATCTACAAGGGTATGTAGATCCACTCCTCCCTCGTTGCTAGATGACTCCATAGATAGATCTTGGTGACACGTAGGAAAATTTTGAATTTCTGCTACGTTCCCCAACAGTGGCATCATGAGCTAGGTCTATGCGTAGTTTCTATGCACGAGTAGAACACAAAGTAGTTGTGGGCGTTGATTTTGTTCAATATGCTTACCGTTACTAGTCCAATCTTGATTTGGTGGCATTGTGGGATGAAGCGGCTCGGACCGACCTTACACGTACTCTTACGTGAGACTGGTTCCACCGACGAACATGCACTAGTTGCATAAGGTGGCTAGCGGGTGTCTGTCTCTCCCACTTTAGTCGGATCGGATTCGATGAAAAGGGTCCTTATGAAGGGTAAATAGCAATTGGCATATCACGTTGTGGTTTTTGCGTAGGTAAGAAACGTTCTTGCTAGAAACCCATAGCAGCCACGTAAAACATGCAAACAACAATTAGAGGACGTCTAACTTGTTTTTGCAGGGTATGCTATGTGATGTGATATGGCCAAAAGGATGTGATGAATGATATATGTGATGTATGAGATTGATCATGTTCTTGTAATAGGAATCACGACTTGCATGTCGATGAGTATGACAACCGGCAGGAGCCATAGGAGTTGTCTTAATTTATTTATGACCTGCGTGTCAACATAAACGTCATGTAATTACTTTACTTTATTGCTAACCGTTAGCTGTAGTAGTAGAAGTAATAGATGACGTGACAACTTCATGGAGACACGATGATGCAGATCATGGTGTCATGCCGGTGACGTTGATGATCATGGAGCCCCGAAGATGGAGATCAAAAGGAGCAATATGATATTGGCCATATCATGTCACTATTTGATTGCATGTGATGTTTATAATGTTTTTGCATCTTGTTTACTTAGAACGACGGTAGTAAATAAGATGATCCCTCATAATAATTTTAAGAAATTGTTCCCCCTAACTGTGCACCGTTGCGACAGTTCGTTGTTTCGAAGCACCACGTGATGATCGGGTGTGATAGATTCTAACGTTCACATACAACGGGTGTAAGACAGATTTACACACGCGAAACACTTAGGTTGACTTGACGAGCCTAGCATGTGTACAGACATGGCCTCGGAACACAAGAGACCGAAAGGTCGAGCATGAGTCGTATAGAAGATACGATCAACATGAAGATGTTCACCGATATTGACTAGTCCGTCTCACGTGATGATCGGACACGGCCTAGTTGACTCGGATCATGTAATCACTTAGATGACTAGAGGGATGTCTATCTAAGTGGGAGTTCATAAGATGAACTTAATTATCCTGAACATAGTCAAAAGGTCTTCGCAAATTATGTCGTAGCTCGCGCTTCAGTTCTACTGTTTAGATATGTTCCTAGAGAAAATTTAGTTGAAAGTTGATAGTAGCAATTATGCGGACTAGGTCCGTAAACTGAGGATTGTCCTCATTGCTTCATAGAAGGCTTATGTCCTTAATGCACCGCTCAGTGTGCTGAACCTCGAACGTTGTCTGTGGATGTTGCGAACATCTGACATACACATTTTGATAACTACGTGATAGTTCAGTTAAACGGTTTAGAGTTGAGGCACCGAAGACGTTTTGAAACGTTGCGAAACATATGAGATGTTTCGAGGGCTGAAATTGGGATTTCAGGCTCGTGCCCACGTCAAGAGGTATAAGACCTCCGCTGATTTTCTTAGCCTACAAACTAAGGAGAAAAGCTCAATTGTTGTGCTTGTGCTCAGATTGTCTGAGTACAACAATCGCTTGAATCGAGTGGGAGTTGATCTTCCAGATGAAATTGTGATGGTTCTCCGAAGTCATTACCACCAAGCTGCTAGAGCTTCGTGATGAACTATGATATATCAGGGACATATATGATGATCCTTGAGATATTCGCGATGTTTGACACCGCGAAAGTAGAAATCAAGAAGGAGCATCAATTGTTGATGGTTGGTGAAACCACTAGTTTCAAGAAGGGCAAGGGAACAAAGAGATACTTCATGAAACGACAATTCAGCTGCTGCTCTAGTGAAGAAACCCAAGGTTGAACCCAAACCCGAGACTGAGTGCTTCTGTAATAAGGGGAACAGCCACTGGAGCAGAATTACCCTAGATACTTGGTAGATGAGAAGGCTGGCAAGGTCGATAGAAGTATATTGGATATACATTGTGTTGATGTGTACTTTACTAGTACTCCTAGTAGCACCA
Source organism: Triticum urartu (assembly GCF_056163025.1). Classification (NCBI taxonomy): domain Eukaryota; kingdom Viridiplantae; phylum Streptophyta; class Magnoliopsida; order Poales; family Poaceae; genus Triticum; species Triticum urartu. The sequence goes on from NC_141876.1 coordinate 616,601,000, forward strand.
GGGTATTAGATACCGGTTCGGTTGCTAAGTGTTAGTAACTCGAAACAAAAGGCTACGGAATAAACGGAGACTAGCTAAAGGTGAGCTGACGATATGTGTTGGAAGTGTTTCCAGGGTTGATATGATCAAGCATCGCACGCTCCCTCTACCATCGAGATTGGTATTAAAACCTAAATAATTGTTATTTGGTGTTTGCGTTGAGCATAGACATGATTGGCTTATGTCTATCGCAATACGGTTATTCATTTAAAGAGAATAATGGTTACTCTGTTTATTTGAATAATACCTTCAAATGGTCTTACACCTGAAATGAATGGTTTATTGAATCTCGATCGTAGTGATACACATGTTCATGCCAAAAGATAGTAATGATAGTACCACCTACTTGTGGCACTGCCACTTAAGTCATATCGGTATAAAACGCATGAAGAAGCTCCATGTTGATGGATCTTTGGGCTCACTCGTTTTTGAAAGGTTTGAGACATGCGAACGATGTCTATTGGTGTATATGCATGAAGAAACTCCATGCAGATGGATCGTTTGGACTCACTTGATTTTGAATCACTTGAGACATGCAAATCATACCACATGGGCAAGATGACTGAAAGCCTCGTTTTTCAGTAAAATGGAACTAGAAAGCAACTTGTTGGAAGTAATACATTTTGATGTGTGCAGTCCAATGAGTGCTGAGGCGTGTAGTGGACATCGTTATGTTCTTACTTCACAGATGGTTTGAGTAGATGTTGAGTACATTTACTTGATGAATCACGAGTCTGAATTATTGAAAGGTTCGAGTAATTTCAGGGTGAAGTTGAAAGATCGTCGTGACAAGAGGATAAAAGATCTATGATATGATCATAGAAATGAATATCTGAATTACGAGTTTGGCACAGAATTAAGACATTGTGGAAATTGTTTCACAACTAATACAGCCTGGAACACCATAGTGTGATGGTGTGTCCGAACATCATAACTGCACCCTATTGGATATGATGCATACCATGATGTCTCTTATCGAATTACCACGATAGTTTATGGGTTAGGCATTAGAGACAACCACATTCACTTTAAATAGGGCACCACGTAATTCCGATGAGATGATACCGTATGATCTATGGTTTAGAGAAACCTAAGCTGTCATTTCTTAAAAGTTTGGGGCTGCGACGCTTATGTGAAAAAGTTTCAGGCTGATAAGCTCGAACCCAAAGCGGATAAATGCATCTTCATAGGACACCCAAAATAGTTGGGTATACCTCCTGTCTCAGATCCGAAAGCAATAAGGGATTGTTTCTAGAATCGGGTCCTTTCTCGAGGAAAAGTTTCTCTCGAAAGAATTGAGTGGGAGGATGGTGGAGACTTGATGAGGTTAATAAACTGTCTCTTCAACTAGTGTGTGGCAGGGCACAGGAAGTTGTTCCTGTGGCACCTACACCAATTGAAGTGGAAGCTTATGATAGTGATCATGAAACTTCAGATCAAGTCACTACCAAACCTCGTGGGATGACAAGGATGCGTACTACTTCAGAGTGGTACGTAATCCTGTCTTGGAAATCATGTTGCTAGACAACAATGAACCTACGAGCTATGGACAAGCGATGGTGGGCCCGGATTCCGATAAATGGCTCGAGGCCATAAAATCCGAGAGAGGATCCATGTATGAAAAGAAAGTGTAGACTTTGGAAGAACTACTCGATGGTCGTAAGGCTATTGAGTACAGATGGATTTTAAAAGGAAGACGGACAATGATGGTAAGTATCACCATTAAGAAAGCTCGACTTGTCGTTAAGATTTTTTCCGACAAGTTCAAGGAGTTGACTATGATGAGACTTTCTCACTCGTAGCGATGCTAAGATTCTGTTGAAATTATATTAGCGATTACTGCATTATTTATGAAATCTTGCAGATAGGATGTCAAAAAAAACATTGTTTCCTCGACGATTTTCTTGAGGAAAGGTTGTATGTGATACAACCGGAAGGTTTTGTCAATCCTGAAAGATGCTAATAAGTATGCAAAGCTCCAGCAATCCTTCTAAGGACTGGAGTAAGCATCTCGGAGTTGGAATGTACGCTTTGATGAGATGATCAAAGATTTTGGGTTTATACAAAGTTTATGAGAAACTTGTATTTCCAAAGAAGTGAGTGGGAGCACTATAGAATTTCTGATGAATATATGTTGTTGACATATTGTTGATCAGAAATGACGTAGAATTTCTGGAAAGCATATAGGGTTATTTGGAAAGTATTTTTCGATGGAAAGCCTGGATTAAGCTACTTGAACATTGAGCATCAAGATCTATAAGGATAGATCAAAACGCTTAATGGTACTTTCAAATGAGCACATACCTTGACATGATCTTGAAGGTGTTCAAGATGGATCAGTCAAAGAAGGAGTTCTTGCCTGAGTTGTAAGGTATGAAGTTAAGACTTAAAGCTCGACCACGGCAGAATAGAGAGAAAGGACGAAGGTCGTCCCCTATGCTTAAGACATAGGCTCTACAGTATGCTATACTGTGTACCGCACCTGAAATGTGCCTTGCCATGAGTCAGTCAAGGGGTACAAGAGTGATCTAAGAATGGATCATAGGACAACGGCCAAAGTTATCCTTAGTAACTAGTGGACTAAGGAATTTTCTCGATTATGGAGGTGGTAAAAGAGTTCGTCGTAAAAGGTTACGCCGATGCAAACTTTGACACTAATCCAGATTATTCTGAGTAGTAAAATGGATTCCTATAGTAGAACAGTTATTTGGAATAGCTCCAAATGTAGCGTAGTAGCTGCATCTACAAGATGACATAGAGATTTGCGAAGTACATACGGATCTGGAAGATTCAGACCCGTTGACTATAACATCTCTCACAAGCATAACATGATCAAACCCAGAACTCATCGAGTGTTAATCACATGGTAATGTGAACTAGATTATTGACTCTAGTAAACTCTTTGGGTGTTAGTCACATGGGGATGTGACCTTGAGTGTTAATCACATATCGATGTGAACTGGATTATTGACTCTAGTGCAAGTGGGAGACTATTGGAAATATGCCCTAGAGGCAATAATAAATTAGTTATTATTATATTTCCTTGTTCATGATAATCGTTTATTATCCATGCTGGAATTGTATTGATAGGAAACTCAGATACATGTGTGGATACATAGACAACACCATGTCCCTAGTAAGCCTCTAGTTGACTAGCTCGTTGATCAATAGATGGTTACGGTTTCCAGACCATGGACATTGCATGTCATTGATAACGGGATCACATCATTAGGAGAATGATGTGATGGACAAGACCCAATCCTAAGCCTAGCACAAAGATCGTGTAGTTCGTATGCTAAATCTTTTCTAATGTCAAGTATCATTTCCTTAGACCATGAGATTGTGCAACTCCCGGATACCGTAGGAGTGCTTTGGGTGTGCCAAACGTCACAACGTAACTGGGTGGCTATAAAGGTACACTACAGGTATCTCCGAAAGTGTCTGTTGGGTTGGCACGAATCGAGACTGGGATTTGTCACTCCGTGTAAACGGAGAGGTATCTCTGGGCCCACTCGGTAGGACATCATCATAATGTGCACAATGTGATCAAGGAGTTTATCACGGGATGATGTGTTACGGAACGAGTAAAGAGACTTGCCGGTAACGAGATTGAACAAGGTATCGGGATACCGACGATCGAATCTCGGGAAAGTATCGTACCGCTAGACAAAGGGAATTGTATACGGGATTGATTAAGTCCTTGGCATCATGTTTCATCCGATGAGATCATCGTGGAACATGTGGGAGCCAACATGGGTATCCAGATCCCGCTGTTGGTTATTGACCGGAGAGTCATCTCGGTCATGTCTGCATGTCTCCCGAACCCGTAGGGTCTATACACTTAAGGTTCGGTGACGCTAGGGTTATAGAGATATTAGTATGCGGTAACCCGAAAGTTGTTCGGAGTCCCGGATGAGATCCCGGATGTCACGAGGAGTTCCGGAATGGTCCGGAGGTAAAGAATTATATATAAGAAGTGCTATTTCAGCTATCGGGACAAGTTTCGGGGTCACCGGTATTGTACCGGGACCACCGGAAGGGTCCCGGGGGTCCACCGGGTGGGGCCACCTGCCCCGGGGGGCCACATGGGCTGTAGGGGGTGCGCCTTGGCCTATATGGGCCAAGGGCACCAGCCCCAAGAGGCCCGTGCGCCAAGAGAAGAGGAAAAGGAAGAGTCCTAAAGGGGGAAGGCACCTCCGAGGTGCCTTGGGGAGGAGGGACTCCTCCCTGGCCGCACCCTTCCTTGGAGGAAGGGCCAAGGCTGCGCCCCCCTCTCCCTTGGCCCTATATATAGTGGAGGAAAGGGAGGGCAACCTAACCTAAGCCCTGGCGCCTCCCTCTCCCTCCCATGACACATCTCCCTCCTCCCACAGCGCTTGGCGAAGCCCTGTTGGAATCCCGCTACTTCCACCACCACGCCGTCGTGCTGTTGGATCTCCATCAACCTCTCCTCCCCCCTTGCTGGATCAAGAAGGAGGAGACGTTGCTGCTCCGTACGTGTGTTGAACGCGGAGGTGCCGTCCGTTCAGCGCTAGGATCATCGGTGATTTGGATCACGACGAGTACGACTCCATCAACCCCGTTCTCTTGAACGCTTCCGCGCGCGATCTACAAGGGTATGTAGATCCACTCCTCCCTCGTTGCTAGATGACTCCATAGATAGATCTTGGTGACACGTAGGAAAATTTTGAATTTCTGCTACGTTCCCCAACACAACCATGCCCCCATATTTTTGACATTCCTTTTGGGGTTCAGAGCAGAAAGACATCTCCAGTCGCCCCCTTCGTCCACCTCCCTATTGTAGGACCTCTATGCAACCACATTTCCCTTTGATCCCCAAATATAAGGGGAATAGGGGCGCCATGTCCATCCCCAAACCTTATCAATCAATCACTGTCATTGTTGACCATATGATTTCGACCACCTGTCACCATCAATAGGACTTGTGCGCCTTGTTTCATGGGCAAATGGAAGGAACTGAATGAAGAGGACTTGGGGCTATGATTGAAATATAAATCAAAAAAATAAGGGCTTGATTGAAACCCCTGGGCCATGCTTGGGCTGCTAGCCCGAGCACGCTGGCTGGGCTCGAAGTTACACTTGTTTTACCTTTCTATGCTAGTTAATTCTTTCTCCAACAAATTGTTTGTTTATAAGATTCCTACGCATAGGAAGGTGGGTTAGGCTTAAATGTGTTTGATATATGCTTCATAATGCTTTCTTTATGTGCGTATATTCATTTCTAAGCTCAGGCTCTACTGCGCTCGGTCAAGAAAAAATTCACACAAAAAAACAAAAATATCCAAACTTTTTTGCATGGTAGATAATTTGGCGCATGAGGTGCTCCCCAAATTTCAGATCATTTGGACATGCCAGTAGCTCTCAGCAAAAAAAGACAAATTGGGTTAGAATGGTAAACTTTTTTACAGACCCCAAATTTGTCTTTTTTGCCGAGATCTTCCCAGATGTCCAGATGATCTGAAATTTGGAGTGCACCTCACGCACCAAATTATCTACCATGTAAAAAATTGGAATTTTTTGAATTTTTCTAGTATTTGTTGGAATGTTTTCTTCATCACGGGTGCGGATGAGGTTGGGCACCGAATCGCTGCTCTCCTTTATGTATCAATTCTTTACTTTTATGTGAGTATCATTAAAATTATAATGCCTATCTTAAAGGCCTTAAATAAAAGCGCTTGTTGGGATGCAAACCAATATTTACCCTTATTGTTTTTGTGTTTTTACATGATTAATGTTACTGTAGTAATCATGTTTTGTATCTTTTCTTTCGATAATGTGAAGTTAAGTCTTTTTCTACTGCAATGTTATCAATTGCTGATTTTTTGTCTGCGTTGCCTTAATTTTTCAGTAGTTTTGGAGTTACAAAAATATAACAAGAAATTAGACCTTTATGTGTTGTTTTGTTTTTGACAGATTTGTCTAGTTTTCTTTGTTTGCTTGTTTTTGAGTTTACATATAGCTTATATTAAGTGATATAATCTGTGGTAATTATAGAATACCGTAGGCATTATGTGGGGAAAATTATGAAACGTGTCTTGACAGTACCAAAGTGAATGATTTATTTTTTATCATACTAAACTATCTCATGAGTTCCGTTAAGTTTTGTGTGATTGAAGTTTTCAAGTTCTAGGTGAGATGATGATAGAAGGAGAATAAGGCGTGGCAATACCCTAAGCTTGGGGGATGTCCAAGGCACCCCAAGGTAAACGTAAGCTTTGGGATGCCCCGGAAGGCATTCTCTCTTTATTTATCGGTAACTTCAATTGGAGTCATATTTTTATTCGTCACATAATATGTGTTTTTCTTGGAGCGTCTTTTTGTTTTGTTGTTGTTTGATATAATCCTTAAATCTGATTTTTTTTATCTGAAGAGTCTTTTCATACATACTTAATTTTCTTAAGTATTCTTTAATCTTCACTTATATCTTTTTGGAATAGTTTATTATACACTCTTGTACTTCACTTATATCCTTAGAGCAAAATTTATGAATGAATTGAATGCCATGTACTGCACTTATATCCTTAGAATCGTGGCATAGGTCCTCGATCATAATCGTCTCACGCAAACGTAGACATGACGGCCCAGCTTAAGGCAACAATCACAACCTTAGGGCCATTTTTGGACTCTACTTTTTTTACCGAAACTATACTAAATTAGTGGGGCCAGACCAATTTAAATGAAATCATTTATTACTTATTTATATTACTGTTTTGTACTTATTTAGAACTCATTACTTTGACGTACAATTGTAAGTAGCATAATTTTCTATTCAATTATGAAATTAACCACATAACAATGTTGTTCAATTTTATGATACATTATTTGTTTTATATGTAGTTTTAACATTAATCTGGGAAGATGTCGTTGCACTGCATTTAAAACTTATACGTTAAAGAAAGTAATGTTGATTGTTTTATATTTGAGACATTGCCTTTTATTATTTATTTTTTCAACCGCATTGTTTAGATCATGTTAACATGGAAAATAACAAAATCATTTGTCTTTACATAATTATTTATGGCTCATCGATGAACTATACATGTGTGTATTTTAAAATATCATGTCAGAGAGCACTAAACTTGATATGGGTTTCTAGTGCACTATTTTAGTGTAAGTAAAAGTATCGATAGAATATGCTGGAATAAGCAAAATATCTATAAGAGACACCAGTTCTATTGGGTTTTTTTGTCAAGTGTGTCTTCCATGTTTCTGGGTTAACCATTCAGCACACATCACACCAATTTGTTTCTTGAAATGGCAACATTCAACTTGAATCAAATGCACTTAGTATGATTCTAGGTTTAACATGCAGTTGGCACAATATGCTTGACCTGTACTCAGCATCCGCCCACCACAGGTCGTCCTACCATCCAAGCGATTACCGAACACACCGTCACCAAAAGTTTTGACCCCCAAAAAAACAAGTAGCCTACATGTCCAAACGTCTGTGACTGTCTTAGGTTAGTAGGCAAGCACTAACCATCATCTCCACACGAGACTGTCCGACCAAAAACAGGCCGTCTGCCTGAAACGACCTACCTGGTTCGGCTCTACCGGTTCGGCAAGCACGTCAGCGTATTCACTAGCTTCACAGGTGAGCCCGGCCTACTCCTCGCACGACCAACACTTACGAAGAGGTTCTGACCACTCTACCGAAAACAGGAACCACAAAAGAAACCCCAGCACGCGCACACCATCCAACAACCAAATATAAAGATTCGTAGCAAGAAAGCATGAATACAAACACGACGCATGGATCAACCGCCACAAAGAGAATATATAACTTACCTGGACGGCGTATGTAATCAAACATACATAACAAACAAAAAGCGCAAACCTGGACGCAACGAACGGCAGTGGCCACGATATACGGCTCACCCAATCAAACAAAACCACCAGCGAGCGCTCTCATCGGCACGAAGCAAACATACCTCTCAAGAAGAAAAATCGATGATCAACCCATCGCAAATTCACGACACATCCACACGGAACGAACCGAAGTAAGAACTTACATTGACGTGTAAGAACCGAAAATGCTACTACCAATGCCAAATCTAAAATTTGAACCCTGGTGGGTTGGTCCCACCACAAGAAACTTATATGTTTTGGTACCATTTCGTAATCTCTGGCACACTTTTTTTTGCCATGACCCCATTTTCCTGGATTGATGTGTGCATATGCGTGACTAAATATTATAATTTATCATGAGATCCTTAAATTTATGACTATTTAGAATATAAACATGTGACATGGCCTCAATGATTGATGTCTAGAAATTTTGGCATTAAGTTATCTTTAAAGGGCAATTCCAAGCAAACCCATGTCTTCGTGTCATCCTACATTTTGGGGGTTTTGAGAGCAAAACCCACTCCAATCCTCACCTAAATGTTCTATAAACCTCCATTCTGACCTCATTTTGCTTTGATTCCAAATACAGAGGCAAATAGGGGATCCCCATCCCTCTCCATATACCCTGTTGATCACTCCCCGTCGCCGTTGACCATATGATTTTGGTAGCTTATCACCTTCTGTGGCCTTGAGCTTTTCTTCATGGTTGGAGTTGCTCGGTGTGGAAACTAAGTACTAGCACGCAAAGGTGAATGAAAAACACTAACGAGATTCAGAGATAGTCTTGAAAAAGAATGATGGTCCACATTTTTCTTAGATATATGTTCCACCATTTATGTACGTAAAATAAAAAGGTTCATGCTTTTCAAATAAAACGTTCTCACGGCTCCTGAAAACTATTGGAAGATAAATTTGTTTTTGCTATCACATAAAATAATAATATTGTTTACAAATACTATAGGAAAGTTCTAGAAAACCATAAAAGACATTTAAGATTGACAAGTGGAGAGGGCTGTATTATATTAATAATAGGGAAACATAATAACATAAAAAATTAGGAAAATATAAAAAGGAAATAGAGAAAAAGGGGAAGTAGAAAAAAAACTTTGAAACAAGATAAAGAAAGAAAAAAGAGGATAGAATGGGCCCGTTCTATACAGTAGCCCACCAGAAAGGGCCCCAAACCCAACGCCCATTAACCTGTCTCTCATCCCCCGATCCCCATCTTTCTCCACGGACCACGGTCATGGCGGCGGCGGCGCAGCCACACCCAGCAGATTAGTCGTCTCCCTTAACTACTTGGCGCAGCAATCCAGAACAATGGAAATGCTTGGCTCCACGGACGCCTCCGCGGAGTTGAAGCGTCCACGCGATGCAGAAGACGGCGGGGACGGTGGCGCTGGCGCGGGCGATGACCGGCTGAGCGCGCTGCCGGACGACCTCCTCCGCGCCATCCTGTCGCGCCTCAAGGCCCAGCAGACGGGGCGGACGTGCGTGTTGTCCACGCGGTGGAGGGACCTCTGGCGCGCCGTGCCTTGCCTCGACATCGACCGTAGATATACCCGCCGCGGTTTTGACGACTTCACAGCCAACCTCCTGCGCGGCCATAACTTCACGATCCTGGAAGAGCTCCGGCTGCACGGGGCCACCGTTGTCGTCGGCGACCGTTGGCTCCGCCGCGACATAGGTCAAGATGCATGGCCCCGCCGGCTCAGAAAGTTGCATCTTTCCCGCCTGCAGTTGGAACTGAACGACCTTGCCAGCCATATCAGCTCCGGCTGCCCTGCTCTCGAGGACCTGAAACTCAACATGTGCTGCCACTCGCTCACCAGCAATGCTAAGATCATCTCCTCCTCCCTCAAGAAATTGACCATCGTCGATGGCGAGCACACCGTGGAAGATCTCGAGGTTTTCAAGTTGATTATAGAGGCCCCTGCTCTTGTTTCTCTTCGCCTGACCGGCGAGCAGTTTGAGCACATTCTTGACACCACTCAGCCACATACCATGCCGTCTCTTCTCGATGCGTCCATTCATGTGCCCTGGATTTACCAGAGCGCCGAAGAACAACTCAACATTCTTCTCACGGTGTCTAATGTGACAACCTTGCGCTTGGCGCATTTTCCGGTCACGGTATATCTTCTTCTTGATTGATACCACTTCTATTTATTATTCAGTTTGCATTTTTCTATATCTCAAGAGCCATTAAAATGAATGCCTGTATGGTTGATTTTGTTCTCAGTTGCTGTTCTTTGGGAGTCATGAGGATCTTCCTGTATTCAAGTTTGAGAACCTGATCACAAGCTTTTCTCTAGACGGGTGCCATATCAACGGCGACTTCCTTGGGCTGCGCCAATACCTGCACAACTCGCCTAACCTGCAGAAGCTCACTCTGCACCATTGCAAGGTCCGCTACTTCTTTCATCAACAACTAATTACCATAACCCGAAACTTTCCGTAATATATTGGTATTCCATTCCTCTGCGCTGCTCAACAGGTCTCGGATTTCCAATCTACAAAGGAGGTGGTGAAACGCCGTCAATCATATTCTAAGGACCTGGCGCATTTCAAGTGCAACAACCTCAGGCTTACTGAAATCATACACCGAGATGGTGATGCTTCTGTCGATCCGTTGGTCAAGTTTTTCAGGGGCATGCGAAGGAATCGGCCAAACAACAAGATCAAACTCATTTCGCTCAAGAGGAAGAAAAACATAACCAGACTCACTATGGCCGATTAGAAGAACCGCATGGCAATACACTATGATGTCTATCATTTGCTGATTTCAGTAAACCAGGTTGCACATGTGTCATCATTTTTACCTTTTCAATAAATTCATCATGAGTCCCTGGGCTTGATTATGTCAGATGGTTGAGATCGTTTGGATTTCAGCAACTAGTACCTTTTGTACTAGGGTAGTGGAAGTGTCATGATCCCCTCGTCTATATATATGGATTTCTTTTTCATTTGGGATGACATTTTCTCATCTTTTGCTGATCGTGTATGTCACCGATACCTCTGAGATTATCCCCCGGTGAGATTGTTCTCCATGTACACAGTTAGAACCTTTCATATCTTGACTCAATTATCCACTTGTCTCCAACTACTCCCTCCGTTCCGAATTACTTGTCTTAGATTTGTCTAGATACGGAGGTATCTAGCACTAAAATGAGTCTAGATACATCCGTATCTAGACAAATCCAAGACAAGTAATTCGGAACGGAGGGAGTATATTCATAAGCACCAATGGATTTAACAAGAGACAATCTGTTATTGCTCAATGACTACAATGCCAAGCTTCATCTCAGGCACATTCAACATCATCTACAATGCCACAAACCTACTGACATGGAAATGCCTGTTGGCACAGCCCCAGACGTGCCGAGCCCCATCGTCTACAACACTCAAAGAAAACACCTTCAAGAGGGGATCATTACTCAATCGTCAATGTCATCAGATCCAACCAGGAAGATCAAACTTGTGAGAGACAACAAGGCCACAAAGGAAGCAATACTCAGTGCCAAAAAGGAATGGACAAGAGAGTAAATGACCAAATCATGATTCATTTCTTCAGTTCTCAAATTAACCATGATACATACAGTATATATGTTACCCCAATTCTCTTCATGTTTCTCTTCTACTTTGGATGCGTCAGATATGCCTACCTAGGAAGCAATCACACATGTATACATGCATATGAACAGTCACACCCAAACACAAAAAGAGTCTTCTTACAGCATCAGCACACTCGGCCGCTCAGGGCTAACTCACTTTGGAGCTGCACTAGTGTGGATGCTGGGCCAGCAGGAGCACTTGCCAAGCCTCACATGTCTCCTCACATCTAGACGAAGTAAAACGTACAAGACGACCCGGTAGCCGATCGCCATCAGGAACAAAACAAGGAGATTCATCCACTTTGCACCTGTCGATGATGATATGCCATACGAGCCTCGGACAGCCTGCACACCGGGTATCGTCATTGTAGCCCCAACTGCAAATGATGTATCGACATACTCGTTCTCGACCAAGCCCTGCAGCAGCATTGCTCGTGAGCACGCCTGACCCAGTTGAAGCAAGATGGGCATAGAGTTTATGTAGGTTACATACGATGGCCATATATAACTTACCTGGACGGCGTATGTATGGAATGAAATGTAGGACAGCGGATAGTTCCACACGGCCACTGGTATTGCGTCTCGGATCCGAAAATACCCAGCCACCAGCATCATGACAACCTGAAGTAGCCATGGTTATTTAATGGTTGTACATTCGATATTTGTGCCCACTTGAAAGAAGACCAAGATGGAAACTCACATATAAGCAAATCAGGGTTAAGGTGCACTTGTAAGTTTCAAGCCAGATGTAGGCAACAATCATCATAAGTGCCTCGTTAGCCAACAGGCACGTAAAGATGGTGATTATAAAGTACATAAGGAAGCTGAACTCATTCCTGAGGCCTATCAGGAAGTAGAAAACCAACGACGACGAAATGGACACCAGAAATAGGAAGGGGATGCTGGATAGGAAGTGGCCCAGCAGGAAAACCAATGTCCCAGATTGCCGATTTGAATCCTCATGGGAATATATCTGCATAGACGGAATTAAATGTTAGTACCTAATATTGCTATGATTTTACAAAGTCTACGGTGAATAAGAAGACATCATTCAGCAATAAATCACAATTTTAGAAATAAAATTTATTAGGAAGGATGTGGCCATAATGTTGCGATTCTGCTTGGAAGATTAAAAACAAACTGACTTTGATCTCATCAATATGAGCAGGTACTCCACAAACACTCAAAAGGACGAGAAATGAAACAAACACAAATATCGCAGAAATCCTAACCTGTCAAAACAAAGTGAACATTGAGCCTCAAATCACAAAAACAGTAAATTTAATCAAGAAATAAAAATATCCAGTAAATCGGAACATAATGCTGCAGTGACACTAACCACTACAGATGACAATGAATGACCAATGTCGATAAATATGGTGCCAATTGAGAGGGCAAGCAGCATATACAAGACAAGCCTGCTCCAGAAGTACTTCCAGTCTCTTGACATAATTAGCAATGATCTCCAAGTGAGAATCCCAATTCTCGCTGCATCACTGGCTTTGCCTTTGCTTTTCAAGTAAGGACCTTCCTGCATCACACCATGTAGACAATAGTTTATTCACTATCATGGTTCATGGATATTGCAGTGTCCTATTTCTCAATCTAACATGGTTGATTGTAGAATTCCTACTCAGGAATATAAGTATCAATTATGTGTTTGTGGAAGGGGTGACATAGATGGCATTTTCATTATTCTAGGGTGTGGAGCATTAGTACCTTCTCAATCAATTTGCAATCATCAATTCAACAGAGGCAGCTTCAGCCGATGATTTGTATGTTGCTTCTAGTGTCCGGATTGCCACAGCAGTGTCCATGCTCACTCATGAGAAATCCCCTTGATCATCCTGTTAATAACTACAAAGCTTTTTATCTCTCACAACAAAGGAACATTTTGCCATCAAATTGAGTAAAATGACTAAAGATAATATCAGAAATTATGTCAGAGTAAAAATCAAAAGATACCTGCAGATTTTTGCACATGGCTATGATTCTGTCGAAGTCTGTATTGATTGCTCTCAGGAAGTGGTCAGATGGACTTTGCATGATTGAACATGGAAACTCAGCATTTGAGAAGTGCTGTAACAGAACAAGACCAAGTAAGAAAACTCCAGAAGGTAATGGCACTGGTGCCCCGGCTGTACTCCACCCGCCTCTTGGAGTAGGGCATGTGCGTCACCATCCAGCGGGCGCACTGTGCCATCCAGGAGCACCTTCCCTTCGATGGCGTTAATGACCTCGGCCATGAGCCTGCATCTCTTATATCAATCCCCAATTACATCTCTAAAATTTACCTCTTGTCGTTGTTGAGGTGATCGAGTAGGGCGAGAGAGATGAATGAGAGGAAGAAGATAGTGTGTTTTTGCGCCGGGCGGACTCCCCAGCTTTTCCGTAGTTCTATTGATCTGATTATTGTGTTTACAAGCAACCTATCTAACTAACCCGGCCAGCCCGCTGCGATCCGGAGTTGTCGCGCCATCCCACGACCTCCACAACGCTAGCGTGCCACGCTGACCGGGAAAACCAGAACAGAAAATGAAACGGGGCGATCGTGCAAGACTCGGCCCGCTCTCCCTACTCCTACGTGCATGCTGCATGTGGACATCACATCAACAGCTATGCATTGCTTATTCTAATCAAAGCAAACTAGAAGACACACGCACTCTCACGTGTGATGGAGCTTAGGTCAACATTTCTCCCCCTTAATCTCCATTCGCCTTGCTGATCTCCCTGATGCCCAGCCTCTGCCGCATTTCAACATGTCTCACATGACCCAAAGCTTTTGTCAGTATGTCAGCAAGTTGATCATTAGTACCAACATGATCAAGCTCCAACTGTTTCTCTTCCACACACTCCCGTATGAAGTGATACTTCACATCTATGTGCTTGCTCCTGTCATGGTGAGTAGGATTCTTTGCCAAAGCAATTGCTGACCTATTATCAACCAGAAGTTTGAACTTCATTGGTACCTCACGCTTCATTTCAGTAAGCAATCTGCTCAACCAGAGGCCTTGACAAGTTGTGGCTCCAGCTGCCACATATTCCGCCTCACACGAGCTCATTGCTACCACCTTCTGTTTCTGCGAGGTCCATGAAACAGGGTTCCCACCGAAGAAGAACACCTGACCAGAAGTGCTTTTCCTGTCGCCAACATCACCGGCGTGGTCGCTATCACTGTATCCGACCAGCCCATCAGTTCCTCCTCGTGTATAGCAGCACCCGTAGCTGAGTGTACCTTGCACGTACTGTAGGATCTGTTTCACTGCCGTCCAGTGAGTCATCGTCGGTTTCTCCATGAATCTGCTCACCAAGCCCACTGAATAAGTGATGTCAGGTCTCGTGTGAGTCAAGTACCTCAAGCTTCCAATGACACTGCGGTAGAGAGAGGGATCAAACGGCTTGGCTTCATCTTCTTTTTTCAGCTTGAGTCTGCATTCCATTGGTGTGTGACAAGTGTTGCACTCTGCTATCCCAGCTAGTTCAAGGATCTTCTCTGCATAGCTACGCTGGCTCAATGTAATTGAGCCTTCTGTTTGAGCTACTTCTATCCCCAGGTAGTAACTAAGGAGACCAAGATCACTCATCTTAAAGAGCTGCTGCATTTGATTCTTGAACTGAATAATGTCATCTCTGCTGGTGCCAGTGATTATCAGATCATCGACATACACTCCCACAAGTAGGTATGAGTGTGCATCCCCTCTCCTATAAACAGCATGCTCTAGAGGGCCTCTAGTGAACCCAAGTGTATTCAGTGTCTCGTCGAGCTTTGCATACCATGCCCTCGGAGCTTGACGCAGACCATATAGTGCTTTATTCAGCTTCAACACTTGACTTTCCCTTCCAGCAATGACATAGCCTGGTGGCTGTCCCACATACACTTCCTCAGAGAGTTCACCATTCAGAAAGGCTGATTTCACATCCATATGGTGCACCTCCCAGCCTGAGTGCGCAGCGAGAGCAAGGAAGATGCGTACGGTCTCCATTCTTGCAACAGGAGCGAATACCTCCTCGAAGTCAATGCCTTCTCTCTGCGCGTAGCCCTTTGCCACTAAACGTGCCTTGTGCTTGATCACATTGCCGTCAGGATCACGCTTCACTTTATAGACCCACTTGAGCCCAATCGCCTTGCGCCCACGAGGAAGAGTGGTGAGCTCCCAAGTGCAGCTCTCGGTAATGGAATCCATTTCAGCATCCATGGCACCCTTCCAGACAGCATCAGACAGTGCTTCGTTGACGTTCGCCGGCTCCTCAGCGCTGAGCAGACAGAGCAGCATCGCCTCACGCACTGCCTCGCCCTCTGTCTCGTCAAGGACACAGGAGATGCGCCGGTACCGAATATTTCCGGTGTCTACATCACGGAGGTTCTCGTCATGACTTGGTGGCGTGGCCCAGTGAATCTCCCATCCTGCAAATGGCGTCTCCGTCTCGCTTTGAGGTGAGCTGAGCACGCTCGACTCGGGTGAGGAGCCGCTCACGCTCGCCTTTGATGCGGGCTGTGTGGGGGATGCCGATGACGATGCAGGTGCCGGGGTCTTGGGGCTGGCATGCGGCGAGTGCATCGGTGTTGCCATGCCGCTGTCCAGCTCATGCACACCATGTGCCGTGGTGTAAACCACACTGAAGGTTGCCGGTGCAGCCATGTCCGCGCCCGTGCTCTGGACGCTCCACGTCCACGGCCTGTTTTCCTCAAAGACCACGTCTCGCGTGATCTGCACCTTCTTCGTCGCAGGATTGTACACTCTGTAGGCCTTGGACCCCTCCTCGTATGCAACAAAGACCATCGGCGTCGAACGATCGCTCAACTTGTTGATGCCAGGCCCGACTCTCTTGACATGAACCGTGCACCCAAACGTACGCAAATGATGCACGCTGGGTTTACGGCCGTGCCACGCCTCGTATGGGGTGACACCATCCAGGCTGCATGTGAGGGCGCGGTTCAGAATGTAGACGGCTGTCTTGACTGCTTCTGCCCAGAAGAACGACGGCATGCTCATGCTCTTCAACATGCACCTAGCCATCTCCACCACGGTTTGATTTCGCCGTTCCACTACCCCATTTTGCTGAGGTGAGTAGGGGGCCGTGGTGTAGTGCTTGACTCCGACCTCTTCGCAGTACGCCTTGAATTCACCGGAGTTGAACTCCCCCCGCGATCCGAGCGGAAGGCGCGTAACTTGCATCGGCCGTCTGCTTCTGCCAAAGCCTTGACCCTTTTGAAGCATTGAAATGCCTTGTCCTTGGTCTTCAGGAGCTCTACCCACATGTAGCGACTGAAATCATCAACTACCCGCAAAGGTCCGTGTGCACAAGCTCTAGCGCGCGCTCTGCGCGGTATGCAGTTGCCTGGGGAAATGAGGCTCGGTGCTGCTTCCCAAGTGCACATCCATCACACTATTCCTCCACACGATTGATGACGGGCATGCCACGCGCCATCTGCTTCGTTGACATGGTGCGGAGTGCACGAAAGTGCAGGTGTCCCATGCGTGCGTGCCACCTCCAGGTTGCATCATCTCCTTGGGCCATCAGACAGGCGGGAGCGTCGATGATGAGACGCCCTGTGTAGAGTCGGCTGCCGGACCGCCTGACCGCCTGAGGCATAGGGGATGACACTCATCTCTTCTATATCTTCTGCCGTGGTCGGGCATTGAGCCGAGCTCAATTTCATACCTTGCAAAACAGGCAAGAACCCTTTCTTGGACTGATCCATTTTGAACTTCTTCAAAATTTTATCAAGGTACGTGCTTTGTGAAAGACCTATGAGGCGTCTCGATCTATCCCTATAGATCTTGATGCCTAATATATAAGCAGCTTCTCCAAGGTCCTTCATTGAAAAACTCTTATTCAAGTAGGCCTTGATGCTGTCCAAGAGTTCTATATCATTTCCCATCAAAAGTATGTCATCTACATATAGTATGAGGAATGCTACAGAGCTCCCACTCACTTTCTTGTAAACGCAGGCTTCTCCATAAGTCTGCGTAAACCCAAACGCTTTGATCATCTCATCAAAGCGAATGTTCCAACTCCGAGATGCTTGCACCAGCCCATAAATCGAGCGTTGGAGCTTGCACACCTTGTCAGCATTCTTAGGATCGACAAAACCTTCCGGCTGCATCATATACATTTCTTCCTTAAGGAAACCATTAAGGAATGCCGTTTTGACGTCCATTTGCCATATTTCATAATCATAGAATGCGGCAATTGCTAACATGATTCGGACGGACTTTAGCTTCGCTACCGGTGAGAAAGTCTCATCGTAGTCAACCCCTTGAACTTGTTGATAACCCTTAGCGACAAGCCGAGCTTTATAGATGGTCACATTACCATCCGCGTCTGTCTTCTTCTTAAAGATCCATTTATTTTCTATGGCTCGCCGTTCAACGGGCAAGTCAGTCAAAGTCCATACTTCGTTTTCATACATGGATCCTATCTCGGATTTCATGGCTTCTAGCCATTTGTCGGAATCCGGGCCCGCCATCGCTTCTTCATAGTTCGAAGGTTCACCGTTGTCTAACAACATGATTTCCAAGACAGGGTTGCCGTACCACTCTGGTGCGGAACGTGTCCTTGTGGACCTTCGAATCTCAGTAGGAGCTTGATCTGAAGTATCTTGATCATCATCAATAACTTCCTCTCTAGTCGGTGCAGGCACCTCAGGAACATTTTCTTGAGTTGCGCCATTTGCTGCTTCAAGAGGTAATACCTCATCAAGTTCTACTTTCCTCCCACTTACTTCTTTCGAGAGAAACTCTTTCTCCAGAAAGATTCCGTTCTTGGCAACAAAGATCTTGCCTTCGGATCTTAGGTAAAAGGTATACCCAATAGTTTCTTTAGGGTATCCTATGAAGACGCATTTTTCCGACTTGGGTTCGAGCTTCTCAGGTTGAAGTTTCTTGACATAAGCATCGCATCCCCAAACTTTTAAAAACGACAGCTTAGGTTTCTTCCCAAACCATAATTCATACGGTGTCGTCTCAACGGATTTCGACGGAGCCCTATTTAAAGTGAATGCGGCAGTCTCTAAAGCATAGCCCCAAAAAGATAGCGGTAAATCAGTAAGAGACATCATAGACCGCACCATATCCAATAGAGTGCGATTACGACGTTCGGACACACCGTTACGCTGAGGTGTTCCAGGCGGCGTGAGTTGTGAAACTATTCCACATTTTCTTAAGTGTGTGCCAAATTCATGACTCAAGTATTCTCCTCCACGATCTGATCGTAGAAATTTGATTTTCCCGTCACGTTGATTCTCAACCTCACTCTGAAATTCCTTGAACTTTTCAAAGGTTTCAGACTTGTGTTTCATTAAGTAGACATACCCATATCTACTCAAGTCATCAGTGAGGGTGAGAACATAACGATAGCCACCGCGAGCCTCAACACTCATTGGACCGCACACATCAGTATGTATGATTTCCAATAAGTTGGTTGCTCGCTCCATTGTTCCTGAGAACGGAGTCTTGGTCATCTTACCCATGAGGCATGGTTCGCACGTGTCAAATGATTCATAATCAAGAGACTCTAAAAGTCCATCTGCATGGAGCTTCTTCATGCGTTTGACACCTATGTGACCAAGGCGGCAGTGCCACAAGTATGTGGGACTATCATTATCAACCTTACATCTTTTGGTACTCACATTATGAACATGTGTAGTATTACGTTCGAGATTCATTAAGAATAAACCATTGACTATCGGAGCATGACCATAAAACATATCTCTCATATAAATAGAACAACCATTATTCTCGGATTTAAATGAGTAGCCATCTCGTATTAAACGAGATCCTGATACAATGTTCATGCTCAAACATGGCACTAAATAACAATTATTGAGGTTTATAACTAATCCCGTAGGTAAATGTAGAGGTAGCGTGCCGACGGCGATCACATCGACCTTGGAACCATTCTTGACGCGCATCGTCACCTCGTCCTTTGCCAGTTTCCGTTTATTCCGCAGCTCCTGCTGTGAGTTACAAATATGAGCAATGGCACCGGTATCAAATACCCAGGAGTTACTACGAGCACTGGTAAGGTACACATCAATTACATGTATATCAAATATACCTTTGGTGTTGCCGGCCTTCTTGTCCGCTAAGTATTTGGGGCAGTTCCGCTTCCAGTGACCCTTCCCTTTGCAATAAAAGCACTCTGTCTCAGGCTTGGGTCCATTCTTTGACTTCTTCCCGACAGCTTGCTTGCCGGGCGCAGCAACTTCCTTGCCGTCCTTCTTGAAGTTCTTTTTACCCTTGCCCTTCTTGAACTTAGTGGTTTTATTCATCATCAACACTTGATGTTCCTTCTTGACTTCTACCTCTGCTGATTTCAGCATAGCAAATACTTCAGGAATGGTCTTTACCATCCCCTGCATATTGAAGTTCATCACAAAGCTCTTGTAGCTTGGTGGAAGCGACTGGAGGATTCTGTCAATGACCGCGTCATCCGGGAGATTAACTCCCAGCTGAGTCAAGCGGTTATGTAACCCAGACATAGTGAGTATGTGCTCACTGGCAGAACTATTTTCCTCCATCTTACAGCTGAAGAACTTATCGGAGACTTCATATCTCTCGATCCGGGCATGAGCTTGAAAAACCATTTTCAGCTCTTCGAACATCTCATATGCTCCATGTCTCTCAAAACGCTTTTGGAGCCCCGGCTCTAAGCTGTAAAGCATGCCGCACTGAACGAGGGAGTAGTCATCAGTACGTGTCTGCCAAGCGTTCACAGCGTCTTGGTTCTGTGGGACGGGTGGATCACCTAGCGGTGCTTGTAGGACATAATCTTTCTTGGCAGCTATGAGGATGATCCTCAGGTTCCGGACCCAGTCCGTATAGTTGCTGCCATCGTCTTTCAGCTTGGTTTTCTCTAGGAACGCGTTGAAATTGAATACAACGTTGGCCATTTGATCTACAAGACATATTGTAAAGATTTTAGACTAAGTTCATGATAATTAAGTTCATCTAATCAAATTATTAATGAACTCCCACTCAGATTAGACATCCCTCTAGTCATCTGAGTATTACATGATCCGAGTTAACTAGACCGTGTCCGATCATCACGTGAGACGGACTAGTCAACGTCGGTGAACATCTTCATGTTGATCGTATCTTCTATACGACTCATGCTCGACCTTTCGGTCTTCTGTGTTCCGAGGCCATGTCTGTACATGCTAGGCTCATCAAGTTAACCCTAAGTGTTTTGCATGTGTAAAACTGTCTTACACCCGTTGTATGTGAACGTAAGGATCTATCACACCCGATCATCACGGCGTGCTTCGAAACGACGAACTGTAGCAACGGTGCACAGTTAGGGGAGAACACTTCTTGAAATTGTTGTAAGGGATCATCTTATTTACTACCGTCGTTCTAAGTAAACAAGATGCAAAACATGATAAACATCACATGCAATCAAATAATAATAGTGACATGATATGGCCAATATCACATAGCTTCTTTGATCTCCATCTTGGGGCTCCATGATCATCCTGTCACCGTCATACTCATCGACATGTAAGTTGTGATTCCTTGTACAATAGCATGAACATCTCATACATCACATATAGATCATTCATCATTCATCACAACTTTGGCCATATCATATCACAAAGCACTTGATGCAAAAACAAGTTAGACGTCCTCTAATTGTTGTTGCAAGTTTTACGTGGCTGAAGTAGGGTTCTAACAAGAACGTTTTCTTACCTACGTGAAAGCCACAACGTGATTTGTCAACTTCTATTTACCCTTCATAAGGACCCTGTTCATCGAATCTGCTCCAACTAAAGTAGGAGAGACAGACACCCGCCAGCCACCTTATGCAACTTGTGCATGTTAGTCGGTGGAACCGGTCTCACGTATGCATACGTGTAAGGTTGGTCCGGGCCGCTTCATCCCACAATACCGTTGAAGCAAGATAAGACTAGTAGCGGCAAGAAAATTGACAACATCTACGCCCACAACAAATTGTGTTCTACTCGCGCAAGAGAACTACGCATAGACCTAGCTCATGATGCCACTTTTGGGGAACGTAGCAGAAAACAAAAATTTTCCTACTCGTTTCACCAAGATCCATCTAGGAGTTCATCTAGCAACGAGTGATTAGATGCATCTACATACCTTTGTAGATCGCGAGCGGAAGCGTTCGAAGAACGGGGTTCATGTAGTCGAACACGACATGATTCAAATCACCGGAGATCCTCGCACCGAACGGACGGTACCTCCGCGTTCAACACACGTACGGAACGGATGACGTCTCCTCCTTTCTTGATCCAGCAAGGGGGGAGGAGAGGTTGATGAAGATCCAGCAGCACGACGGCGTGTTGGTGGATGCAGGGCGTCACAGTAGCAGGGCTTCGCCGTGTACTACGAGGGAGAGATGTAACAGGGGAGAGGGAAGCACCAAAGGCTGAGGTATGAAGTCCTCCCTCTCCTCAACTATATATAGGAGGGCCAAGGGGGGGGGGATGTGCCAGCCTAGGAGATCCAATCTCCTAGGTGCGGCAGCCAAGGGGAGGTTTCCCTCCCCCCCAAGGCACCTAGAGGTGCCTTCCACCATTGGGACTCTTCCCTTAAGTGGAACCCTAGGCGCATGGGCTTTTGGGGCTGGTGCCCTTGGCCCATCTAGGCCAAGGCGCACCCCATACAGCCCATGTGGCCCCCCGGGACAGGTGGCCCCACCCGGTGGGCCCCCGGGACCCCTCCGGTGGTCCCGGTACAATACCGATAACCCCGAAACTTGTCCCGATGGCCGAAACAGCACTTCCTATATATAATTCTTTACCTCCGGACCATTCCGGAACTCCTCGTGACGTCCGGGATCTCATCCGGGACTCCGAACAACATTCGGGTTACTGCATATACATATCTTCACAACCCTAGCGTCACCGAACCTTAAGTGTGTAGACCCTACGGGTTCGGGAGACATGCAGACATGACCGGGATGACTCTCCGGTCAATAACTAACAGCGGGATCTGGATACCCATGTTGGCTCCCACATGCTCCACGATGATCTCATCGGATGAACCACGATGTCGAGGATTAAACAACCCCGTATACAATTCCCTTTGTCAATCGGTATGTTACTTGCCCGAGACTCGATCGTCGGTATCCCAATACCTTGTTCAGTCTCGTTACCGGCAAGTCACTTTACTCGTACCGTAATGCATGATCCCGTGATCAACCATTTGGTCACCTTGAGCTCATAATGATGATGCATTACCGAGTGGGCCCAGTGATACCTCTCCGTTATATGGAGTGACAAATCCCAGTCTCGATCCGTGTCAACCCAATAGACACTTTCGGAAATACCTGTAGTGCACCTTTATAGTCACCCAGTTACGTTGTGACGTTTGATACACCCAAAGTACTCTTACGGTATCCGGGAGTTACACGATCTCATGGTCAAAGGAAAAGATACTTGACATTGGAAAAGCTCTAGCAAACGAACTACACGATCTTGTGCTATGCTTAGGATTAGGTCTTGTCCATCACATCATTCTCCTAATGATGTGATCCCGTTATCAATGACATCCAATGTCCATAGCCAGGAAACCATGACTATCTGTTGATCAACGAGCTAGTCAACTAGAGGCTTACTAGGGACTTATTATGGTCTATGTATTCACACGTGTATTACGATTTCCGGATAATACAGTTATAGCATGAATAAAGACAATTATCATGAACAAAGAAATATAATAATAATACTTTTATTATTGCCTCTAGGGCATATTTCCAACATGTTAGTCATAATCAATTCAGATATGCAAGTTGCACAAATGCACAATAACGGTAATGTGCTGGTCCTGGACTAGAATGGACTAGAGACGTGATCCTATCCTAGAACACTCATGGGGCCACGGCACTACGCACCTAGCATCAACAGATTATATGCAGTAGCCTTGAACAAGAAGATATAAACCAAGATTGCAAAGTCAGTTAAGACAGTGCCTAGGAATAAACTCCAAATATAATGTAAAAAGTTGTGAAAAAATTAAGGACAATGCCTTGAACAACAAGATATAAATGAAGATCACAAAGTGAAATACACTAAAGTTTCTCTATGCAACTTCACTTAAAAATACATTTATTTATATTTTTTCTCAAGCTGTGTATTGACATAAGCTTTACAACGCATGAAGAATAACTCAAATGGGAGTTCATATGAATGGTCAAATAATTTCTACTATCATATGAAAAATTGCAATGAATCGTGTTCTGAAATTAGGGCAAAATTTCTAAGTTACAAGACAATGCTATGAAGGCCTTCCAGGGCTCTTGGCATACACAGGGAGAACTTTTTGGATGTGCACGATCATTGCGATCATTTTGAGTATTCGTGGAGCCGGAAAGTAGTCCATGTGACAAAGTTGTGCCTATTTTGGTGAACACTGCCCAAAGCCGATTCTGGTCCGAATGGTGAGACTAATTCTAATCTGGTGGGATCCGATTTTTTATGCCTTTATTTTGAATCAAAGCCAGAGGATCCAATTGGACCAAGCAAAGATGCAAGCAACCTCAAGTATGATTATGGTAGATGCAGTGCTGAGACGTTCTGGAATACGATAGATGGTGGTGGTCGGCAATGGATGGGATAATGATGCGGCGGCGACATGACTAAAGTGAATATAACTCGAAACTCTAAAGGACTAAGCCCTATGACTAGAAACTTGACATGGTGATGTAGAAGTAAACTCAAAGTTGAAATGCACTGAAAAGAGAGTTGTGATGGCTCTGGTTTGGATAGGATGATCTAACCTTATTTTTATTAATTTCGGCTTTTCATGGAATGTAGATATGAAAAATAGATGCAACATAGACTACTGAAAACCTAGAACTACTCTTTGAATAAACGGTCGGATTGGAGTGGTTCTCCGACACCGATCAAGGTTAAAATGCTAAACTAACGGGCTCATTACGAACTATCCCCTACTCTGAATTTCAGGTGGGTGGGGCCCGTCCCTCCCCCTTATATCAGTCACAGCATGCCAAGTCACAAGCACTCCGTAACATCCCTCCCCCCGTAATATCCCGTCGATGTAGCATTACTCCCGGTCAAGGAGTACCATGGTACTAAACTTCTATATTTTCTATAACTCGCTCTCGACATCTATCTCAAATAGTACTCCCACTTTCCCATAATGTAAGACGTTTTTTTGACACTTCTGGGGCAGAGGGAGTACAATTTTATATACCAAGTTTAAGAGCATAAGAATGCATCTAAATATTAAGGTTTAATATGTAATTCAATGTCAATTTGGATGACACACTTGCACTAAATTTAGAACATATATTCAATAAAAGTTACATTCGTAGTATTATTTTGAGACATGAACTCTCAATGTGTTATGTTTAAATTAAATGTATTCTTCTACATGAGGGAAAATAAAAGGAACAAAATTGCAAGCATGCAAAGATTCATTTGCTGAACTCCGATGCATTGCAATTGTTTCTATGTGCTTGTATCTATTTTCTTGATGTTTGGGGGGTCAATCTGGACAAAGCTTCATCTCGCATGGCATTTCTTTGTAGGGTTTCATTTATATGTTTTGTTATACATTCTTTTTTTTTAGCACATTTACTTCTCCATGACCTTATTTTTCCGGATTGATGTGTGGGATTTTGTACGATCATCCATAGAATTATGGTTTTTGGATTATAAACATGGGACATGACTGCGGTGGTTGGTTTCTAGAAATTTTGTCATTAATCTATCCTTTAAGAGCAACCCAACACAGGTCCCCGTCCTCGTTACATCCTTTTGTGAGTTTTGCGCGTAAAACACACTCCAATACTCACCTAGCCCACCTCCCTGTTCAACGGACCTCTATGCGACCCCACTTTTCTGTGATCCGCGTATGCAGGGGGGGGGGGGGGGAATAGGGGCTCCCCATCCCTACCCAAACCCCAGTGATACTCCCCGCCACGGTCGACCATACGCTTTTGACCATCTATCACCATCTGTGGCCCCTTGAGTTTTTTTGTTGATGGGGAAAATAAGAAACTACCCCCTCACACAACACCCACAACTTGATATGGGGAAAATACGGTCGGAGTTGCTCCATGCAGAAAGTAACTACTAGTACAAAAGAAAAAACTACTAGTACACAAAATTTAATAGAAAACATCACATAGGTAATCTGAAATTGTGTTAAAAAATAATGGTGGTCCGCATTTTTTAGCTAGTCTTTGAATACATCAAACAAAATGTTCATTCTTTCCAACTAAACTATGTTCATTCTTTCCAACTAAACTGTTTATACGACTCGTGAAAATGGTACAAATGTTTTGGTATCAAAGTTAGTGATAAAACCGTTGCCATATATTACTAGAACATTTTAGAAAATAACACAAATGGGTTATGAATTAGTGAAGCCTACATAAAACTACAAAAGACATTTACCGTGGACATGAACTAAGAAGGAAACAAAAGAAAAGAAGAGGTGGGAAAGAAAATAAAAATAAATAAAAAACTAATAAATAGAGAAAAAGGAGGAAAACCATTTGAGGGAAAAGATAGTAGTAATAAAGAAAGAAAAACAAGATAGAAAGGGCCCGTTCTATGCATATATAGAGTACAGTCCAAGGGCTTTCTCCCGGTCTTTCTCCTCACTTCCGAATCCCCCCGATCCCATCTTTCTCTGAAGCCATGGCGGCGGCGGCGCAGCTACACCCAGCAGCAGATTAGTTGTCTGCTGCGTACTGCGCGCGCCAATCTAGAACAACAGAAATGCTTGTCGCCACCGAGCAGAAGCGTCCATGCCACGCAGACGACGGCGGCGGCGGTGATGCAGGCGATGACCGCCTGAGCCGCTGAGCGCGCTGCCGGATGATCTCCTCCGCGCCATCCTCTCGCGCCCCAAGGCCCGGCAGGCGGTGTTGGGACAAACCCAGATAGCTCTTTTTCTCTCACTCACACAAAAGAAGGTGGAAGATGGAGCATACAATTTTTCCGGCGCACAAACGCCTCCGCCGCACGAACGGCGCCTCGGCCGCACGAACGACCTCACTTTACTGGGCACATACCCGAGCGTGGCAACACACCGCAGCCTATCCAGAGGAGCTCTTTCTCACAGCCGACCGGGCGCACACCACGGTCCCGGTAGAGACTACCTCATCTCTGGTCCTAGGCTCGGCTCATACCGGCGCACTTTGATCAGTACATGAGGAGGGTCTTTATACCCGCTGGCTCACACAGGCGCACACACACACGACTCAGCTACGGCCGCTCCACTCGACCAGCTTCTCCCGCACATGCAGGCCACGACTCGGCGGCCACGATCCGCACCGCACGGACGTGCCAAACGAACTGGCTAGCCCATGCACACGCACACATGCAAGGCATATCCACCAGGCTGGCGAGCAACTAACTCATGCATGCCGCTAACCACTAGTATAATCAAGATTACTACTAACAGGCGGTGCAGACGTGCGCGCTCGCCGCGCGGTGGCGGCACCTCTGGCGCGCCGTGCCGTGCCTCGACATCGACGAGCGGGAGTTTTATACCCGCTACAATCCTGAGTACTTCACGACCAACTTTCTGCGCGGCCATGAGTTCACGCTCTTGGAGGACTTTCGGCTGCACGGGTCCACCGTCACCATCGGGAATCATTGGCTCCGCCGCGACATAGGAGATACATGGCCTCGCGGGCTCAGAAGGTTGCGTCTTTCAAGCGTGGAATTGCAACTGACAGATCTCGCGAGCCACATCAGCAGCTCCCGCTGCCCTGCTCTGGAGGAGGTGCGACTGGAAAAATGCTGGTTCTTGCTCACCAGCAATATCAGGATCGCCTCCTCCTCGCTCAAGAAATTGGTCGTCCATGGCGAGTACATTATGAATGAATTTGAAGCTTTCAAGTTGGTTATAGACGCCCCTGCGCTTGTTTCTCTCCGCCTCGGTGAGGAGCTCCATCACATTGTTGACCCAACCGAACCACATATCGTTTCATCTGCGCTGGATCCAGGAGGACGTGAAGCACCAATTAGGCATTTTTGGCGCGCTGTCTAATGTCACAACCTTGCACTGGTCGAATTTTGCGGTCACGGTAATATCTTCTTCTTGAATCTTGATATATATATACCCACTTTTATTTACTCAGTTTGCATCTCCTTAATTAATTTATCCGGGAGAATTCAAAGATAACAAAATGACTGTCTATCTATCTTATATCTATCTATCTGGGTTTCAGTTGTTGTTCAATGACAGTCATGAGAACCTTCCTCTGTTCAAGTTTAAGAACCTGAGAACCTTGTTCCTGGATGTGTGCCGTATCAGCGATGACTTCCTCGGCCTACAGCAATACCTGTGGAACTGACCTAACCTGCAGAAGCTCACCATGCGCCATTGCAGGGTGTGACTATGACTTATTTCACGAACTATATATTACCATAACTCAATACATTGTGTGATATTAATTCCACTCCTATGCGCTGTAAAACAGGTCTTGGATTTCCAGCCTACAAAGGAGGTGATGGAACGCCACCAATCATATTCTAAGGACCTGGAGCATTTCAAGTGCAAGAAGCTTAGGCTTTGTGAAATCATATACCGAGACAGTGATGCTTCTGTCCATCTATTGGTCAAGTTTTTGGTGGGCATGTCGAGGAATCTGCCAAACAACAAGATCGAACTCACTTCGCTCAAAAAAAGGAAAAAGAAAAGCAAGGTCTAACTCACTGAAGTGTCGATTAGAAGAACTGTATGGCAAAACACTATGCTGTCTGTCATTCGCTGATTTCTGCCCAGGTTGCATGTCTAAGCGTATGTATCATCCGTCCGCTTTACCTTTTTATTAGTACCTCGGAATGTGCAAATATATATCGCACGAGCAATGTACTTTGGAATAAATATCTATTTTGAGTTGTGTCGAATCGAGGATTAATTAACTACTCCCTCCGTTCCTAAATACTTGTCTTTCTAGGCATTTTAACAAGTGACTATATACGGAGCAAAACGAGTGAATCTACACTCTAAAATATGTCTACATACATCCATATGTAGTAGTCATTTGAAATGTCTAGAAAGACAAATATTTAGGAACGGAGGGAGTATATGTTAAGTGAGGATTGACACATCAAAAATAAATTCAGGAATCCTTGGATTTGATTTATCGGATGGTTGGCTCGTTTGGAGTTCACCAACTCGTTTCTTCTATACTAGAGTGTAGATTGGTTACTTGGTTCAAGTGGAAGTGTCTTGTATACCATCGTCCATACGATTTTTTTTCATTTGGGATAACATTTTCTCATCTTTTCCTCGTAGTGTATGTCACTGATTTTCTGTCAATGAGACTATTGTCCACCTATACAGTTACAAGGTTAGAACCTTTCTTGACTCAAACATCCACTGTCTGTAGCTATATTCAGAAATTAGAACCGGGAATGGATTTAATGGCAAGCTCCATCTCTGGCCTGAATGACTACATTCAGCATCATCTACAATTCCACAGACCTACTGACATGGAAAATGCATGTTGGCACAGCCCCACACGCACCCGAGCCCCATCATCTACAGCACTCGGAAGGCAACACCTTTAAGAGGGGATTGCTACTCGACCGTCAATGTTGCCCGACCCAACCAGGAAGAGAAAACTTGTGAGAGACAACAAGGGGAAAGAAGCAATAATTTGTGCCGAAAAATGGACAGGGAAAGCACATAACCAAATCTTGATTTATTTCTCTAGTTCCCAAATTAACCATGATACATACAGTATATATGTTGCACATCTGTTTCTCCAATTCTCTTCTGCTTTCCATGCGTCAGAGATGCCTACCTATGAAGGAATCATACATGTATACACCAAAAAAAACGTCTTCCAATGGGTCAGGGACAACTCACTCTGGAGCTGCACTAGTGTGGATGCTGGGCCAGCAAGAATGCCTGCCAAGCCACACATGTCTCCTCACGTCTAGAGGAAGCAGAACGTACAAAACGACCTGGTAGGTGATCGCCATCAGGAGCAAAACAAGGAGGTTCATCCACTTGGCAGCTCTCGACGACCATATGTTGTACGAGCCCCTATGGCAATTGTTAGAACATATTTTAATGCTCATGGCAATCTACGAATTTCATCAGATGCACATGGAAACTTTGAATTTATTTTCTTACGGTCACATGGCAATTTCAAAACATTTCTTCTTATTCCAAACCATGAAAAATGACAACCATATTATTTTACAATTGTTTTCAACATTGCAAATTTACTTTAAGGGCCATGGAAAATTTAATTTACAGATGATGGCAAATCTACCTTACAGTTGCCATGTGACTTTGGCAAATTTAGTGTTACGGGCCGTGGCAATTTTATTTTACGGACCGCGTAATTTTTTTAAAGAAAAATTGCAACATGGCAAATTTACACTTATGTAACCTTGCAAATTTATTTTTTGAACCCTACAAAATCATTTTTGTATTTGCACCACAAAAATTTATTAAACAACCCATGGCAAATTATATATTTAGTCCATGGCAAGTTTATATATTGGTACCTAGAAAATTCATTTTTTTGCCCCATGGTTAATTATTTCTTGGAAAATTGCAGAATTGTTGAAACATGCCATTCTATTTTTTTTCTTGTGCACCATGAAAACATTGATTTTGAATATCCCTTGGATTGTTTTCATAAGAATTTTAATTTTTTTATTAGCCTATTTGCTTTCATGAGCATATTTGTGTTCATGGGAGTACTACAGGGAGAACTATATTTCGCCATGAATTTGCATTGTGACCAGGAGGAAAATTCTAAATTTTGCCATCTTTAGAAGATAAAATTTGTATTTAAAAAAAGACAATGTGTAAAATTTGCCATTAGACTATTAATGTTTCCCAAAAAAACATAAAAACAAGAAATTTGCCATCTAAAAACATGATATATTTTGAAAATGTTTAAAATTCCATGTGACATGTTTATAAATTCAATTTTTTTGACCAGTTGCATATATCATCTCGTCCATAACACTTGTTATACGTTTTGCCAACTGATAAGTTTTGGACAACGCTAACACCCACACGTGTGGTGGGAGCGAAACCCACACACACACCTATAACACATGGATTGCGCCACATCACCATGCATGTATATGGGATTCTTTTTGGATTTTCAGTTTTTAAAATGTTTTATCTCTTAAATGAAAATTCCGATTGAAGATCCGTTTTCACCATTAAATCTCTCGCGACAAGATCTTCGAAACTAGATCTCATATCAATATATTTTGACGAATTTTTTTGGGTTAAAACTTACCATGTCTATTGCACATGAATTGCCATGGTGTTTACATTGAAGTTGCCATGATATGTTTCAGCTATTTTCTTCTACATTTTAAAGTAAATTTTGACATATTATAAAACGGGGAATTAAGAAACTATACTTGCCATGAACCATAAACTAAAATTGCCATGATACATGCACTTAAAATTGCCATGGTTCATACAAAAAATAATTTTCATAGGCAAAGTACTGGAATTGCCATCATCAAAATACTAAAATTGTCATGCTCTACAAACTAAAATTGCCACATAGCAACTTTAGTTTAACCACTATGACAACTACAGTGTAAACATCATGGCAACTTTCGGGCAAAAAAAAATTCATCAAAACATATCAACATGGGGTCTAGTTTTGAAGATCTCGTCGAGACGGATTTAATGGTGAAACCGGATTTTTAATTAGATTTTTAATTAGGAGATAAAATATTTTTAAGCCGAAAACCAAAAAGATTTCTGCTGATGTCATCTGTTTTGATGTGGCAAAATGAGTGGTATTGGAGGCGTGTGGGTGATGTGCAAGATGCCACACGTGTGGGTGTTAGTTTTTTCAAAAAAAATTGTCCAGTTTCATACTACACTATGGAACGACAATTTTTATAGTAATTTACAGCATGACAAGTTATATATATTTTTGTTCAGCTAAAGCCGATTAGGGTATCTCTGGTCCGTCTTTCTCCTCACTCCCGAATCCCGATCGGCCGATCTAATCTTCCTCCGGTCATTGCGGCGGCGCAGCCACACGCAGCAGATTAGTCGTCTTCCCTACGTACTGTGCCCAGCAATCCAGAACATGCTTGGCTCCACGGACTCCTCCACGGAGCCGAAGCGTCCGCACCATGCAGACGACGGCGGCGGCTGTGATGCGGGCGATGACCGGCTGAGCGCGCTGCCGGACGACCACCTCCGCGCCATCCTCTCCCGCCTCAAGGCCCAGCAGACGGTGCAGACGTGCGTGCTGTCCACGAGGTGGAGGCACCTCTGGCGCGCCGAGCCGTGCCTCGACATCGACCGTGGATTTAGGTATACACGCGACGGTGTTCATGACGACTTCCCGGTCAAGCTCTTGCGCGGCCATGAGTTTACGCTCCTGGAAGAGTTCCGGCTGCACGGAAACTCCCTTCCCGTCGGGAACCGCTGGCTCCGCCATTGTGGTCAAGATGCATGGCCCCGCCGGCTCAGAAAGTTGCATCTTTCTACCCTGGAGTTGGAACTGAACGATCTTGCGAGCCACATCAGTTCCCCTCGCTGCCCTGCTCTGGAGGAGGTGAAACTCAAAAACTGTACCTTCCTGCTCACCGGCATTGCTAAGATAATCTCCTCCTCCCTCAAGAAATTGGTCATTGTTGATAGCGATCACACGGTGTCTGAACTTGAAGTTTTCAAGTTGTTTATAGAGGCCCCTGCTCTTGTTTCTCTTCGCCTAGCCGACGACACGTCTGATCCCCTTGTTGATACGACCGAACCCCATACCATGCCGTCACTTGTCAATGCCTCGATCCTACTGCCATGGATGGACCGGATCGAACAGCTGAATGTTCTTCTCACGCTGTCTAATGTGACAACCTTGCACTTGTTGGATTTTGATGTCACGGTAATATCTTCTTCTTGATATCCTCACTTCGAATCTTCTATTTGTCCTATATCTATCTAGAGCCATTGAATTGAAAGATAAGAAATTGATTGTCTGCCTGTATGGTTTTCTCTTTCAGTTGCTCTTCTTTGTGAGTCTTGAGCATCTTCCCGTATTCAAGTTTGAGAACATGAGAAGCTTGTCCCTGGACCAGTGTCTTATCAGCGACGACTTCCTCGGGCTGCGCCAATACCTACACAACTCGCCTAACCTGCAGAAGCTCACTTTGCACCATTGCAAGGTGCTACTGCTACTTCTTTCATCAACTATTAATTATCATAGCTCAATACATTCTGTAGTATAATAGTAATGAATCCTTTGTGCTGTTCGACAGGTCTGCGATTTCCATCCTACAAAGGAGGTGATGGAACGCCACCAGTCATATTCCAAGGATCTGGTGCATTTCAGTTGCAACAACCTTAGGCTCAGTGAAATCATATACCAAGATGATGATGATTATGTGCACCTACTAGTCAAGTTTTTGGTGGGCATGTCGAGGAATCTGCCAAACAACAAGATCGAACTCACTCGCCTCCAGGAAAACACACAGGATCTAACTTATTTATTAGCAGAACCGTATGTCAATACATTGTGATATTTATTGTTTGATGATTTTTTCCCAGGTTGCATGTCTAAGCATATACTATATGTACCGTCAGCTTTATTCAACATTACTCGTTTACTAAGTCATTTAGGCCTTGGCAACTATGAGCTGTGCCATCTTTGTTGTTTGCCATTTATCATAATTACCATGCATTTGGCAATAAGTAGTAAGCAGGATCAGAAGAAGGGAAGGCAACCCCTGTCAGGTTTCAACGGAGTTTGGATATGCAGTTTCAGCTGGTGTTCTCCTCCTCTTTAGGTCAGATTTAAAAAAAATCTATTTATAAAAAATCCCTTAATATATGACCTAATTCGTAGTAAATTGCAATTATATGACACCGGTGTCCCTTAAGCCGGAGAGCTCTTTTCAGATTTATTTAGGCCGATGACGAGACGACCTGGCCGAAGAGCAATCTTCCGTGTGCTGCTGGCCGAAGAGTGTGCATGTGGCCCAGACGCTTGCCTCGCTGTAGCTGCACTTAAGCAAGCTGGCTGGCTTGCTGCCATATGGACGCGAGAGTTCGCTGCGTTGGAGTTGCTCTTATAACCGCGTACTAGTGCATAACATGCTGCATGCTGCAGGTCTTGGTGGGGAGTTGCTGAGTTAGGAGGCCTAGTGTATTTCAGGAGGTAGGGAGGAACGTACAGCCAACGCGCATGGGAATGATCGATCAATCATATGTGTCCGCGCAGGTAAAAATCAGTGCCTAATGCAGCAACCTATGCCTATTTTCACTCCGATTTGTGTCTGCTCGGACCCATTTCCAGCGTATATTTGAGACATATTTGGATTGGAGGCAGACACGAAACGGATGTTTTTTGTGACCTTTTCATCCGCCTTTGTTCGCTGCATGCCCCGTCTGGCCCACCTGACATTCACTCATTCACATTTTTATCTATTTATTTTCTCTCTCCCCATTGCACACGTTGCCGTCGTCGCCCCGTAGCAGCCGCACCATCGCCCAACCCCTCGACGAGATTCCTTAGGTGCAACCACCGCTCAAGCTTGTGGTCACGCTGGGTAGGTCGCAGGGGAACTGCCGCCCAAGGAGTTGGAGCTCCTGCCGTGCGTCGAATGGCTCCGAAGAGGCGAACGTGTCGGCCTCGGCCTCGCATCCCCCGCGCCCACGCCTGGCAGGCCACGTAATTTTTTTGCGGGAAACTTGGAGAGCTTTATTCAACTAAAGCGTTCCTGCTACAGTCCGCTAAAAGGGTGCTGGTCAGGAAGCTTTGAGTTTTGTCGATCCAACTCTCGGACACACTTAGCATGCATGCTAGCTTAGCACCAAGTGTGCGGGTACATTGGCAATATGTTGAATTACAAAGGAATTAAACTGAAGAGAGAGCTCTCTAATTTCATCTAAAAGCGGTGCCACCATAGAACGCGCTGACAACCGGGTATTCCATAGCTCGACTAGTTGAAGGCAGTCAGTCTCCATAATCATCTGCGTGAAGCCACACATATTAGCAAGTTTAACAGCACCTCGCAGTGCTAGCACCTCCATGACCAGCGGATCCGACACGTCGAGGTACGGCTTGCTCCACGCTCCTAGAAAGAAGGACGCCGACCTCGCCACACCACCAGCGCCCCCTACACCAAGCTCAGAGTTTATCGCTCCATCGGACGTGATTGTAATATGTCCAACTTCGGGGGGTTGCCATCCGTGTCCTGGAAGAACCTTGGCGTCTTTCTTTGGGATTTCCAACAAGGATAGCGCCTCTTTGATTCTTTGCATGGCGCTTCTCGCGGATTCATAGCTTCCTCCTCATGAGTCCACCTATTCCTCGAGTGCCATCGACCACATGACAGTTATAATCTTCACCCTCTCTGAGAACCGGTCATCACATAAAAATATCCCTGCTCCAAGTATCCGGGTGTAGCCGAGGAAGACGAAAATCAAACCACATCTGAGCCTCATCCCAGAATCTGCGCGCATGTGAACGATGCACCAGAGCATGCATGAGGTCTTCATCCGCGGCAAGGCATAGCTTGCACTTGCTTATTTCCGCAATGTGACGAGCTTCAAGGTTGCCAAATCAGGGAGGATTCCCCTTACTACCCGCCACCAAAAAATGCGCACCTTCGGCATCACATTGAGCTTTCAAAGCCTAGTCCACATTTCTCTGTCACTCGCCGAAGTTCCTGTTACCGTCCCTTCTCGTAGAGCATCATGCTCTTCTTGGTCACTAGAGATCGGTACGCCGATTTGACGGAATAAACGCCGGAGCGCTCATGGTCCCAAGCCAAGAAATCTTCCCCTCCTCCTACACACAACGGGATGTTGAGTATAGCATCAGCGTCCGGAGTGATGAAAGTGTCCCGAACAAGATCAGTCCTCCATGTCCAATTTTATGTATTAATAAGCTCGCTCACAAATTGGAGCTGTGTTCCATTTGGTTTAAACAGGGTCTTCTCGTAGAGGTTCCTGCAATCCAACTATCCGTCCAGATGGATATTGAAGATCCATCACCCACACGTTTTATTAACCCAGCATTAATAGCCTCACGTCCAGCAACAATGGCTCTCCAAGTTTTTGAAGCCGCCCTGGGAATAGTACCATTCATGAAATCAGTTTCTGGGTAGTACCTCGCCTTCAACACTCTTGCACATAGTGAATTAGGATTTGTCATTAGCCTCCAGCCATGTTTCCCTAACAGTGCAAGGTTCAACAAGTGTGGGTCCCGAAAACCCATTCATAGAACTAGCCGTGAGAAACTCAAATAAATAAATGAATTCAATTTTTCATAGTTTATTTAGAAGTTATGGTGACATATTAACTTTGCTAGCAAATATGGTGAAGTAGCCCACCACTGATGCCTTCCGTACCTTGTGTCAGATTTCTAGTATAGGGCCTATTGATGTTAACATGCATGCATGGGACCAGCTGCATGATGATTTGATGTTTAGGATGGATGGGTGGATCAAATATAAGTTGCACGCGCAACGAGTTAGTAAAAATTCGCTTCCTAGGATGAGGGGCAAAATAGTAATCTGTCCGGGTAAATAGTAAAACATGCAGACTTGAGGGGCCCAAATACTTTTTTTTCTCAAGGATGGGGGGCAAAGCCCCCCCCACCCCTCCCCTAAGGGCTTGTTCGGATAATCCCCGCCACAAGGGGATGTTGGAGGGGTTTAAGGTGGATTTTAAACGAGATGGGGAGGGGAATTAGAAGCCACCCCCCGCTTCGCTTTACAGGAGAAAACTCAGAGAGTGGGACGTCGAACCCTGGCCAGAGACATCAACCATAGTGCTGTCTACCATTGAGCCAGGGCTTACATCCCTTAAGGTGGATTTTAACTTGCTAGGGAATTAATCCCCTTCAAACCCCTTGAAATATTATGGAACCGAACATGGCCTTAAGCACACATAGCTCTGCCACTGCTTCGCAAATGGGAGAAGAATGAGTAGCCTCTGGGAAGAACACCAGTCGTGGATGCCTAAATTAAGAAGGGTATGCCATTTTGGTGATAGCCCGATCAATCAGAGAATTGAATGATTCCTTAGATTATAGATCAAAAAATCAGAATTCCACCTCGCAAAGTAATAATAATCAGAATTCCGTCTGATTAGTTTTTTCTTAGCCACCAATAAATCCGGTAAATCCAGCAGGAATTGGTGCAAGCGGCAGCGACCGCGTACGATTTCGACCCATGCAATCGGCAGCTTCGCCTCCATCCGTGCGTACGAACGCATGGGCACCGACTCCATCCAATCTACACGATCGGACTATGCTCCAACGCTGCTTGCCTGCAACTATGTCGACTCCATGCATGTACATGCCCACGCCTCGACGCCGGCCAGCCGTACAAGCCGGCAAATTAAACAGGAGACAGAGCTCCCGGCGATCTACTCCGAACCGGTCGACTTCCAACTTTCCGAGCCGCCGCCGCCGCCTTGCATCGAGCAGGCACTCATCGCTGAACCAGCACCATCACCAGAGAACTGCAGGTGAGTCTCCCAGCCATGCAATCATCCACTAGGACACGAACCCCCATGCGCCAGCAGATGCATGCATGCATCATCACGCCGGGAACAAGAGCAGGAATCTACACCGAGCCTCTAGATCACCAGCCGAGCCACGTCGCGGAGAAAATTCAAGCATCACAGGTCGCGCACGACGCCATGACCCAGCGCGCCGACAAACTACACCGGACGACCGACTCCTGCACCAAGCTATCTTCGCCGAGCAATCTGCGCCAACCTCACGCATCTTTCCAGCCATCGTACTATACTATCGTTCGCGGCCACCGGCCACTGGATCTTCAGATTTAAGCATTTTCGGTCGTCGGATTGCATTCAAGCCCACGTTCCTGTCGCGCTGTGTTCGCTGCGTCCCAGCTAGTACATAGAGACAGATGCTCGCACGTTGGAGAAATCGCATCCCGCCGTCCGGCGGACCGATACAGGCCCGTGTGGCTTCCGTGGTCCAGACGGATGAAGGCGATTTGCGGGTCCGCCTTGAAGATGTCCTAACACATTCTGTAGGTTCTAGGTGGGGGCATTTTGTAGGTTCTAGCTCACTTACTTTTCCATGACCTCATTTTTTTTATCTAGATTGATGTGTGTGATTCTGTAAGGAGATCCATATAATTAATTATGATTTTTGGATTATAAAACACAGGACATGGTCACAGTGGTTGTTCTCTAGAATTTTTGT
Organism: Triticum urartu; assembly: GCF_056163025.1. Classification (NCBI taxonomy): domain Eukaryota; kingdom Viridiplantae; phylum Streptophyta; class Magnoliopsida; order Poales; family Poaceae; genus Triticum; species Triticum urartu. The sequence goes on from NC_141876.1 coordinate 616,638,667, forward strand.
CGTTAAGTCGTCCTTTAAGAGCAACTCCAACCTGTTGGAAATATGCCCTAGAGGCAATAATAAATTAGTTATTATTATATTTCCTTGTTCATGATAATCGTTTATTATCCATGCTGGAATTGTATTGATAGGAAACTCAGATACATGTGTGGATACATAGACAACACCATGTCCCTAGTAAGCCTCTAGTTGACTAGCTCGTTGATCAATAGATGGTTACGGTTTCCAGACCATGGACATTGCATGTCATTGATAACGGGATCACATCATTAGGAGAATGATGTGATGGACAAGACCCAATCCTAAGCCTAGCACAAAGATCGTGTAGTTCGTATGCTAAATCTTTTCTAATGTCAAGTATCATTTCCTTAGACCATGAGATTGTGCAACTCCCGGATACCGTAGGAGTGCTTTGGGTGTGCCAAACGTCACAACGTAACTGGGTGGCTATAAAGGTACACTACAGGTATCTCCGAAAGTGTCTGTTGGGTTGGCACGAATCGAGACTGGGATTTGTCACTCCGTGTAAACGGAGAGGTATCTCTGGGCCCACTCGGTAGGACATCATCATAATGTGCACAATGTGATCAAGGAGTTTATCACGGGATGATGTGTTACGGAACGAGTAAAGAGACTTGCCGGTAACGAGATTGAACAAGGTATCGGGATACCGACGATCGAATCTCGGGAAAGTATCGTACCGCTAGACAAAGGGAATTGTATACGGGATTGATTAAGTCCTTGGCATCATGTTTCATCCGATGAGATCATCGTGGAACATGTGGGAGCCAACATGGGTATCCAGATCCCGCTGTTGGTTATTGACCGGAGAGTCATCTCGGTCATGTCTGCATGTCTCCCGAACCCGTAGGGTCTACACACTTAAGGTTCGGTGACGCTAGGGTTATAGAGATATTAGTATGCGGTAACCCGAAAGTTGTTCGGAGTCCCGGATGAGATCCCGGACGTCACGAGGAGTTCCGGAATGGTCCGGAGGTAAAGAATTATATATAGGAAGTGCTATTTCAGCTATCGGGACAAGTTTCGGGGTCACCGGTATTGTACCGGGACCACCGGAAGGGTCCCGGGGGTCCACCGGGTGGGGCCACCTGCCCCGGGGGGCCACATGGGCTGTAGGGGGTGCGCCTTGGCCTATATGGGCCAAGGGCACCAGCCCCAAGAGGCCCGTGCGCCAAGAGAAGAGGAAAAGGAAGAGTCCTAAAGGGGGAAGGCACCTCCGAGGTGCCTTGGGGAGGAGGGACTCCTCCCTGGCCGCACCCTTCCTTGGAGGAAGGGCCAAGGCTGCGCCCCCCTCTCCCTTGGCCCTATATATAGTGGAGGAAAGGGAGGGCAACCTAACCTAAGCCCTGGCGCCTCCCTCTCCCTCCCATGACACATCTCCCTCCTCCCACAGCGCTTGGCGAAGCCCTGTTGGAATCCCGCTACTTCCACCACCACGCCGTCGTGCCGTTGGATCTCCATCAACCTCTCCTCCCCCCTTGCTGGATCAAGAAGGAGGAGACGTCGCTGCTCCGTACGTGTGTTGAACGCAGAGGTGCCGTCCGTTCAGCGCTAGGATCATCGGTGATTTGGATCACGACGAGTACGACTCCATCCACCCCGTTCTCTTGAACGCTTCCGCGCGCGATCTACAAGGGTATGTAGATCCACTCCTCCCTCGTTGCTAGATGACTCCATAGATAGATCTTGGTGACACGTAGGAAAATTTTGAATTTCTGCTACGTTCCCCAACAGTGGCATCATGAGCTAGGTCTATGCGTAGTTTCTATGCACGAGTAGAACACAAAGTAGTTGTGGGCGTTGATTTTGTTCAATATGCTTACCGTTACTAGTCCAATCTTGATTTGGTGGCATTGTGGGATGAAGCGGCTCAGACCGACCTTACACGTACTCTTACGTGAGACTGGTTCCACCGACGAACATGCACTAGTTGCATAAGGTGGCTAGCGGGTGTCTGTCTCTCCCACTTTAGTCGGATCGGATTCGATGAAAAGGGTCCTTATGAAGGGTAACTAGCAATTGGCATATCACGTTGTGGTTTTTGCGTAGGTAAGAAACGTTCTTGCTAGAAACCCATAGCAGCCACGTAAAACATGCAAACAACAATTAGAGGACGTCTAACTTGTTTTTGCAGGGTATGCTATGTGATGTGATATGGCCAAAAGGATGTGATGAATGATATATGTGATGTATGAGATTGATCATGTTCTTGTAATAGGAATCACGACTTGCATGTCGATGAGTATGACAACCGGCAGGAGCCATAGGAGTTGTCTTAATTTATTTATGACCTGCGTGTCAACATAAACGTCATGTAATTACTTTACTTTATTGCTAACCGTTAGCTGTAGTAGTAGAAGTAATAGATGACGTGACAACTTCATGGAGACACGATGATGCAGATCATGGTGTCATGCCGGTGACGTTGATGATCATGGAGCCCCGAAGATGGAGATCAAAAGGAGCAATATGATATTGGCCATATCATGTCACTATTTGATTGCATGTGATGTTTATAATGTTTTTGCATCTTGTTTACTTAGAACGACGGTAGTAAATAAGATGATCCCTCATAATAATTTTAAGAAATTGTTCCCCCTAACTGTGCACCGTTGCGACAGTTCGTTGTTTCGAAGCACCACGTGATGATCGGGTGTGATAGATTCTAACGTTCACATACAACGGGTGTAAGACAGATTTACACGCGAAACACTTAGGTTGACTTGACGAGCCTAGCATGTGTACAGACATGGCCTCGGAACACAAGAGACCGAAAGGTCGAGCATGAGTCGTATAGAAGATACGATCAACATGAAGATGTTCACCGATGTTGACTAGTCCGTCTCACGTGATGATCGGACACGGCCTAGTTGACTCGGATCATGTAATCACTTAGATGACTAGAGGGATGTCTATCTAAGTGGGAGTTCATAAGATGAACTTAATTATCCTGAACATAGTCAAAAGGTCTTCGCAAATTATGTCGTAGCTCGCGCTTCAGTTCTACTGTTTAGATATGTTCCTAGAGAAAATTTAGTTGAAAGTTGATAGTAGCAATTATGCGGACTAGGTCCGTAAACTGAGGATTGTCCTCATTGCTTCATAGAAGGCTTATGTCCTTAATGCACCGCTCAGTGTGCTGAACCTCGAACGTTGTCTGTGGATGTTGCGAACATCTGACATACACATTTTGATAACTACGTGATAGTTCAGTTAAACGGTTTAGAGTTGAGGCACGTTTTGAAACGTTGCGAAACATATGAGATGTTTCGAGGGCTGAAATTGGGATTTCAGGCTCGTGCCCACGTCAAGAGGTATAAGACCTCCGCTGATTTTCTTAGCCTACAAACTAAGGAGAAAAGCTCACTTGTTGTGCTTGTGCTCAGATTGTCTGAGTACAACAATCACTTGAATCGAGTGGGAGTTGATCTTCCAGATGAAATTGTGATGGTTCTCCGAAGTCATTACCACCAAGCTGCTAGAGCTTCGTGATGAACTATGATATATCAGGGACATATATGATGATCCTTGAGATATTCGCGATGTTTGACACCGCGAAAGTAGAAATCAAGAAGGAGCATCAATTGTTGATGGTTGGTGAAACCACTAGTTTCAAGAAGGGCAAGGGAACAAAGAGATACTTCATGAAACGACAATTCAGCTGCTGCTCTAGTGAAGAAACCCAAGGTTGAACCCAAACCCGAGACTGAGTGCTTCTGTAATAAGGGGAACAGCCACTGGAGCAGAATTACCCTAGATACTTGGTAGATGAGAAGGCTGGCAAGGTCGATAGAAGTATATTGGATATACATTGTGTTGATGTGTACTTTACTAGTACTCCTAGTAGCACCAGGGTATTAGATACCGGTTCGGTTGCTAAGTGTTAGTAACTCGAAACAAAAGGCTACGGAATAAACGGAGACTAGCTAAAGGTGAGCTGACGATATGTGTTGGAAGTGTTTCCAGGGTTGATATGATCAAGCATCGCACGCTCCCTCTACCATCGAGATTGGTATTAAAACCAAAATAATTGTTATTTGGTGTTTGCGTTGAGCATAGACATGATTGGCTTATGTCTATCGCAATACGGTTATTCATTTAAAGAGAATAATGGTTACTCTGTTTATTTGAATAATACCTTCAAATGGTCTTACACCTGAAATGAATGGTTTATTGAATCTCGATCGTAGTGATACACATGTTCATGCAAAAAGATAGTAATGATAGTACCACCTACTTGTGGCACTGCCACTTAAGTCATATCGGTATAAAACGCATGAAGAAGCTCCATGTTGATGGATCTTTGGGCTCACTCGTTTTTGAAAGGTTTGAGACATGCGAACGATGTCTATTGGTGTATATGCATGAAGAAACTCCATGCAGATGGATCATTTGGACTCACTTGATTTTGAATCACTTGAGACATGCAAATCATACCACATGGGCAAGATGACTGAAAGCCTCGTTTTTCAGTAAAATGGAACTAGAAAGCAACTTGTTGGAAGTAATACATTTTGATGTGTGCAGTCCAATGAGTGCTGAGGCGTGTAGTGGACATCGTTATGTTCTTACTTCACAGATGGTTTGAGTAGATGTTGAGTACATTTACTTGATGAATCACGAGTCTGAATTATTGAAAGGTTCGAGTAATTTCAGGGTGAAGTTGAAAGATCGTCGTGACAAGAGGATAAAAGATCTATGATCTGATCATAGAAATGAATATCTGAATTACGAGTTTGGCACAGAATTAAGACATTGTGGAAATTGTTTCACAACTAATACAGCCTGGAACACCATAGTGTGATGGTGTGTCCGAACATCATAACTGCACCCTATTGGATATGATGCATACCATGATGTCTCTTATCGAATTACCACGATAGTTTATGGGTTAGGCATTAGAGACAACCACATTCACTTTAAATAGGGCACCACGTAATTCCGATGAGATGACACCGTATGATCTATGGTTTAGAGAAACCTAAGCTGTCATTTCTTAAAAGTTTGGGGCTGCGACGCTTATGTGAAAAAGTTTCAGGCTGATAAGCTCGAACCCAAAGCGGATAAATGCATCTTCATAGGACACCCAAAACAGTTGGGTATACCTCCTGTCTCAGATCCGAAAGCAATAAGGGATTGTTTCTAGAATCGGGTCCTTTCTCGAGGAAAAGTTTCTCTCGAAAGAATTGAGTGGGAGGATGGTGGAGACTTGATGAGGTTAATAAACCATCTCTTCAACTAGTGTGTGGCAGGGCACAGGAAGTTGTTCCTGTGGCACCTACACCAATTGAAGTGGAAGCTTATGATAGTGATCATGAAACTTCAGATCAAGTCACTACCAAACCTCGTGGGATGACAAGGATGCGTACTACTTCAGAGTGGTACGTAATCCTGTCTTGGAAATCATGTTGCTAGACAACAATGAACCTACGAGCTATGGAGAAGCGATGGTGGGCCCAGATTCCGATAAATGGCTCGAGGCCATAAAATCCGAGAGAGGATCCATGTATGAAAAGAAAGTGTAGACTTTGGAAGAACTACTCGATGGTCGTAAGGCTATTGAGTACAGATGGATTTTAAAAGGAAGACGGACAATGATGGTCAGTATCACCATTAAGAAAGCTCGACTTGTCGTTAAGATTTTTTCCGACAAGTTCAAGGAGTTGACTATGATGAGACTTTCTCACTCGTAGCGATGCTAAGATTCTGTTGGAATTATATTAGCGATTACTGCATTATTTATGAAATCTTGCAGATAGGATGTCAAAAAAAACATTGTTTCCTCGACGATTTTCTTGAGGAAAGGTTGTATGTGATACAACCGGAAGGTTTTGTCAATCCTGAAAGATGCTAATAAGTATGCAAAGCTCCAGCAATCCTTCTAAGGACTGGAGTAAGCATCTCGGAGTTGGAATGTACGCTTTGATGAGATGATCAAAGATTTTGGGTTTATACAAAGTTTATGAGAAACTTGTATTTCCAAAGAAGTGAGTGGGAGCACTATAGAATTTCTGATGAATATATGTTGTTGACATATTGTTGATCAGAAATGACGTAGAATTTCTGGAAAGCATATAGGGTTATTTGGAAAGTATTTTTCGATGGAAAGCCTGGATTAAGCTACTTGAACATTGAGCATCAAGATCTATAAGGATAGATCAAAACGCTTAATGGTACTTTCAAATGAGCACATACCTTGACATGATCTTGAAGGTGTTCAAGATGGATCAGTCAAAGAAGGAGTTCTTGCCTGAGTTGTAAGGTATGAAGTTAAGACTTAAAGCTCGACCACGGCAGAATAGAGAGAAAGGACGAAGGTCGTCCCCTATGCTTAAGACATAGGCTCTACAGTATGCTATACTGTGTACCGCACCTGAAATGTGCCTTGCCATGAGTCAGTCAAGGGGTACAAGAGTGATCTAAGAATGGATCATAGGACAGCGGCCAAAGTTATCCTTAGTAACTAGTGGACTAAGGAATTTTCTCGATTATGGAGGTGGTAAAAGAGTTCGTCGTAAAAGGTTACGCCGATGCAAACTTTGACACTAATCCAGATTATTCTGAGTAGTAAAATGGATTCCTATAGTAGAACAGTTATTTGGAATAGCTCCAAATGTAGCGTAGTAGCTGCATCTACAAGATGACATAGAGATTTGCGAAGTACATACGGATCTGGAAGATTCAGACCCGTTGACTATAACATCTCTCACAAGCATAACATGATCAAACCCAGAACTCATCGAGTGTTAATCACATGGTAATGTGAACTAGATTATTGACTCTAGTAAACTCTTTGGGTGTTAGTCACATGGGGATGTGACCTTGAGTGTTAATCACATATCGATGTGAACTGGATTATTGACTCTAGTGCAAGTGGGAGACTATTGGAAATATGCCCTAGAGGCAATAATAAATTAGTTATTATTATATTTCCTTGTTCATGATAATCGTTTATTATCCATGCTAGAATTGTATTGATAGGAAACTCAGATACATGTGTGGATACATAGACAACACCATGTCCCTAGTAAGCCTCTAGTTGACTAGCTTGTTGATCAATAGATGGTTACGGTTTCCTGACCATGGACATTGGATGTCATTGATAACGGGATCACATCATTAGGAGAATGATGTGATGGACAAGACCCAATCCTAAGCCTAGCACAAAGATCGTGTAGTTCGTATGCTAAAGCTTTTCTAATGTCAAGTATCATTTCCTTAGACCATGAGATTGTGCAATTCCCGGATACCGTAGGAGTGATTTGGGTGTGCCAAACGTCACAACGTAACTGGGTGGCTATAAAGGTACACTACAGGTATCTCCGAAAGTGTCTGTTGGGTTGGCACGAATCGAGACTGGGATTTGTCACTCCGTGTAAACGGAGAGGTATCTCTGGGCCCACTCGGTAGGACATCATCATAATGTGCACAATGTGATCAAGGAGTTTATGACGGGATGATGTGTTACGGAACGAGTAAAGAGACTTGCCGGTAACGAGATTGAACAAGGTATCGGGATACCGACGATCAAATCTCGGGAAAGTATCGTACCGCTAGACAAAGGGAATTGTATACGGGATTGATTAAGTCCTTGGCATCATGTTTCATCCGATGAGATCATCGTGGAACATGTGGGAGCCAACATGGGTATCCAGATCCCGCTGTTGGTTATTGACCGGAGAGTCATCTCGGTCATGTCTGCATGTCTCCCGAACCCGTAGGGTCTACACACTTAAGGTTCGGTGACGCTAGGGTTATAGAGATATTAGTATGCGGTAACCCGAAAGTTGTTCAGAGTCCCGGATGAGATCCCGGACGTCACGAGGAGTTCCGGAATGGTCCGTAGGTAAAGAATTATATATAGGAAGTGCTATTTCAGCTATCGGGACAAGTTTCGGGGTCACCGGTATTGTACCGGGACCACCGGAAGGGTCCCGGGGGTCCACCGGGTGGGGCCACCTGCCCCGGGGGGCCACATGGGCTGTAGGGGGTGCGCCTTGGCCTATATGGGCCAAGGGCACCAGCCCCAAGAGGCCCATGTGCCAAGAGAAGAGGAAAAGGAAGAGTCCTAAAGGGGGAAGGCACCTCCGAGGTGCCTTGGGGAGGAGGGACTCCTCCCTGGCCGCACCCTTCCTTGGAGGAAGGGCCAAGGCTGCGCCCCCCTCTCCCTTGGCCCTATATATAGTGGAGGAAAGGGAGGGCAACCTAACCTAAGCCCTGACACCTCCCTCTCCCTCCCATGACACATCTCCCTCCTCCCACAGCGCTTGGCGAAGCCCTGTTGGAATCCCGCTACTTCCACCACCACGCCGTCGTGCTGTTGGATCTCCATCAACCTCTCCTCGCCCTTGCTGTATCAAGAAGGAGGTGACGTCGCTGCTCCGTACGTGTGTTGAACGCGGAGGTGCCGTCCGTTCGGCGCTAGGATCATCGGTGATTTGGATCACGACGAGTACGACTCCATCAACCCCGTTCTCTTGAACGCTTCCGCGCGCGATCTACAAGGGTATGTAGATCCACTCCTCCCTCGTTGCTAGATGACTCCATAGATAGATCTTGGTGACACGTAGGAAAATTTTAAATTTCTGCTACGTTCCCCAACACAACCATGCCCCCATATTTTTGACATTCCTTTTGGGGTTCAGAGCAGAAAGACATCTCCAGTCGCCCCCTTCGTCCACCTCCCTATTGTAGGACCTCTATGCAACCACATTTCCCTTTGATCCCCAAATATAAGGGGAATAGGGGCGCCATGTCCATCCCCAAACCTTATCAATCAATCACTGTCATTGTTGACCATATGATTTCGACCACCTGTCACCATCAATAGGACTTGTGCGCCTTGTTTCATGGGCAAAGGGAAGGAACTGAATGAAGAGGACTTGGGGCTATGATTGAAATATAAATCAAAACAATTAGGGCTTGATTGAAACCCCTGGGCCATGCTTGGGCTGCTAGCCCGAGCACGCTGGCTGGGCTCGAAGTTACACTTGTTTTACCTTTCTATGCTAGTTAATTCTTTCTCCAACAAATTGTTTGTTTATAAGATTCCTACGCATAGGAAGGTGGGTTAGGCTTAAATGTGTTTGATATATGCTTCATAATGCTTTCTTTATGTGCGTATATTCATTTCTAAGCTCAGGCTCTACTGCACTCGGTCAAGAAAAAATTCACACAAAAAAAAATATCCAAACTTTTTTGCATGGTAGATAATTTGGCGCATGAGGTGCTCCCCAAATTTCAGATCATTTGGACATACCAGTAGCTCTCAGCAAAAAAAGACAAATTGGGTCAGAATGGTAAACTTTTTTACAGACCCCAAATTTGTCTTTTTGGCCGAGATCTTCCCAGATGTCCAGATGATCTGAAATTTGGAGTGCACCTCACGCACCAAATTATCTACCATGTAAAAAATTGGAATTTTTTGAATTTTTCTAGTATTTGTTGGAATGTTTTCTTCATCACGGGTGCGGATGAGGTTGGGCACCGAATCGCTGCTCTCCTTTATGTATCAATTCTTTACTTTTATGTGAGTATCATTAAAATTATAATGCCTATCTTAAAGGCCTTAAATAAAAGCGCTTGTTGGGATGCAAACCAATATTTACCCTTATTGTTTTTGTGTTTTTACATGATTAATGTTACTGTAGTAATCATGTTTTGTATCTTTTCTTTCGATAATGTGAAGTTAAGTCTTTTTCTACTGCAATGTTATCAATTGCTGATTTTTTGTCTGCGTTGCCTTAATTTTTCAGTAGTTTTGGAGTTACAAAAATATAACAAGAAATTAGACCTTTATGTGTTGTTTTGTTTTTGACAGATTTTGTCTAGTTTTCTTTGTTTGCTTGTTTTTGAGTTTACATATAGCTTATATTAAGTGATATAATCTGTGGTAATTATAGAATACCGTAGGCATTATGTGGGGAAAATTATGAAACGTGTCTTGACAGTACCAAAGTGAATGATTTATTTTTTATCATACTAAACTATCTCATGAGTTCCGTTAAGTTTTGTGTGATTGAAGTTTTCAAGTTCTAGGTGAGATGATGATAGAAGGAGAATAAGGCGTGGCAATACCCTAAGCTTGGGGGATGTCCAAGGCACCCCAAGGTAAACGTAAGCTTTGGGATGCCCCGGAAGGCATTCTCTCTTTATTTATCGGTAACTTCAATTGGAGTCATATTTTTATTCGTCACATAATATGTGTTTTTCTTGGAGCGTCTTTTTGTTTTGTTGTTGTTTGATATAATCCTTAAATCTGATTTTTTTATCTGAAGAGTCTTTTCATACATACTTAATTTTCTTAAGTATTCTTTAATCTTCACTTATATCTTTTTGGAATAGTTTATTATACACTCTTGCACTTCACTTATATCCTTAGAGCAAAATTTATGAATGAATTGAATGCCATGTACTGCACTTATATCCTTAGAATCGTGGCATAGGTCCTCGATCATAATCGTCTCACGCAAGCGTAGACATGACGGCCCAGCTTAAGGCAACAATCACAACCTTAGGGCCATTTTTGGACTCTACTTTTACCGAAACTATACTAAATTAGTGGGGCCAGACCAAGTTAAATGAAATCATTTATTACTTATTTATATTACTGTTTTGTACTTATTTAGAACTCATTACTTTGACGTACAATTGTAAGTAGCATAATTTTCTATTCAATTATGAAATTAACCACATAACAATGTTGTTCAATATTATGATACATTATTTGTTTTATATGTAGTTTTAACATTAATCTGGGAAGATGTCGTTGCACTGCATTTAAAACTTATACGTTAAAGAAAGTAATGTTGATTGTTTTATATTTGAGACATTGCCTTTTATTATTTATTTTTTCAACCGCATTGTTTAGATCATGTTAACATGGAAAATAACAAAATCATTTGTCTTTACATAATTATTTATGGCTCATCGATGAACTATACATGTGTGTATTTTAAAATATCATGTCAGAGAGCACTAAACTTGATATGGGTTTCTAGTGCACTATTTTAGTGTAAGTAAAAGTATCGATAGAATATGCTGGAATAAGCAAAATATCTATAAGAGACACCAGTTCTATTGAGTTTTTTTGTCAAGTGTGTCTTCCATGTTTCTGGGTTAACCATTCAGCACACATCACACCAATTTGTTTCTTGAAATGGCAACATTCAACTTGAATCAAATGCACTTAGTATGATTCTAGGTTTAACATGCAGTTGGCACAATATGCTTGACCTGTACTCAGCATCCGCCCACCACAGGTCGTCCTACCATCCAAGCGATTACCGAACACACCGTCACCAAAAGTTTTGACCCCCAAAAAAACAAGTAGCCTACATGTCCAAACGTCTGTGACTGTCTTAGGTTAGTAGGCAAGCACTAACCATCATCTCCACACGAGACTGTCCGACCAAAAACAGGCCGTTTGCCTGAAACGACCTACCTGGTTCGGCTCTACCGGTTCGGCAAGCACGTCAGCGTATTCACTAGCTTCACAGGTGAGCCCGGCCTACTCCTCGCACGGCCAACACTTACGAAGAGGTTCTGACCACTCTACCGAAAACAGGAACCACAAAAGAAACCCCAGCACGCGCACACCATCCAACAACCAAATATAAAGATTCGTAGCAAGAAAGCATGAATACAAACACGACGCATGGATCAACCGCCACAAAGAGAATATATAACTTACCTGGACGGCGTATGTAATCAAACATACATAACAAACAAAAAGCGCAAACCTGGACGCAACGAACGGCAGTGGCCACGATATACGGCTCACCCAATCAAACAAAACCACCAGCGAGCGCTCTCATCGGCACGAAGCAAACATACCTCTCAAGAAGAAAAATCGATGATCAACCCATCGCAAATTCACGACACATCCACACGGAACGAACCGAAGTAAGAACTTACATTGACGAGTAAGAACCGAAAATGCTACTACCAATGCCAAATCTAAAATTTGAACCCTGGTGGGTTGGTCCCACCACAAGAAACTTATATGTTTTGGTACCATTTCGTAATCTCTGGCACACTTTTTTTTGCCATGACCCCATTTTCCTGGATTGATGTGTGCATATGCGTGACTAAATATTTATAATTTATCATGAGATCCTTAAATTTATGACTATTTAGAATATAAACATGTGACATGGCCTCAATGATTGATGTCTAGAAATTTTGGCATTAAGTTATCTTTAAAGGGCAATTCCAAGCAAACCCATGTCTTCGTGTCATCCTACATTTTGGGGGTTTTGAGAGCAAAACCCACTCCAATCCTCACCTAAATGTTCTATAAACCTCCATTCTGACCTCATTTTGCTTTGATTCCAAATACAGAGGCAAATAGGGGATCCCCATCCCTCTCCATATACCCTGTTGATCACTCCCCGTCGCCGTTGACCATATGATTTTGGTAGCTTATCACCTTCTGTGGCCTTGAGCTTTTCTTCATGGTTGGAGTTGCTCGGTGTGGAAACTAAGTACTAGCACGCAAAGGTGAATGAAAAACACTAACGAGATTCAGAGATAGTCTTGAAAAAGAATGATGGTCCACATTTTTCTTAGATATATGTTCCACCATTTATGTACGTAAAATAAAAAGGTTCATGCTTTTCAAATAAAACGTTCTCACGGCTCCTGAAAACTATTGGAAGATAAATTTGTTTTTGCTATCGCATAAAATAATAATATTGTTTACAAATACTATAGGAAAGTTCTAGAAAACCATAAAAGACATTTAAGATTGACAAGTGGAGAGGGCTGAATTATATTAATAATAGGGAAACATAATAACATAAAAAATTAGGAAAATATAAAAAGGAAATAGAGAAAAAGGGGAAGTAGAAAAAAAACTTTGAAACAAGATAAAGAAAGAAAAAAGAGGATAGAATGGGCCCGTTCTATACAGTAGCCCACCAGAAAGGGCCCCAAACCCAACGCCCATTAACCTATCTCTCATCCCCCGATCCCCATCTTTCTCCACGGACCACGGTCATGGCGGCGGCGGCGCAGCCACACCCAGCAGATTAGTCGTCTCCCTTAACTACTTGGCGCAGCAATCCAGAACAATGGAAATGCTTGGCTCCACGGACGCCTCCGCGGAGTTGAAGCGTCCACGCGATGCAGAAGACGGCGGGGACGGTGGCGCTGGCGCGGGCGATGACCGGCTGAGCGCGCTGCCGGACGACCTCCTCCGCGCCATCCTGTCGCGCCTCAAGGCCCAGCAGACGGGGCGGACGTGCGTGCTGTCCACGCGGTGGAGGGACCTCTGGCGCGCCGTGCCATGCCTCGACATCGACCGTAGATATACCCGCCGCGGTTTTGACGACTTCACAGCCAACCTCCTGCGCGGCCATAACTTCACGATCCTGGAAGAGCTCCGGCTGCACGGGGCCACCGTTGTCGTCAGCGACCGTTGGCTCCGCCGCGACATAGGTCAAGATGCATGGCCCCGCCGGCTCAGAAAGTTGCATCTTTCCCGCCTGCAGTTGGAACTGAACGACCTTGCCAGCCATATCAGCTCCGGCTCCCTGCTCTCGAGGACCTGAAACTCAACATGTGCTGCCACTCGCTCACCAGCAATGCTAAGATCATCTCCTCCTCCCTCAAGAAATTGACCATCGTCGATGGCGAGCACACCGTGGAAGATCTCGAGGTTTTCAAGTTGATTATAGAGGCCCCTGCTCTTGTTTCTCTTCGCCTGACCGGCGAGCAGTTTGAGCACATTCTTGACACCACTCAGCCACATACCATGCCGTCTCTTCTTGATGCGTCCATTCATGTGCCCTGGATTTACCAGAGCGCCGAAGAACAACTCAACATTCTTCTCACGGTGTCTAATGTGACAACCTTGCGCTTGGCGCATTTTCCGGTCACGGTATATCTTCTTCTTGATTGATACCACTTCTATTTATTATTCAGTTTGCATTTTTCTATATCTCAAGAGCCATTAAAATGAATGCCTGTATGGTTGATTTTGTTCTCAGTTGCTGTTCTTTGGGAGTCATGAGGATCTTCCTGTATTCAAGTTTGAGAACCTGATCACAAGCTTTTCTCTAGACGGGTGCCATATCAACGGCGACTTCCTTGGGCTGCGCCAATACCTGCACAACTCGCCTAACCTGCAGAAGCTCACTCTGCACCATTGCAAGGTCCGCTACTTCTTTCATCAACAACTAATTACCATAACCCGAAACTTTCCGTAATATATTGGTATTCCATTCCTCTGCGCTGCTCAACAGGTCTCGGATTTCCAATCTACAAAGGAGGTGGTGAAACGCCGTCAATCATATTCTAAGGACCTGGCGCATTTCAAGTGCAACAACCTCAGGCTTACTGAAATCATACACCGAGATGGTGATGCTTCTGTCGATCCGTTGGTCAAGTTTTTCAGGGGCATGCGAAGGAATCGGCCAAACAACAAGATCAAACTCATTTCGCTCAAGAGGAAGAAAAACATAACCAGACTCACTATGGCCGATTAGAAGAACCGCATGGCAATACACTATGATGTCTATCATTTGCTGATTTCAGTAAACCAGGTTGCACATGTGTCATCATTTTTACCTTTTCAATAAATTCATCATGAGTCCCTGGGCTTGATTATGTCAGATGGTTGAGATCGTTTGGATTTCAGCAACTAGTACCTTTTGTACTAGGGTAGTGGAAGTGTCATGATCCCCTCGTCTATATATATGGATTTCTTTTTCATTTGGGATGACATTTTCTCATCTTTTGCTGATCGTGTATGTCACCGATACCTCTGAGATTATCCCCCGGTGAGATTGTTCTCCATGTACACAGTTAGAACCTTTCATATCTTGACTCAATTATCCACTTGTCTCCAACTACTCCCTCCGTTCCGAATTACTTGTCTTAGATTTGTCTAGATACGGAGGTATCTAGCACTAAAATGAGTCTAGATACATCCGTATCTAGACAAATCCAAGACAAGTAATTCGGAACGGAGGGAGTATATTCATAAGCACCAATGGATTTAACAAGAGACAATCTGTTATTGCTCAATGACTACAATGCCAAGCTTCATCTCAGGCACATTCAACATCATCTACAATGCCACAAACCTACTGACATGGAAATGCCTGTTGGCACAGCCCCAGACGTGCCGAGCCCCATCGTCTACAACACTCAAAGAAAACACCTTCAAGAGGGGATCATTACTCAACCGTCAATGTCATCAGATCCAACCAGGAAGATCAAACTTGTGAGAGACAACAAGGCCACAAAGGAAGCAATACTCAGTGCCAAAAAGGAATGGACAAGAGAGTAAATGACCAAATCATGATTCATTTCTTCAGTTCTCAAATTAACCATGATACATACAGTATATATGTTACCCCAATTCTCTTCATGTTTCTCTTCTACTTTGGATGCGTCAGATATGCCTACCTAGGAAGCAATCACACATGTATACATGCATATGAACAGTCACACCCAAACACAAAAAGAGTCTTCTTACAGCATCAGCACACTCGGCCGCTCAGGGCTAACTCACTTTGGAGCTGCACTAGTGTGGATGCTGGGCCAGCAGGAGCGCTTGCCAAGCCTCACATGTCTCCTCACATCTAGACGAAGTAAAACGTACAAGACGACCTGGTAGCCGATCGCCATCAGGAACAAAACAAGGAGATTCATCCACTTTGCACCTGTCGACGATGATATGCCATACGAGCCTCGGACAGCCTGCACACCGGGTATCGTCATTGTAGCCCCAACTGCAAATGATGTATCGACATACTCGTTCTCGACCAAGCCCTGCAGCAGCATTGCTCGTGAGCACGCCTGACCCAGTTGAAGCAAGATGGGCATAGAGTTTATGTAGGTTACATACGATGGCCATATATAACTTACCTGGACGGCGTATGTATGGAATGAAATGTAGGACAGCGGATAGTTCCACACGGCCACTGGTATTGCGTCTCGGATCCGAAAATACCCAGCCACCAGCATCATGACAACCTGAAGTAGCCATGGTTATTTAATGGTTGTACATTCGATATTTGTGCCCACTTGAAAGAAGACCAAGATGGAAACTCACATATAAGCAAATCAGGGTTAAGGTGCACTTGTAAGTTTCAAGCCAGATGTAGGCAACAATCATCATAAGTGCCTCGTTAGCCAACAGGCACGTAAAGATGGTGATTATAAAGTACATAAGGAAGCTGAACTCATTCATGAGGCCTATCAGGAAGTAGAAAACCAACGACGACGAAATGGACACCAGAAATAGGAAGGGGATGCTGGATAGGAAGTGGCCCAGCAGGAAAACCAATGTCCCAGAATGCCGATTTGAATCCTCATGGGAATATATCTGCATAGACGGAATTAAATGTTAGTACCTAATATTGCTATGATTTTACAAAGTCTACGGTGAATAAGAAGACATCATTCAGCAATAAATCACAATTTTAGAAATAAAATTTATTAGGAAGGATGTGGCCATAATGTTGCGATTCTGCTTGGAAGATTAAAAACAAACTGACTTTGATCTCATCAATATGAGCAGGTACTCCACAAACACTCAAAAGGACGAGAAATGAAACAAACACAAATATCGCAGAAATCCTAACCTGTCAAAACAAAGTGAACATTGAGCCTCAAATCACAAAAACAGTAAATTTAATCAAGAAATAAAAATATCCAGTAAATCGGAACATAATGCTGCAGTGACACTAACCACTACAGATGACAATGAATGACCAATGTCGATAAATATGGTGCCAATTGAGAGGGCAAGCAGCATATACAAGACAAGCCTGCTCCAGAAGTACTTCCAGTCTCTTGACATAATTAGCAATGATCTCCAAGTGAGAATCCCAATTCTCGCTGCATCACTGGCTTTGCCTTTGCTTTTCAAGTAAGGACCTTCCTGCATCACACCATGTAGACAATAGTTTATTCACTATCATGGTTCATGGATATTGCAGTGTCCTATTTCTCAATCTAACATGGTTGATTGTAGAATTCCTACTCAGGAATATAAGTATCAATTATGTGTTTGTGGAAGGGGTGACATAGATGGCATTTTCATTATTCTAGGGTGTGGAGCATTAGTACCTTCTCAATCAATTTGCAATCATCAATTCAACAGAGGCAGCTTCAGCCGATGATTTGTATGTTGCTTCTAGTGTCCGGATTGCCACAGCAGTGTCCATGCTCACTCATGAGAAATCCCCTTGATCATCCTGTTAATAACTAGAAAGCTTTTTATCTCTCACAACAAAGGAACATTTTGCCATCAAATTGAGTAAAATGACTAAAGATAATATCAGAAATTATGTCAGAGTAAAAATCAAAAGATACCTGCAGATTTTTGCACATGGCTATGATTCTGTCGAAGTCTGTATTGATTGCTCTCAGGAAGTGGTCAGATGGACTTTGCATGATTGAACATGGAAACTCAGCATTTGAGAAGTGCTGTAACAGAACAAGACCAAGTAAGAAAACTCCAGAAGGTAATGGCACTGGTGCCCCGGCTGTACTCCACCCGCCTCTTGGAGTAGGGCATGTGCGTCACCATCCAGCGGGCGCACTGTGCCATCCAGGAGCACCTTCCCTTCGATGGCGTTAATGACCTCGGCCATGAGCCTGCATCTCTTATATCAATCCCCAATTACATCTCTAAAATTTACCTCTTGTCGTTGTTGAGGTGATCGAGTAGGGCGAGAGAGATGAATGAGAGGAAGAAGATAGTGTGTTTTTGCGCCGGGCGGACTCCCCAGCTTTTCCGTAGTTCTATTGATCTGATTATTGTTTACAAGCAACCTATCTAACTAACCCGGCCAGCCCGCTGCGATCCGGAGTTGTCGCGCCATCCCACGACCTCCACAACGCTAGCGTGCCACGCTGACCGGGAAAACCAGAACAGAAAATGAAACGGGGCGATCGTGCAAGACTCGGCGCGCTCTCCCTACTCCTACGTGCATGCTGCATGTGGACATCACATCAACAGCTATGCATTGCTTATTCTAATCAAAGCAAACTAGAAGACACACGCACTCTCACGTGTGATGGAGCTTAGGTCAACATTTCTCCCCCTTAAGCTCCATTCGCCTTGCTGATCTCCCTGATGCCCAGCCTCTGCCGCATTTCAACATGTCTCACATGACCCAAAGCTTTTGTCAGTATGTCAGCAAGTTGATCATTAGTACCAACATGATCAAGCTCCAACTGTTTCTCTTCCACACACTCCCGTATGAAGTGATACTTCACATCTATGTGCTTGCTCCTGTCATGGTGAGTAGGATTCTTTGCCAAAGCAATTGCTGACCTATTATCAACCAGAAGTTTGAAATTCATTGGTACCTCACGCTTCATTTCAGTAAGCAATCTGCTCAACCAGAGGCCTTGACAAGTTGTGGCTCCAGCTGCCACATATTCCGCCTCACACGAGCTCATTGCTACCACCTTCTGTTTCTGCGAGGTCCATGAAACAGGGTTCCCACCGAAGAAGAACACCTGACCAGAAGTGCTTTTCCTGTCGCCAACATCACCGGCGTGGTCGCTATCACTGTATCCGACCAGCCCATCAGTTCCTCCTCGTGTATAGCAGCACCCGTAGCTGAGTGTACCTTGCACGTACTGTAGGATCTGTTTCACTGCCGTCCAGTGAGTCATCGTCGGTTTCTCCATGAATCTGCTCACCAAGCCCACTGAATAAGTGATGTCAGGTCTCGTGTGAGTCAAGTACCTCAAGCTTCCAATGACACTGCGGTAGAGAGAGGGATCAAACGGCTTGGCTTCATCTTCTTTTTTCAGCTTGAGTCTGCATTCCATTGGTGTGTGACAAGTGTTGCACTCTGCTATCCCAGCTAGTTCAAGGATCTTCTCTGCATAGCTACGCTGGCTCAATGTAATTGAGCCCTCTGTTTGAGCTACTTCTATCCCCAGGTAGTAACTAAGGAGACCAAGATCACTCATCTTAAAGAGCTGCTGCATTTGATTCTTGAACTGAATAATGTCATCTCTGCTGGTGCCAGTGATTATCAGATCATCGACATACACTCCCACAAGTAGGTATGAGTGTGCATCCCCTCTCCTATAAACAGCATGCTCTAGAGGGCCTCTAGTGAACCCAAGTGTATTCAGTGTCTCGTCGAGCTTTGCATACCATGCCCTCGGAGCTTGACGCAGACCATATAGTGCTTTATTCAGCTTCAACACTTGACTTTCCCTTCCAGCAATGACATAGCCTAGTGGCTGTCCCACATACACTTCCTCAGAGAGTTCACCATTCAGAAAGGCTGATTTCACATCCATATGGTGCACCTCCCAGCCTGAGTGCGCAGCGAGAGAGTGTGCATGTGGCCCAGACGCTTGCCTCGCTGTAGCTGCACCTCCCTTAATATATGACATAAAAAATTAGGAAAATATAAAAAGGAAATAGAGAAAAAGGGGAAGTAGAAAAAAAACTTTGAAACAAGATAAAGAAAGAAAAAAGAGGATAGAATGGGCCCGTTCTATACAGTAGCCCACCAGAAAGGGCCCCAAACCCAACGCCCATTAACCTATCTCTCATCCCCCGATCCCCATCTTTCTCCACGGACCACGGTCATGGCGGCGGCGGCGCAGCCACACCCAGCAGATTAGTCGTCTCCCTTAACTACTTGGCGCAGCAATCCAGAACAATGGAAATGCTTGGCTCCACGGACGCCTCCGCGGAGTTGAAGCGTCCACGCGATGCAGAAGACGGCGGGGACGGTGGCGCTGGCGCGGGCGATGACCGGCTGAGCGCGCTGCCGGACGACCTCCTCCGCGCCATCCTGTCGCGCCTCAAGGCCCAGCAGACGGGGCGGACGTGCGTGCTGTCCACGCGGTGGAGGGACCTCTGGCGCGCCGTGCCATGCCTCGACATCGACCGTAGATATACCCGCCGCGGTTTTGACGACTTCACAGCCAACCTCCTGCGCGGCCATAACTTCACGATCCTGGAAGAGCTCCGGCTGCACGGGGCCACCGTTGTCGTCAGCGACCGTTGGCTCCGCCGCGACATAGGTCAAGATGCATGGCCCCGCCGGCTCAGAAAGTTGCATCTTTCCCGCCTGCAGTTGGAACTGAACGACCTTGCCAGCCATATCAGCTCCGGCTCCCTGCTCTCGAGGACCTGAAACTCAACATGTGCTGCCACTCGCTCACCAGCAATGCTAAGATCATCTCCTCCTCCCTCAAGAAATTGACCATCGTCGATGGCGAGCACACCGTGGAAGATCTCGAGGTTTTCAAGTTGATTATAAAGGCCCCTGCTCTTGTTTCTCTTCGCCTGACTGGCGAGCAGTTTGAGCACATTCTTGACACCACTCAGCCACATACCATGCCGTCTCTTCTTGATGCGTCCATTCATGTGCCCTGGATTTACCAGAGCGCCGAAGAACAACTCAACATTCTTCTCACGGTGTCTAATGTGACAACCTTGCGCTTGGCGCATTTTCCGGTCACGGTATATCTTCTTCTTGATTGATACCACTTCTATTTATTATTCAGTTTGCATTTTTCTATATCTCAAGAGCCATTAAAATGAATGCCTGTATGGTTGATTTTGTTCTCAGTTGCTGTTCTTTGGGAGTCATGAGGATCTTCCTGTATTCAAGTTTGAGAACCTGATCACAAGCTTTTCTCTAGACGGGTGCCATATCAACGGCGACTTCCTTGGGCTGCGCCAATACCTGCACAACTCGCCTAACCTGCAGAAGCTCACTCTGCACCATTGCAAGGTCCGCTACTTCTTTCATCAACAACTAATTACCATAACCCGAAACTTTCCGTAATATATTGGTATTCCATTCCTCTGCGCTGCTCAACAGGTCTCGGATTTCCAATCTACAAAGGAGGTGGTGAAACGCCGTCAATCATATTCTAAGGACCTGGCGCATTTCAAGTGCAACAACCTCAGGCTTACTGAAATCATACACCGAGATGGTGATGCTTCTGTCGATCCGTTGGTCAAGTTTTTCAGGGGCATGCGAAGGAATCGGCCAAACAACAAGATCAAACTCATTTCGCTCAAGAGGAAGAAAAACATAACCAGACTCACTATGGCCGATTAGAAGAACCGCATGGCAATACACTATGATGTCTATCATTTGCTGATTTCAGTAAACCAGGTTGCACATGTGTCATCATTTTTACCTTTTCAATAAATTCATCATGAGTCCCTGGGCTTGATTATGTCAGATGGTTGAGATCGTTTGGATTTCAGCAACTAGTACCTTTTGTACTAGGGTAGTGGAAGTGTCATGATCCCCTCGTCTATATATATGGATTTCTTTTTCATTTGGGATGACATTTTCTCATCTTTTGCTGATCGTGTATGTCACCGATACCTCTGAGATTATCCCCCGGTGAGATTGTTCTCCATGTACACAGTTAGAACCTTTCATATCTTGACTCAATTATCCACTTGTCTCCAACTACTCCCTCCGTTCCGAATTACTTGTCTTAGATTTGTCTAGATACGGAGGTATCTAGCACTAAAATGAGTCTAGATACATCCGTATCTAGACAAATCCAAGACAAGTAATTCGGAACGGAGGGAGTATATTCATAAGCACCAATGGATTTAACAAGAGACAATCTGTTATTGCTCAATGACTACAATGCCAAGCTTCATCTCAGGCACATTCAACATCATCTACAATGCCACAAACCTACTGACATGGAAATGCCTGTTGGCACAGCCCCAGACGTGCCGAGCCCCATCGTCTACAACACTCAAAGAAAACACCTTCAAGAGGGGATCATTACTCAACCGTCAATGTCATCAGATCCAACCAGGAAGATCAAACTTGTGAGAGACAACAAGGCCACAAAGGAAGCAATACTCAGTGCCAAAAAGGAATGGACAAGAGAGTAAATGACCAAATCATGATTCATTTCTTCAGTTCTCAAATTAACCATGATACATACAGTATATATGTTACCCCAATTCTCTTCATGTTTCTCTTCTACTTTGGATGCGTCAGATATGCCTACCTAGGAAGCAATCACACATGTATACATGCATATGAACAGTCACACCCAAACACAAAAAGAGTCTTCTTACAGCATCAGCACACTCGGCCGCTCAGGGCTAACTCACTTTGGAGCTGCACTAGTGTGGATGCTGGGCCAGCAGGAGCGCTTGCCAAGCCTCACATGTCTCCTCACATCTAGACGAAGTAAAACGTACAAGACGACCTGGTAGCCGATCGCCATCAGGAACAAAACAAGGAGATTCATCCACTTTGCACCTGTCGACGATGATATGCCATACGAGCCTCGGACAGCCTGCACACCGGGTATCGTTATTGTAGCCCCAACTGCAAATGATGTATCGACATACTCGTTCTCGACCAAGCCCTGCAGCAGCATTGCTCGTGAGCACGCCTGACCCAGTTGAAGCAAGATGGGCATAGAGTTTATGTAGGTTACATACGATGGCCATATATAACTTACCTGGACGGCGTATGTATGGAATGAAATGTAGGACAGCGGATAGTTCCACACGGCCACTGGTATTGCGTCTCGGATCCGAAAATACCCAGCCACCAGCATCATGACAACCTGAAGTAGCCATGGTTATTTAATGGTTGTACATTCGATATTTGTGCCCACTTGAAAGAAGACCAAGATGGAAACTCACATATAAGCAAATCAGGGTTAAGGTGCACTTGTAAGTTTCAAGCCAGATGTAGGCAACAATCATCATAAGTGCCTCGTTAGCCAACAGGCACGTAAAGATGGTGATTATAAAGTACATAAGGCAGCTGAACTCATTCATGAGGCCTATCAGGAAGTAGAAAACCAACGACGACGAAATGGACACCAGAAATAGGAAGGGGATGCTGGATAGGAAGTGGCCCAGCAGGAAAACCAATGTCCTAGAATGCCGATTTGAATCCTCATGGGAATATATCTGCATAGACGGAATTAAATGTTAGTACCTAATATTGCTATGATTTTACAAAGTCTACGGTGAATAAGAAGACATCATTCAGCAATAAATCACAATTTTAGAAATAAAATTTATTAGGAAGGATGTGGCCATAATGTTGCGATTCTGCTTGGAAGATTAAAAACAAACTGACTTTGATCTCATCAATATGAGCAGGTACTCCACAAACACTCAAAAGGACGAGAAATGAAACAAACACAAATATCGCAGAAATCCTAACCTGTCAAAACAAAGTGAACATTGAGCCTCAAATCACAAAAACAGTAAATTTAATCAAGAAATAAAAATATCCAGTAAATCGGAACATAATGCTGCAGTGACACTAACCACTACAGATGACAATGAATGACCAATGTCGATAAATATGGTGCCAATTGAGAGGGCAAGCAGCATATACAAGACAAGCCTGCTCCAGAAGTACTTCCAGTCTCTTGACATAATTAGCAATGATCTCCAAGTGAGAATCCCAATTCTCGCTGCATCACTGGCTTTGCCTTTGCTTTTCAAGTAAGGACCTTCCTGCATCACACCATGTAGACAATAGTTTATTCACTATCATGGTTCATGGATATTGCAGTGTCCTATTTCTCAATCTAACATGGTTGATTGTAGAATTCCTACTCAGGAATATAAGTATCAATTATGTGTTTGTGGAAGGGGTGACATAGATGGCATTTTCATTATTCTAGGGTGTGGAGCATTAGTACCTTCTCAATCAATTTGCAATCATCAATTCAACAGAGGCAGCTTCAGCCGATGATTTGTATGTTGCTTCTAGTGTCCGGATTGCCACAGCAGTGTCCATGCTCACTCATGAGAAATCCCCTTGATCATCCTGTTAATAACTAGAAAGCTTTTTATCTCTCACAACAAAGGAACATTTTGCCATCAAATTGAGTAAAATGACTAAAGATAATATCAGAAATTATGTCAGAGTAAAAATCAAAAGATACCTGCAGATTTTTGCACATGGCTATGATTCTGTCGAAGTCTGTATTGATTGCTCTCAGGAAGTGGTCAGATGGACTTTGCATGATTGAACATGGAAACTCAGCATTTGAGAAGTGCTGTAACAGAACAAGACCAAGTAAGAAAACTCCAGAAGGTAATGGCACTGGTGCTCCGGCTGTACTCCACCCGCCTCTTGGAGTAGGGCATGTGCGTCACCATCCAGCGGGCGCACTGTGCCATCCAGGAGCACCTTCCCTTCGATGGCGTTAATGACCTCGGCCATGAGCCTGCATCTCTTATATCAATCCCCAATTACATCTCTAAAATTTACCTCTTGTCGTTGTTGAGGTGATCGAGTAGGGCGAGAGAGATGAATGAGAGGAAGAAGATAGTGTGTTTTTGCGCCGGGCGGACTCCCCAGCTTTTCCGTAGTTCTATTGATCTGATTATTGTTTACAAGCAACCTATCTAACTAACCCGGCCAGCCCGCTGCGATCCGGAGTTGTCGCGCCATCCCACGACCTCCACAACGCTAGCGTGCCACGCTGACCGGGAAAACCAGAACAGAAAATGAAACGGGGCGATCGTGCAAGACTCGGCGCGCTCTCCCTACTCCTACGTGCATGCTGCATGTGGACATCACATCAACAGCTATGCATTGCTTATTCTAATCAAAGCAAACTAGAAGACACACGCACTCTCACGTGTGATGGAGCTTAGGTCAACATTTCTCCCCCTTAAGCTCCATTCGCCTTGCTGATCTCCCTGATGCCCAGCCTCTGCCGCATTTCAACATGTCTCACATGACCCAAAGCTTTTGTCAGTATGTCAGCAAGTTGATCATTAGTACCAACATGATCAAGCTCCAACTGTTTCTCTTCCACACACTCCCGTATGAAGTGATACTTCACATCTATGTGCTTGCTCCTGTCATGGTGAGTAGGATTCTTTGCCAAAGCAATTGCTGACCTATTATCAACCAGAAGTTTGAAATTCATTGGTACCTCACGCTTCATTTCAGTAAGCAATCTGCTCAACCAGAGGCCTTGACAAGTTGTGGCTCCAGCTGCCACATATTCCGCCTCACACGAGCTCATTGCTACCACCTTCTGTTTCTGCGAGGTCCATGAAACAGGGTTCCCACCGAAGAAGAACACCTGACCAGAAGTGCTTTTCCTGTCGCCAACATCACCGGCGTGGTCGCTATCACTGTATCCGACCAGCCCATCAGTTCCTCCTCGTGTATAGCAGCACCCGTAGCTGAGTGTACCTTGCACGTACTGTAGGATCTGTTTCACTGCCGTCCAGTGAGTCATCGTCGGTTTCTCCATGAATCTGCTCACCAAGCCCACTGAATAAGTGATGTCAGGTCTCGTGTGAGTCAAGTACCTCAAGCTTCCAATGACACTGCGGTAGAGAGAGGGATCAAACGGCTTGGCTTCATCTTCTTTTTTCAGCTTGAGTCTGCATTCCATTGGTGTGTGACAAGTGTTGCACTCTGCTATCCCAGCTAGTTCAAGGATCTTCTCTGCATAGCTACGCTGGCTCAATGTAATTGAGCCCTCTGTTTGAGCTACTTCTATCCCCAGGTAGTAACTAAGGAGACCAAGATCACTCATCTTAAAGAGCTGCTGCATTTGATTCTTGAACTGAATAATGTCATCTCTGCTGGTGCCAGTGATTATCAGATCATCGACATACACTCCCACAAGTAGGTATGAGTGTGCATCCCCTCTCCTATAAACAGCATGCTCTAGAGGGCCTCTAGTGAACCCAAGTGTATTCAGTGTCTCGTCGAGCTTTGCATACCATGCCCTCGGAGCTTGACGCAGACCATATAGTGCTTTATTCAGCTTCAACACTTGACTTTCCCTTCCAGCAATGACATAGCCTAGTGGCTGTCCCACATACACTTCCTCAGAGAGTTCACCATTCAGAAAGGCTGATTTCACATCCATATGGTGCACCTCCCAGCCTGAGTGCGCAGCGAGAGCAAGGAAGATGCGTACGGTCTCCATTCTTGCAACAGGAGCGAATACCTCCTCGAAGTCAATGCCTTCTCTCTGCGCGTAGCCCTTTGCCACTAAACGTGCCTTGTGCTTGATCACATTGCCGTCAGGATCACGCTTCACTTTATAGACCCACTTGAGCCCAATCGCCTTGCGCCCACGAGGAAGAGTGGTGAGCTCCCAAGTGCAGCTCTCGGTAATGGAATCCATTTCAGCATCCATGGCACCCTTCCAGACAGCATCAGACAGTGCTTCGTTGACGTTCGCCGGCTCCTCAGCGCTGAGCAGACAGAGCAGCATCGCCTCACGCACTGCCTCGCCCTCTGTCTCGTCAAGGACACAGGAGATGCGCCGGTACCGAATATTTCCGGTGTCTACATCACGGAGGTTCTCGTCATGACTTGGTGGCGTGGCCCAGTGAATCTCCCATCCTGCAAATGGCGTCTCCGTCTCGCTTTGAGGTGAGCTGAGCACGCTCGACTCGGGTGAGGAGCCGCTCACGCTCGCCT
Source organism: Triticum urartu (assembly GCF_056163025.1). Classification (NCBI taxonomy): domain Eukaryota; kingdom Viridiplantae; phylum Streptophyta; class Magnoliopsida; order Poales; family Poaceae; genus Triticum; species Triticum urartu. The sequence goes on from NC_141876.1 coordinate 616,665,111, forward strand.
TTGATGCGGGCTGCGTGGGGGATGCCGATGACGATGCAGGTGCCGGGGTCTTGGGGCTGGCATGCGGCGAGTGCATCGGTGTTGCCATGCCGCTGTCCAGCTCATGCACACCATGTGCCGTGGTGTAAACCACACTGAAGGTTGCCGGTGCAGCCATGTCCGCGCCCGTGCTCTGGACGCTCCACGTCCACGGCCTGTTTTCCTCAAAGACCACGTCTCGCGTGATCTGCACCTTCTTCGTCGCAGGATTGTACACTCTGTAGGCCTTGGACCCCTCCTCGTATGCAACAAAGGCCATCGGCGTCGAACGATCGCTCAACTTGTTGATGCCAGGCCCGACTCTCTTGACATGAACCGTGCACCCAAACGTACGCAAATGATGCACGCTGGGTTTACGGCCGTGCCACGCCTCGTATGGGGTGACACCATCCAGGCTGCATGTGAGGGCGCGGTTCAGAATGTAGACGGCTGTCTTGACTGCTTCTGCCCAGAAGAACGACGGCATGCTCATGCTCTTCAACATGCACCTAGCCATCTCCACCACGGTTTGATTTCGCCGTTCCACTACCCCATTTTGCTGAGGTGAGTAGGGGGCCGTGGTGTAGTGCTTGACTCCGACCTCTTCGCAGTACGCCTTGAATTCACCGGAGTTGAACTCCCCCCGCGATCCGAGCGGAAGGCGCGTAACTTGCATCGGCCGTCTGCTTCTGCCAAAGCCTTGACCCTTTTGAAGCGTTGAAATGCCTTGTCCTTGGTCTTCAGGAGCTCTACCCACATGTAGCGACTGAAATCATCAACTATCAGCAGAAAATACCGGTTACCTGCGGGTGTGGTTGGCTCGATCGGCCCGCAAAGGTCCGTGTGCACAAGCTCTAGCGCGCGCTCTGCGCGGTATGCAGTTGCCTGGGGAAATGAGGCTCGGTGCTGCTTCCCAAGTGCACATCCATCACACTATTCCTCCACACGATTGATGACGGGCATGCCACGCGCCATCTGCTTCGTTGACATGGTGCGGAGTGCACGAAAGTGCAGGTGTCCCATGCGTGCGTGCCACCTCCAGGTTGCATCATCTCCTTGGGCCATCAGACAGGCGGGAGCGTCGATGATGAGACGCCCTGTGTAGAGTCGGCTGCCGGACCGCCTGACGCGTGCGAGGACTTGTCGCGCCGGGTCACGAATTGCCATGACGCCGCTCTCAATGGTGATGGAGCAGCCACCCTCGTCGAGCTGTCCCACGGAGATGATGTTGCTCCGCAGGCTCGGGATGAAGAAGACGGCCGCGAGCGCTCGTTGGTTCCCACTTTGGCAGCGAAACACGACGGAGCCGCGCCCTTGAATGGCAACATGCGACCCATCGCCGAACTTGCCAGTGCCGTGCACACTCTCGTCGAGCATGGCGAACACGGTTCTGTCTCCTGTCATGTGACTTGAGGCGCCAGTGTCAAAGTACCAGAGGTCCTCGGGTGAGGGGACAGGGATTACCTTCTCTTCATTGAGAAAGACAGCCTGTGGCGCCACAATCTCCGGCGTGGTGACAGTGGTGACCACGGCCATGAGCAGGCCCTGATCATGATCATCGCCAGCCTGGGCCAGGTGCGCCTGCTCGTTCCTTCCCTTCTGCTCTTGCTCCCGGAGCCATGTACGGCACTCTTTCTTCCAGTGACCTGGGATGCCACAATGATGACACTTGCAATTCTTCTTCTTGCCACCAGATCCGCATGAGCCACCTGCCTCGGCGTTTCCGGGCGCGCCCTTGCCGCCGCCCTGAGGTTTAGGCTTCGCGGGTGACTTGTTCTTGCAGCCGCTGCCGCCGCCACCAGACGACGATCCACCACCGCCGCCCAGCTTCTCACGGGCCAGCCACTCCTCGTGCGTGAGCAGCAGACGTCCTGTGGCCTGCGAGCCGTCATCCAGGTCGTAGTGATCCTCGCAGGCGGAGAGACGGCCGACCAGTTCTTCCACTGACATGGTCTTGAGATCGATCAGTGATTCAATCGCCATCGCCATCGGGCGGTAGCGACGCGGCACGACACAGAGAAACTTCTGCACCGCCTTGTGCTCGGTGACCGGATCGCCGTACAACTCCAGGTCGGCGACGAGGGCGGAGAGCCGCAGCCCGAAGTCCTCGATGGATTCCCCGTCCTTGAAGCGGAGATCCTCGAACTCCCGCCGGCGCACTTGCGCCTTGGCCTCGCGTGCGCGCTCGCTGCCCATCCGCATGGTTTTGATTGTCTCCCACGCGATCTTTGCCGTGTCCTTGGCGGCCAGCACGCGCAGCATCTCCGGCGGAACGCCGGTGAGTATAATGCTCAGCGCGCGCCGGTCGTCATTTTCGTCGGCGTCGTCGTCGGTCACTGCGGACCAGATGCGGGCAACCTGCAGCTTGACCTGCATCACCAACGCCCACTCCTGATAATTCATGCGCGTGAGCATCATGGAAGCCCCTGACTCCTCTCGCACGACGCGCTCCACCACCCGATATTCGCCGCTGTCGTCGCCGGTGTGGCGAGCGAGCGGCGCCTTGGATGAAGGCGTCCTCGGCGACTTCTTGCCGCCACCCTTGTTCTTCCCGTCCGACTCGTCACCAGACATCACCACGGCGGATCAAACACCGCCGCCGCGCCAAGGATCAAACACCCGTAGCTCTGATACCAATTGTCGTTGTTGAGGCGATCGAGTAGGGCGAGAGAGATGAATGAGAGGAAGAAGACAGTGTGTTTTTGCGCCGGGCGGACTCCCCAGCTTTTCCGTAATTCTATTGATCTGATTATTGTGTTTACAAGCAACCTAGCTAACTAACCCGGCCAGCCCGCTGCGATCGGGAGTTGTCGCGCCATCCCACGACCTCCACAACGCTAGCGTGCCACGCTGACCAGGAAAACCAGAACAGAAAATGAAACGGAGCGATCATGCAAGACTCGGCCCGCTCTCCCTACTCCTACGTGCATGCTGCATGTGGACATCACATCAACAGCCATGCATTGCTTATTCTAATCAAAGCAAACTAGAAGACACACGCACTCTCACGTGTGATGGAGCTTAGGTCAACACCTCTCCAGGGTCCAGGCTGTTAATTTTGCTTCCTGCATATGTATTTTTCATTGATATTAGATTGTTTGTGATTCCTCCATGGCTGATGACTCAATTCATAACCGGATGCATATATGTGCAAACAGGACACTCTCCCGCCAAGTGTGTATAGGCTTTCAAAACGGCCACCTCACACACATAACTCAATTTTTTTAACATATTTTAGACTTGAAATTTTTTCCATCTGCAATATACGTCATTAGAAGCCCCGTTCTACAATTTCACAACTTTTAGAGTTGGTTTGCTATTTTCGCGGCATTAACTGAATTTCGGGCAAGCAAAAAACGCAATAAAGTTCTGTGGCGGGCCATACGGGATGCCCGCCACTCCTGACTTCTTGATTATTTTTTATTTGCGCGGGTGACTGCATTGCGGCAGTGGCGAATACCTTTGTTGCCCGCACTGCAAACATCTGGATATGGAAAATTACAAATTTGAGAGGGTCACCCCACTATGTCTGTAGCGGGCGTATTCCACGACCGCCACTCTAAGACGAAGTAGCAGTGGCGGGTGGGCAGCAACGCCCGCCGGTGGCAGGTTTCAACACGCTAGCAAATTTTGTGAGTCCAGTTGTGGCGGTCATTCCGGTGCGCCCGCCACTGTTACACCACCAGCACTGGCGGGTGCATCCTGTCACCCGCCGCTGCTAGTTTTCAAAATTAGCTGTGGCGGGTGTCCGGCTTCGCCTGCCACTAATTTGAGTTCACCTATAAGCCCTTTCCCGGTACTTGGAGCACTCTAGTCTCTCTGTATTGGCATCGTGACGATAACAAACTCTATCCCGCAATTTACCAAGCAGCCGTCAGTAAGCAAAAAATAATCAGGATCAAGAGAGCAAACATGAGCATATGTATGCGCAAATGGTGTTTTCCCATCGTACAAGCACTCATCTTAGCATGGCCACTGTAAAACCAAACAACTCGGGGCTTGGGATATAGCAGAATTATAATTCACCAAGTATAAAAGCACCTGTGATGCTGTACATGATGTTGGCCGTTACTGAATCTTCAACTAATTCATGTGCAGAGCCCAGCCACATGATCTTATGATAATAAACACAAGCAGCAACCTAACCTAGTCATGGTAATCACACGGGTGAATATACACCATCAGGTAACAAGGCAAAGATATGTCGCTCCCAATCCCAAGACCAGTCACCTAGCTAATTGCAACAATTCACAAGCACACAGTCCATAGGTAACAGTAAAAATAAAATGAATAACAGAATAATCAAGAAATACAGTGACTGAATTATGAGGATAGCTTTACCAATTTTTGTGGATAAGAAATTGCTGGGAAAATCCAGCAAATAAACAATCACACGGCTAAAAAAGTTCACACCATCTAAGGAGACAGATCCAAAACTCTCTCTACACTGCTCCAGGGAAAAATAACCAGCTGGGGAAAATCCTCTACCCATTCCTCACCCCCCATGAGCTAAAGATTTTTTTTAAAATATTTTCTTTTTATAACAAATTTCAATAATGTATGACCTAGTTCGTAAAATACAATTATATAACCCCGCCGTCCTTCATTATCCAAGCAAAGAAAAGAAAAGACTAGGATTCCTTTATCAGCTTTATTCAACATTACTCGTTTACTAAGTCATTTAGGCCTTGGCAACTATTAGATGTGGCATCTTTGTTGTTTGCTTTTTTATCATAATTACCATGCATTTGACCATAAGTAGTAAGCAGGATCAGAAGAAGGGAAGGCAACCCCTGTGAGGATTCAATGGAGTTTGGATATACAGTTTCAGTTGGCGTTGTCCTGTCTTTAGGTCATGGTGTTGTCCTCGTCTTTAGTTCAAAAAGACTAGTAGTGACGACCAAGGCTCTCAGGGGCGCCCGCCACTGACCTTCCACCACTGCTAATATGCCATCAGTGGCGGGCGCCCCCTATCTGGTGACACGCCCCCGCGTCGCACCGATCTGGCGACATGGGGAAAGCGCCACCGTCGGTGACTCCTGAGTCTGCCTCTCCTTCCCCTCGTCTTGCCGCTGCCTGAGGGGACCATCGGCAAAGCTCGCACAGGATCCTATGACGGCGGTGGCCGGGCATCTCATCTCGCAGTGGCGGCTCAGACCTGGGCAGCTCCGCGGGATCCCGACGGCATCTTCCTTGTCCGCCAGTGGGGCTGTTCCTGGTCGGCAGCAAGTTGGTCGCTCATGACCGCGTGGTGTTGCGGCGCGGTCGGCGCACGTCCTGCAGCCGTGCTGGTTTGGATCTTGGCCTGTACAAGTCTACGGACAGGTGTGCTGCATGCTCCTGGACACCATGGTGGCCTACTACCATGATGCTTATGGTGGTAGTCCTCGTACTCTTTTCGCTTCACGAAAACATCCTCCAAAATCGGTCCTCCTTGATCTAGTCATCGACGTGTTCCGGAACTGCTGCTGAAGATCTTGCCCAGGATATCTGGATCGGACAGAATCCGATAGTGCACGTCATATCTGACTACGAGGTTTTGAGGGCATGGTGCGAAGCTCTATTGGCCGATGACACCTTGGGACATGTCTTCTCGATTTCCATGGTGGAGACAACGATGGAGAAGGTCATGGTGGCCGTGATAGGAGGATCAACTAGACGGACGGAGCCTTGGCGGCGATGGAGACAGCCAGGTATCAGATAAGTCGCAGGAGTAGTTGTGATAAGTGGGGGTGGCAACACCGTGGTGGTACTCCTCGAGTACCGAGTCATGACTTTCAGGGTGAAAACCTAAGGTCTGACCTTCATTGGTTGTGTCTGGCGATTGCCTTGCTGGAGGAATTATTTTGGGAGCGCGACCTTTTTCCAGGGTGAAAACCCAAGATTTTGGATCGGGCAACGACGACGCTTGTGCACTGTTCCCTTCTTGGAGGCATTGTTTTTTGAGACCTTTTATGTTTTTGGGGTGTTGTATTAGGTGGTGTTATGTGTGTTGCTATTGAGAGGAGTCGGTCGCTGTGGCGGGATCATTCTTTTTTTTTCCTTTCTTTTAATTTTCTCCTTTGGATGTGTGCATCCTGGATGTCCTTATGACATCTTGTTGGTGCATAGACGGGATGTAATTGGTATCTTCGCGATATTAATTTATTCTCCTTTCAAAAAAATTTAATGGCGGGCGGCCACATGCCAGTGGTAGCCCATCTTCAGTGGCGGACAATCACCACTGCCCGCCGGTGGTAGCCCATCTACAGTGGAGGGCTATCACCACTGCCCATCACAGAAATTTTGCAGCAGTGGCGGGCCCTTTCCGCCGCTCGCCACAGTGTTCGGTGCCCGCCACTTCTATTAATTGATGCCAAATTGATGCTATTGCAGCATATTGCGCCTTCATCACATCATCAAAATGCACTAGAACATGAAGGCGCGCGATGCCGCGCCCGTGAATGTTATACAAAATAATGTTAAAACTCTGAGAAAATTCAGCTAGTTAAAACATTTACTATATTTTGAATGGTTCAAATTGGAGTACCTTGGTATAGCTGGTGGATCATATTTATTGAAAACCAAAACTGCTCCATCTATATTTCTCCATCTAACATTAATGAGAAGAGAAGAAACATTGACATACACCTTCACTTGGATCACTGGCTCTCTAGCTTCGTAGGGCATCCCCGTACTTTATAAGTTGAATCAACCCTCCAGACCAGATAAGGAAATTGTAGGATTCATTCAACAGGAAAATGCTCTCCCCCCTGTAGAAGCAAATGAAACTACGTTGGAACAAGCAGTTAATTTGTGGACTGTTTTTGTTTCTTGCTTCAATATCTGAAGACAAAGAAGAGGGGAAGGAACTGAATGCAGTACTGTAGCAAATTATTCAGTGGTACAGAGAGCTTTTTCCAGGAACCCACGAAGACACATGAACATATCACCATACGGTTATCCTGGTATGTCGCGGCCACCAGATGGGTACGTCTGATCGAGGATAGGTTGCACCCCATAAAGGATCTCCTCCTGAACTGTACCCCGTGACTGCTAAGAACTCCATGGTGCTCACCTGCGTCGATTGAGTGGCGATGTGGCGAGACCTCAGCGACGGTGGCTACGGGAGAGGGAACGAGGAGAACGGATAGAGGCTGTCGGCTGTCGCACACAGAAGGTCGATAGGATGGCACTGACGCGGACTCGCCAAGGCAGATGCGCTGCAGAAGCTGGCCTATGGGACGGAGTCCGGGAGGACGGTGGCGGCGCATCGCGGACGATGAACAAATTAAGAAGAGCGGTCTGGAGGGTTAGGGCCGACCTGGCCTATTATGCGAATGGGCTTTCGACGGAGCTCGTTCTATGGAGCAGCAGCCCGCGAAACGGTGCCTGGAGCGCCTGAGCGACGTCGGGATGACCAAAAGCTGATCTAGATCGTACGTTTGAGCCATCCGACGGCCGAGAGCGTCAAAACACTGTGGGGGCTCCTAGCTAGCTGAGTCTTACTGTTTAGTAATAGGATACATAAATTCTAATTTTAACATTGATCCACATACAACACATACAGACACCACATTGCAATGATGTCTTACCAGTAAAAAGTAGTAGTTATAAAAAAATAACAAGTGCATTATAACAATAAACATATATATGTTACTCATAACACATAATTAATGGTTTCACGGATTGTTTAGGAGTGAAAAGAGTGTTGGTCGATGTTCAACACATAGTGCGTTAGTAGAAGCCGCACATACTGCATGAATTACTAGCCCATATATATGTTTACCGGGTGGTCCTCGGTGCGTCGGCTTGTGGTCAAGGTGCATTTCAAGGAGGGGGATGTCAGGGACCTCCCCTAGCCCATACATATACTTGGGCTGAGCATCACCGGCTGCTACGAGCTACAAGTATCGGTGAGGAAGCAACGAAGAAGGAATCCGCGTAGGATCACGTCACTGGCGGCTCCCCTGGCTTCTCCTACCTTTCTTCCACCCCGGTTTCTTGGACTTCTATGAGCAATTCCCCAGTATAAATTCTTGTAGCCCAAATTGATGTTTGAGAGGAGTGAATCCATAGAGGTACTCTAACAATTACATAGCCTAATAGATTTAATAGGAATCATATATACTAAAAAAGGTAACTTACCTACAACACAAGTAAAGATCGTAGAATAATTCTCTTCTTTATCTTTAAATGGGCTACGTGGGTTATCGTGGGAGTTACGCGATTTACATATACAACCAAACACTTGGTCGAAACGATAATTATATGATGTGCATATAGGAATACTTCGAGTGTGGATTTTTAGTACCCCATACTAGCGTACCCTCTATCTAAACCATTCGGTTTGCGTCAAGATTCGTGTTATCCTTATATGAAAAATTCTCCTTTTTGTTTCTTACAAACAAGAGAACATTTGACCTTTGCAGATAAACTATACACAAGTAGGTGCAACCTGAACTTTGCTTTGGTAGATATGTGATATTCCAAACGAGTCTTATTCATAACCAAATGGTGGGCGTACAATATAAATGCATTGGATGCACAACGTAGTAATATGTAATATGCTGTAGTGAAGGGAATAGTAGCAAATTAAACACAGTATCAAATGCTAAGTCAAGGCACTCGCATGCAATACATGCATGCAGCCTGACCGGCATTGACTTATTGCACATAGAGCAGCAAATATAACAATGGCAACGCAGGCATGCTCATCGACACTCTGGAATCCACTCATGTCGATGTGTTCCTGCATGGTCGATCACACGCAGTAGATCCTGCAGAGGTTTGTGCACCCGGGCACGCACAAGTCGGATTGGATGAGGAAGCAGTAGTTGCACAGGGTGGGAAAGATGTTGCAAAAGCTGTTGCAGAAGTAGGGGCGCTGCGCATTGCAAGCCTGGCCGCATCCCGGCCCGCACTCGTCGCATGATATGTCCTGCGCGACCGTTGGCACCTGTAGCTGGATCATCAGGACCAGCACGACACAGACGGCAGCAGTCACCTTGAGAGGCGCCATTTGTTGGGCTAGATATGGATATGATGGTTGTGTTAGATCGAACTCCTAGCTGGAGTAGATAGGTATTTATAGGCGTGCGCACCATCCTTCTTGGATCTGGATGGCAAAGTCTGCTCCTATGAATGAGACTAGCCATAACATACACACTATTCTAGGCTATGTTACTACTACCTCAGTCCTGGTTTATTGGCTCCTTTAATAATTTGTACTAAATTTTGATCAAAGATTTGACTGGCAAAATGTTAGTGCATGTCAAACAAAAATTATATCATTCGATTCGTATCTGAACATAGTTCTTAATAATATATTTTTTTATGACATGCATGAACTTTTTTGTTTGTCAAATTTATGGTCAAAATTCGGCAAAGAATACAATAGGGACCAATAAACTAGGACGGAGGTAGTACCTCTATAATGGGTAGTAACATATGTGTGATGTCGTGCAAGGCTTCATTTATTAGGTTATAGACTCGTACTGTCTTGGGATATGTGATGTTACAGTAACTAGCTAAGTTACTCAATTTACCCATCTACATATTAACTTGTTGTCATATAGGCAAATTTGCTAAGTTGGAATCGATGTTACTTTTGAAGTTACTCCCACTATGGCCAGTCTGAGTCCAAAATATTCCGTGAAAAAGGTCAAGATGGCCAACACTGGTAGCTGAACGCGGAGCGCACGCCAACCTATGGAGGTTCCCGAAAATTGCCTTCTATTAGTGACATTTTTTACTCAGAAAGGTGATTTAAATCCCCGGCCTCTCCATCAGTCGGTGCATACAGTCATCTTTATTAATTATTCAATAAAGATTTGACAAGAATATACATCAAGTCATCCGAAGCCACCACTTACACCTAACAACTCGACAATATGGAGTGCCCTCTCTCCCACCATTTAGAACTGAGGTCACCACCGATCTGCCCGCATGACATATAAGGAGCCTACACTCGGTGCAAAAAATCTAACGCGTACACCACACACACATGTTTTAGAAGCCGCCACCACCATCGAACCGCTGACCCATGTCCAGAAAAGAGATCGTGCATCATCCTTACCAGGCCGGCCATCTGTCGATGCCACCACGGCGACGAACAGCGCTACCGCCTTGCGCTCGTCCATTCAGACACATATGTCGCCGAGACTCGGCTGCACCATGCCGCCAAGATCCACTATTGTAGACACGGTATATCCGACGCCGCTTCACCTGCCAACCTCCACACCATCGCCGCCGATGGAGCCCTTGCCATGCAGGTTCCACCACCCATAGCAACTTTCCCCCGAACACCCAAGCCTCGCAAGATGGCGCCCTCATGGAGGGATACGATGTCCAGGCCGCCGGTGCCCAATCCAAGACAAATTTTGGACTCTCGTCCGGGAGGTGGTCGGGGCTGGATAGGAGGGACCTCGGCTTCGCCTACAAGGAGGGTAATGACATCAAGAGCCGCCGCAGATGCTGGGCTGAACCAGCCGACCAAAGTCTCCTCTGGTCCCCATCTAATGAAAGCACAACCTCATCATGCTACTAATTTGGCCCGATCTTTCACGATACAATGAATCCTCCGAATTTAGCTGATAAAATCTCCCAACTACGCGAGCAGTACACATAACCCAAAGATGGGGTAACGAGAACCAATGGACAATCCCTCGACACAAGAACCTCCCGCCCAAGTAGACGTAACCAGCACGCAACTCATGAGAAACGACAGACCTCGAGGGAAGTCGACCCTTTTGTACAAAAGAAAATTCACCATCATAATGATAAGTTAATTGTCTCCTGTTCGTCCATGATTTTTCCAACAATATAGAACACACATGCATATGCATAGGAAGCACATCACACACAACTAGATCATCATATCCACATAAAGGGAAACTACTTCGACGCGATGCATGATCTTGATAAAACTCCGACATGCACACGCATAAAGCATTGGTACCAAGGCAAGGCACGCAATGGATCCTTCTTCATTGCCATCTCCATTTGCGAACTACAATCTTTCCTCATGATAAATAAAAATATCTACCGTAACTGGAAGAAAATAACTTTACCGTGAACAACCTTTGTTCTGAATACCAACTGATGAAAGCACAACCTCGCCGTGCTACTGATTTGGCCCGATCTTTCAAGATACATGGACCTCCTCTGAATTCAGCTAGTAAAATATCCCAATTACGCGAGTTGTACAGGTAACCGGAAGATGGGATAATGAAAACCAATGGACAATCTCTCGACACACGAAGAACCTCCTGTTGAAGTAGACGTAACAAGCATGCACCCCATCGGAAATGACAGACCTTGAGCGAAGTGTAACTTTCACACAGAAAATTTATACAAAATAAATAACAGCGACACCCGAAGACGGGCGCTTCATGGTCGATACACGACGTTATCTAAACTCAAAAAATATAACATCCTTCTACAAAGAGCCTACCATTACTATATATACCAGTACAGCTAGCCGACTCGAACTTGCCTAATAAGTTAGACCAAACAAAAATTTGTTTATATCTAACTCTCGACCAACACCTAAGGAAGTAAATCTGATCACAAGCTTTAACTTAGCAAGTAATCATTACAATTTATATATTTAAAGTAATTAAACACAATTTCCTGGCAGCCCCATCCAATGTTTCTCCAGGACAGCAAATGCCACCATTTAAACCTGCTCACGTATACATATATCTCCGGCGGCCTTGATCGTAAGAAGTAGTAACCGACTAGGATACTTCCGTTAGTCTCAATCAAAAGGTATCACATCCATGTATAGTCTTGTTGTGTACGTGGCAACCAAAAGATACAACCAAGTTGACGCATGCCTTGATCAAACATGTATGTGTTGGAATTATTTTCTTCCTTCTCTAATATCCAAGCATGCATTGTGTATTTTGATACAGAAGAAAATTGTGGTTCTAATTCAACCTTCATTTTCTCCTGATCAAAACGCCTCACGTTATCGCAAACAGTGACGAGCGAAACTGCCTCAACTTAAACCAGACCAACGTCGTGTATGTCATGGTGGTGGACGGTACAAATAGAACTAGTGTTGGTCATATCATCCTCTCCCCCTTGAAACGAAACCGTCCTCGGTTTCAAGTCTATCTCCCCAGCATATGCATCTGCATAAACTATCAAGGCCAAAAATACCAATGGTATCTGGAATTTTTTTTTTTTACCGTAAACAACCTTTGCTCTGAATACCGACTGATGAAAGCACAACCTCGTCGTGCTACTGATTTGGCCTTATCTTTCACGGTACGATGAACTCCTCTGAATTCAGTTGATAAAATCTCCTAATTACACGAGCAGTACACATAATCTGAAGATGGGGTAACGACAACCAATGGACAACCCCGAAACTCTTCCGGTGACCAAAACAGGACTTCCCATATATAAATCTTTACCTCCGGACCATTCCGGAACTCCTCGTGACGTCCGGGATCTCATCCGGGACTCCGAACAACATTCGGTAACCACATACAAGCTTCCTTTATAACCCTAGCGTCATCGAACCTTAAGTGTGTAGACCCTACGGGTTCGGGAGACATGCAGACATGACCGAGACGTTCTCCGGTCAATAACCAACAGCGGGATCTGGATACCCATGTTGGCTCCCACATGTTCCACGATGATCTCATCGGATGAACCACGGTGTCAAGGACTTAATCAATCCCGTATACAATTTCCTTTGTCTAGCGGTACGATACTTGCCCGAGATTCGATCGTCGGTATCCCGATACCTTGTTCAATCTCGTTACCGGCAAGTCTCTTTTACTCGTTCCGTAACACATCATCCCGTGATCAACTCCTTGATCACATTGTGCACATTATGATGATGTCCTACCGAGTGGGCCCAGAGATACCTCTTCGTCACACGGAGTGACAAATCCCAGTCTCGATTCGTGCCAACCCAACAGACACTTTCGGAGATACCTGTAGTGTATCTTTATAGCCACCCAGTTACGTTGTGACGTTTGGTACACCCAAAGCACTCCTACGGTATCCGGGAGTTGCACAATCTCATGGTCTAAGGAAATGATACTTGACATTAGAAAAGCTTTAGCATACGAACTACATGATCTTGTGCTAGGCTTAGGATTGGGTCTTATCCATCACATCATTCTCCTAATGATGTGATCCTGTTATCAACGACATCCAATGTCCATGGTCAGGAAACCGTAACCATCTATTGATCAACGAGCTAGTCAACTAGAGGCTTACTAGGGACATGGTGTTGTCTATGTATCCACACATGTATCTAAGTTTCCTATCAATACAATTCTAGCATGGATAATAAACGATTATCATGAACAAGGAAATATAATAATAATCAATTTATTATTGCCTCTAGGGCATATTTCCAACAGATTGTAACCCAGCTTATGTGTTTTAATGAGATTTCCTTTTCCTAAAAAAAAAACCTAGTTGACGCATGCCTTGATCAAATGTGTATGTGTTGGAATTATTTTTTTTCTAATATCCAAGCATGCATTGTGTATTTTGGCACAGCAGCAAATTTTGATTCTAATTCAACCTTCATTTTCTCCTAATCAAGACGCATCACGTTATCACGAGCGAAACTGCCTTAACTTGAACCAGACCAACGTCTTATGAGTCATGGTTGTCGACAGTACAAATAGAACTAGTGTTGTCCTTATCATCCTTTCCCCCTTGAAATGAAACCGTCCTCGGTTTCAAGTCTATCTTCTCAGCATATGCATCCGCAGAAACTGTCGAGGCCAAAAATTCAGCATATTGAATGTCCACATCTGCTTCCTCTTGGTCATTGAGTACCTTCACATCAATTGCTTCCTGAGCATGATCACGCCTTTGGCGATCTGCCATATATTGTTCCAGGGTATATGAGTTAAGTAGTATACGTCGAGCCTTTCATACAAAAGAAAATTCACCATCATAATGATAAGTTAATTGTCTCCTGTCCGTCGAGGGTTTTCCCAACAGTATAGAACACACATGCATATGCATAGGAATCACATCATACACGACTAGATCACCATATCCGCATAAAGGGAAACTACTTCGACGCGATGCATGATCTTGAAAAAACTTGTCTGTCCACCAAAGCTTGTATGGTTCTGGATGTTCAATCAACGGCAAGTTCCAAGCATCAACTACAGTCTTACTCACCAAATTCATACTGGAATAGAAATTCATTAAGATGGCACAACTAGCTGGTCCGACACGCACACGCATAAAGCACTGGTACCAAGGCAAGGCACACAATGGATCCTTCTCCATCGCCATCACCTTTTGCGAACTACAATCTTTCCTTATGTTAAATAAAAATATCACTTGTAAGTGGAAGAAAACAATTTTACCGTGGACAACCTTTGCTCCAAATACCAACTGATTGAAAGCACAACCTTGTCGTGGTACTGATTTGGCCCGATCTTTCATGATACAATGTACTCCTCTGAATTCAGATGATAAAATCTCCCAATTACGTGAGCAGTACATGTAATCGGAAGATGGGGTAACGACAACCAACGGACAATCCCTCGACACACAAAGAACCTCCCGCCGAAGTAGACGTAACCAGCACACAACCCGTCAGAAACGACAGACCTCGAGCCAAATGTAACTTCCATACTGAAAATTTATACAACATAAATAACAGCGACACTCGAAGACGGCCGCTTCCTGGTTGATACACGACGCTGTCTAAACTCCAAAGTATAACCTGCTTTTACAAAGAGGGTGCCATGACTATATATAACAGTACAGCTAGCCGACTTAAACTTGCCTAATAAGTCGACTAAACAAAAATTTCTTTATCTCTAACTCTCGACCTAAACCTAAGGAAGTAAATCTGATCACAAGTCTTAACTTAGCAAGTAATCATTAAAATTTAATTACTTAAATTAATTAAACATAATTTCCTGGCAGCACCCATCCAATGTTTCTCAAGGAGAGCAAATCCCACCATTTAAACCAGGTCACGTACACATAAATCTCCGATGGCCTTGATCATGAGAAGTAGTAACCAATTAGGATTCTTCTGTTAGTCTCAAGCAAAAGGTATCTTGTCCATGTATACTCTTGATGTGGACGTGGCAACCAAAAGAAACAACTTAGTTGACGCATGCCTTGATCGAATCGTGTATGTCTTGGAATTATTTTCTTTTTTCTTTCTAATATCCAAGCATGCATTGTGTATTTTGGCACATCAGCAAATTTTGATTCTAATTCAACCTTCATTGTCTCCTTATCAAGACGCCTCACGTTATCGCAAACAGTGACGAGCGAAACTGCCTTAATTTGAAGCAGACCAACGTCTTGCATGTCATGGTTGTCGATGGTACGAATAGAACTAGTGTTGTCCACATAATCCTCTCCCCCTTGAAACGAAACCGTCCTCGGTTTCAAGTCTATCTTCTCAGCATATGCATCCGCAGAAACTGTCGAGAACAAAAATTCAGCATGTTGAATGTCCACGTCTGCTTCCTCTTGGTCATTGAGTACCTTCACATCAATTTCTTTATGAGCATGATCACGCCTTTGGCGATCTGCCATGTATCGCTCCAGGGTATATGAGTCAAGTAGTATAAGTCGAGCCTTTCGTACAAAAGAAAATTCACCAACATAATGATAAGTTAATTGTCTCCTTTCCATCCAGGGTTTTCCCAACAGTATAGAACACCCATGCATATGCATAGGAATCACATCACACACGACAAATCACCATATCTGCATAAAAGGAAACTACTTCGACACGATGCATGATCTTAATCAAACTTGTCCGTCCACCAAAACTCGTATAGTTCTGGATGTTCAATCAACGGCAAGTTCAAAGCATCAATTATAGTCTTACTCGCCAAATTCATATTGGAATAGCAATTCATTAACACGGCACAACTAGCTGGTTTGACACACACACACATAAAGCAATGGTACCAAGGCAAGGCACGCAATGGATCCCTCTTCATCGCCATCACCTTTTTGCGAACTACAATCTTTCCTCATGATAAATAAAAATATCAATCGTTAGGGGAAGAAAACTAGTTTACCGTGGACAACCTTTGATCCAAATACCAACCGATGAAAGCACAACATTGCCGTGCTACTGATTTGGCCTTATCTTTCACGATACAATGTACTCCTCTGAATTCAGCTAATAAAATCTCCCAATTACGCGAGCATTACATGTAACCCAAAGATGGGGTAACGACAACCAACGGACAATCCCTCGACACACGGAGAACCTCCCGCCTAAGTAGTCTTAACCAACACGCAACCCGTCGGAAATGACAGACCTCGAGCCAAGTGTAACTTCCACACCGAAAATTTATAGAGAATAAATAACAGCGACACCCGAAGATGGCCGCTTCATGGTCGGTACACGATGCTATCTAAACTCCAAAATATAACCTGCTTTTACATACAGGGTACCATAACTATATATACTAGTACAGCTAGCCGACTCAAACTTGCTTAATAAGTCAGACCAAACAAAAACTTCTTTATCTCTAACTCTCGACCAACACCTAACGAAGTAAATCTGAGCACAAGCCTTAACTTAGCAAGTAATCATTAAAATTTAATTACTTAAAGTAATTAAACATAATTTCCTGGCAGCCCCTATCCATTGTTTCTCAAGGAGAGCAAATCCCACCATTTAAACCAGGTCACGTACACATAAATCTCCGATGGTCTTGATCATGAGAATTAGTAACCAATTAGGATTCTTCTGTTAGTCTCAATCAAAAGGTATCTTGTCCATGTATACTCTTGATGTGGACGTGGCAACCAAAAGAAACAACCTAGTTGACGTATGCCTTGCTCAAACGTGTATGTGTTAGAATTTTTCTTTTTTCTTTTTCTAATATCCAAGCATGCATTGTGTATTTTGGCACAAGAGCAAATTGTGATTCTAATTCAACCTCCGTTTTCTTCTGATCAAAACGCCTCACGTTATCGCAAACAGTGACTAGCAAAACTGCCTTAACTTGAACCAGACCAGCGTCTTGTATGTCATGGTTGTCGACGGTACAAATAGAACTAGTGTTGGCCATATCATCCTCTCCCCCTTGAAACGCAACCGTCCTCGGTTTCAAGTCTATCTTCTCAGCATATGCATCCGCAGAAACTGTCGAGGCTAAAAATTCAGCATGTTGAATGTCCACGTCTGCTTCCTCTTGGTCATTGAGTACCTTCACATCAATTGCTTCCTGAGCATGATCACGCCTTTGGCAATCTGGCATGTATCGCTCCAGGGTATATGAATCAAGTGGTATAAGTCGAGCCTTTCTTACAAAAGAAAATTCACCATCATAATGATATGTTAATTATCTCTTGTCCGTCCAGGGTTTTCCCAACAGTATAGAATACACATGCATATGCATAGGAATCACATCATACACGATTAGATCACCATACCCGCACAAAGGGAAACTACTTCGACACGCTGCATGATCTTGATAAAACTTGTCTATGCACCAAAGCTGGTCTGGTTCTAGATGTTCAATTAATAAAGTATATGTTAAGTGAGGATTGACATCAAAAATAAATTCATGAATCCTTGGGTTTGCTTTATCAGATGGTTGTGTCGTTTGGATTTCACCGACTCATTACTTCTATACTGGTGCAATGGCTGATTTATGTTGGGGGGGGGGGGGGGGGGGCGCTGCCCCCCAGTCTTTGATCAATTCTTGAAAAAAATATTTAGGGAGGCTTAGATTAGACATTTTTTAGCATTTGCCCCCCCCCCCCCCAAACACTGAAGATTTTAGTTTCGCCCCCCCTCCAGTGATCTTGTGCTAGCTCCGCCACTGTACTGCTGTAGATGTTTCTTTGGTTGATGTGGTAGTGTCTTGTATACCATCGTCCATATGTATATATATTTTTAATTTGGGATAACAATTTCTCATCTTTGCTCGTAGTGTATGTCACTGATTTTCCGTCAGGGCTCATTTGGTTACGTGGGATCCCCCCGGTATGATTTTCTGGCCTGATCCAGGAAGATCAATCCACGACTCAAGAGATCGGGCAGGAAACCCACGCCTCCGCTCTCTTTCCCACGATCGACTTACACCTAGCGATCTGGCGCGTGGCGCCCCGTCCTCTGGCCACCAAATGAGGTGACACTGATTAGGGAAATCTCCCAGGTGATGGAAGGGGATCTCATCTATCCGGAGAAAATCCCCCGACTGGGGTATGCTGCCCTGGTTTTGTTGGCCTTGCTACCAAACTAGGCCTCAATGAGACAGTTGCCGGCCTGTACAGTTACAAGGTTAGAACCTTTTTCTTGCCTTGACTCAAACATCCACTGTCTCTAGCTACATTCAGAAATTAGAAGCAGCAATGGTTTTAATGTCAAGCTCCATCTCTAGCCTGAATGGCTACATTCAGCATCATCTGCAATGCCATAAACCTACTGACATAGAAAATGCACATTCGCACAGCCCCACCCGTGCTCGGGGCCCATCATCTACGACACTCGAAGGCAACACCTTTAAGAGGGGATTGCTAGTCGACCGTCAATATCATCCGACACAACCAGGAAGAGAAAACATTTGAGAGACAACAAGGCAAAAGAAGCAATAATTAGTGCCGAAAAAATGGACAAGAAAAGCTCATAACCAAATCATGATTCATTGGTCTAATATCCCAATTAACCACGATACATACAGTATATATGTTGCACATCTGTCTCTCCAATTCTCTCCATAACTATTTCTCTTCTACTTTTCATGCGTCAGATATGACTTTTTTAGCATACCTAGGAAGGAATCACACATGTATACACCACTTCCAATGGGTCAGGGCCAACTCACTCTGAGCTGCACTAGTGTGGATGCTGGGCCAGCAAGAGCGCCTGCCAAGCCTCCCATGTCTCCTCACATCTAGGCGAAGCAAAACATACAAGATGACCCGGTAGCCGATCACAACAAGGAGGTTCATCCACTTGGCACTTGTCGACGGCGATATGATGTACCAGCCCCGTACAGCTTGCTCATGGCAATTGTTAAACCATATTTAATTGCTCATGTCAATTCTACAAATTTCATCAGAAGCACATGGCAATTTTGAATTTATTTTCTTATGGTCACATGGAAATTTCAAAACAATTCTTATCCAAACCATGGCAAATGACAACCATATTTTTTGCCACTATATTTATCCAACATGGAAAATTTACTTTAAGGGTCATGCAAAATTTACTTTGCGGACCATGGGTGACTTTGGCAAATTTAGTTTTTATGGGTCATCGAAATTTTACTTTATGGGCCGTGCAAAAATATATTTTTGCAAGATGGGAAATTTAATCTTATGTAACCATGAAAATTTAATTTTTGAACCCTTACAATTGTATTTATTTTGGACCATGGAAAATTCATTTTTTGCCCCGTGGTTGATTATTTTTGGAACATTGCACATTTGTTGAAACAAACCATTCTAATTTGTTTTGCTTGTACACCATGACAACTTTGGTTTTTGAATATCCCTCGGAAATTTTTGTTTTCATGAGACTTTTCTATGTTAATTTTTTGTTTGATGAGCCTATTTGCTTTCATGAGCATATTTGTGTTCATGGGAGTACTACAAGGAGACCAAAATTTTGTCATGAATTTGAATTGTGACCAGGAGGAAAATTCTAATTTTTTTGCATGCGTAGAAGATAAACTTTTTATTAAAAAAAATATGTAAATTTTTTCATCCAACTATTAATCTTTTCCAAAAACAAGTCATGTCATATACACCAAAAAATGAGAATTTTGCCATCTAAAACATGATTTTTTCATGTGGATATTACAGAAAATGTTTAAAATTTTCCATGTATCATGTTTATAAATTCATAAATTTGCACTAGTTCCATATCATCTCATCCATGTCACTTGTTAGAGCATCTCCAACAGGCGTGCTAGATATCGCGCGCGCGGGCAAAAAGTAAGTTTTAGCGCTAGGGGGCGGTTTGGCGCACTCTAGTAGGCGAGGGAGAATCCGGCACGGGAAAAACTTGTGCGAGCGCTTGAAAAACGCGGCCCAGCGCGTGGAAGATTTGGCGCACGGCGTCCGACGCGCTCTATGAAACCTGCGCGCGTGAGCCTGCCAACTACCACTCCAGCGCCTCCTTCTTCCCCGCCGCCCACTTCTTCCTCACCTCCAGCGCCCTGCCGCCGCCAACGTGCCCTTCTCCCGACGCCGCCACGCCTTCTCCCCCGCCCCCGACATGCCATCGCGCCCCCGGAGCAGCTTCGGCTTCCGCGGCGACCGCGCCCACCCCTCCGGCGTGTTCTACGCGAAGATCCACTCTGGTGATGTATGTCTCGGTCTCGGGACATTTTTTGACCGCCCACAAGGCCGCATGCACGTACGATGATGATGACATGTACCTAGGCTATGGTAATAGGCCTGACCTAGACACCCTTCCCAAGGACACTGTCCTACGGTCAAAGATATTCAAAGCACAACAACACCTACCGACTGAAGACACCTCAGAGTGCAACCCACTTGACCAACCGTTCCACTCGGATAACCCAATTCCATTCGACCAGGGTATACTCACTCGACCACATCAGAAGTCACTCGGAGTACAGAAGATCTAAAGTCACTCAGGATGACAACGGTCAGGCGTTCACCCTGTAGTATTGATGATCATTTATATGCCTTTATTGTTAGCGTTACCAGTAACGCCCCAACTTTATGTACATTGAACCTTCTTGTAACGTGGGCTGGCTGGGGTCCTGGCGCACTCTATATAAGACACCCCCTCCACTGGCACAAGGGTTCGCACCCCCTGTAACTTCACGCATAATCCAATCGACCAAGCCTCCGAGCACCGAGATGTAGGGTTGTTACTTCCTCCGCGAAGGGCCTGAACTCGTAAACCTTGCGTGTACAACCTCATCGTAGCTAGGATCTTGCCTCTCCATTCATACCCCTATTCTATTGTCAGACTTAGAACCACGACAGTTGGCGCCCATCGCGGGGCCGGTGTCTTAGCGACTTTCCGGCGAGGTTGCGATTTTCCCGATTCCCATCATCATTGTTTCCGGCGGTGGATTGGCTGAAGGCCGCGAGATCCGTCTCGGCGCTCGTTTTCGTCGTCGACGATTCCGCCTAGCTCCAAGTGGCCCCCTCGACGTCGAGACGCTTCCCGTCCGCGGGGCTACTCACTTTCGCGCGTGCGTCTGCGGCAGCCGTCGACCCAATATCGGTCGGCTCCCGTGGCATCTTGACTCCCCGCTGTTCATCGCTCCAACAGTGGGTGAAGCATGCGGTGGCCCGTCAGTCGGCCACCCCTCAGGTCACGACAATCGAGCTCGGCGAATCACTCTATGGGTTGTTCGACCTGTCGAATGGCTCCGTCGAGACCCTGTCCAAGTGTGACAACAGTAACCCTACGACACAAGTCTTGGTGGTCAACATGCCGCACAGCCCGCCTGGTGACTTGTTCTTGCCGCCGCTGCCGCCGCCACCAGACGACGATCCACTACCGCCGCCCAGCTTCTCACGGGCCAGCCACTCCTCGTGCGTGAGCAGCAGACGTCCTGTGGCCTGCGAGCCGTCATCCAGGTCGTAGTGATCCTCGCAGGCGGAGAGACGGCCGACCAGTTCTTCCACTGACATGGTCTTGAGATCGATCAGTGATTCAATCGCCATCGCCATCGGGCGGTAGCGACGCGGCACGACACGGAGAAACTTCTGCACCGCCTTGTGCTCGGTGACCGGATCGCCGTACAACTCCAGGTCGGCGACGAGGGCGGAGAGCCGCAGCCCGAAGTCCTCGATGGATTCCCGTCCTTGAAGCGGAGATCCTCGAACTCCCGCCGGCGCACTTGCGCCTTGGCCTCGCGTGGGCGCTCGCTGCCCATCCGCATGGTTTTGATTGTCTCCCACGCGATCTTTGCCGTGTCCTTGGCGGCCATCACGCGCAGCATCTCCGGCGGAACGCCGGTGAGTATAATGCTCGGCGGCGCCGGTCGTCATTTTCGTCGGCGTCGTCGTCGGTCACCGCGGACCAGACGCGGGCAACCTGCAGCTTGACCTGCATCACCAACGCCCACTCCTGATAATTCGTGCGCGTGAGCATCATGGAAGCCCCTGACTCCTCTCGCACGACGCGCTCCACCACCCGATATTCGCCGCTGCCGTCGCCGGTGAGGCGAGCGAGCGGCGCCTTGGATGAAGGCGTCCTCGGCGACTTCTTGCCGCCGCCCTTGTTCTTCCCGTCCGACTCGTCACCAGACATCACCACGGCGGATCAAACACCGCCGCCGCGCCAAGGATCAAACACCCGTAGCTCTGATACCAATTGTCGTTGTTGAGGCGATCGAGTAGGGCGAGAGAGATGAATGAGAGGAAGAAGACAGTGTGTTTTTGCGCCGGGCGGACTCCCCAGCTTTTCCGTAGTTCTATTGATCTGATTATTGTGTTTACAAGCAACCTAGCTAACTAACCCGGCCAGCCCGCTGCGATCCGGAGTTGTCGCGCCATCCCACGACCTCCACAACGCTAGCGTGCCACGCTGACCGGGAAAACCAGAACAGAAAATGAAACGGAGCGCTCGTGCAAGACTCGGCCCGCTCTCCCTACTCCTACGTGCATGCTGCATGTGGACATCACATCAACAGCCATGCATTGCTTATTCTAATCAAAGCAAACTAGAAGACACACGCACTCTCACGTGTGATGGAGCTTAGGTCAACACCTCTCCAGGGTCCAGGCTGTTAATTTTGCTTCCTGCATATGTATTTTTCATTGATATTAGATTGTTCGTGATTCCTCCATGGCTGATGACTCAATTTATAACCGGATGCATATATGTGCAAACAGGACACTCTCCCGCCAAGTGTGTATAGGCTTTCAAAACGGCCACCTCACACACATAACTCAATTTTTTTTAACATATTTTAGACTTGAAAATTTTCCATCTGCAATATACGTCATTAGAAGCCCCGTTCTACAATTTCACAACTTTTAGAGTTGGTTTGCTATTTTCGCGGCATTAACTGAATTTCGGGCAAGCAAAAAAGGCAATAAAGTTCTGTGGTGGGCCATACGAGATGCCCGCCACTCCTGACTTCTTGATTATTTTTTATTTGCGCGGGTGACTGCATTGCGGCAGTGGCGAATACCTTTGTTGCCCGCACTGCAAACATCTGGATATGGAAAATTACAAATTTGAGAGGGTCACCCCACTATGTCTGTAGCGGGCGTATTCCACGACCGCCACTCTAAGACGAAGTAGCAGTGGCGGGTGGGCTGCAACGCCCGCCGGTGGCAGGTTTCAACACGCTAGCAAATTTTGCGAGTCCAGTTGTGGCGGTCATTCCGGTGCGCCCGCCACTGTTACACCACCAGCACTGGCGGGTGCATCCTGTCACCCGCCGCTGCTAGTTTTCAAAATTAGCTGTGGCGGGTGTCCGGCTTCGCCTGCCACTAATTTGAGTTCACCTATAAGCCCTTTCCCGGTACTTGGAGCACTCTAGTCTCTCTGTATTGGCATCGTGACGATAACAAACTCTATCCCGCAATTTACCAAGCAGCCGTCAGTAAGCAAAAAATAATCAGGATCAAGAGAGCAAACATGAGCATATGTATGCGCAAATGGTGTTTTCCCATCGTACAAGCACTCATCTTAGCATGGCCACTGTAAAACCAAACAACTCGGGGCTTGGGATATAGCAGAATTATAATTCACCAAGTATAAAAGCACCTGTGATGCTGTACATGATGTTGGCCGTTACTGAATCTTCAACTAATTCATGTGCAGAGCCCAGCCACATGATCTTATGATAATAAACACAAGCAGCAACCTAACCTAGTCATGGTAATCACACGGGTGAATATACACCAACAGGTAACAAGGCAAAGATATGTCGCTCCCAATCCCAAGACCAGTCACCTAGCTAATTGCAACAATTCACAAGCACACAGTCCATAGGTAACAGTAAAAATAAAATGAATAACAGAATAATCAAGAAATACAGTGACTGAATTATGAGGATAGCTTTACCAATTTTTGTGGATAAGAAATTGCTGGGAAAATCCAGCAAATAAACAATCACACGGCTAAAAAAGTTCACACCATCTAAGGAGACAGATCCAAAACTCTCTCTACACTGCTCCAGGGAAAAATAACCAGCTGGGGAAAATCCTCTACCCATTCCTCACCCCCCATGAGCTAAAGATTTTTTTAAAATATTTTCTTTTTATAACAAATTTCAATAATGTATGACCTAGTTCGTAAAATACAATTATATAACCCCGCCGTCCTTCATTATCCAAGCAAAGAAAAGAAAAGACTAGGATTCCTTTATCAGCTTTATTCAACATTACTCGTTTACTAAGTCATTTAGGCCTTGGCAACTATTAGATGTGGCATCTTTGTTGTTTGCTTTTTTATCATAATTACCATGCATTTGACCATAAGTAGTAAGCAGGATCAGAAGAAGGGAAGGCAACCCCTGTGAGGATTCAATGGAGTTTGGATATACAGTTTCAGTTGGCGTTGTCCTGTCTTTAGGTCATGGTGTTGTCCTCGTCTTTAGTTCAAAAAGACTAGTAGTGACGACCAAGGCTCTCAGGGGCGCCCGCCACTGACCTTCCACCACTGCTAATATGCCATCAGTGGCGGGCGCCCCCTATCTAGTGACACACCCCCGCGTCGCACCGATCTGGCGACATGGGGAAAGCGCCACCGTCGGTGACTCCTGAGTCTGCCTCTCCTTCCCCTCGTCTTGCCGCTGCCTGAGGGGACCATCGGCAAAGCTCGCACAGGATCCTATGACGGCGGTGGCCGGGCATCTCATCTCGCAGTGGCGGCTCAGACCTGGGCAGCTCCGCGGGATCCCGACGGCATCTTCCTTGTCCGCCAGTGGGGCTGTTCCTGGTCGGCAGCAAGTTGGTCGCTCATGACCGCGTGGTGTTGCGGCGCGGTCGGCGCACGTCCTGCAGCCGTGCTGGTTTGGATCTTGGCCTGTACAAGTCTACGGACAGGTGTGCTGCATGCTCCTGGACACCATGGTGGCCTACTACCATGATGCTTATGGTGGTAGTCCTCGTACTCTTTTCGCTTCACGAAAACATCCTCCAAAATCGGTCCTCCTTGATCTAGTCATCGACGTGTTCCGGAACTGCTGCTGAAGATCTTGCCCAGGATATCTGGATCGGACAGAATCCGATAGTGCACGTCCATATCTGACTACGAGGTTTTGAGGGCATGGTGCGAAGCTCTATTGGCCGATGACACCTTGGGACATGTCTTCTCGATTTCCATGGTGGAGACAACGATGGAGAAGGTCATGGTGGCTGTGATAGGAGGATCAACTAGACGGACGGAGCCTTGGCGGCGATGGAGACAGCCAGGTGTCAGATAAGTCGCAGGAGTAGTTGTGATAAGTGGGGGTGGCAACACCGTGGTGGTACTCCTCGAGTACCGAGTCATGACTTTCAGGGTGAAAACCTAAGGTCTGACCTTCATTGGTTGTGTCTGGCGATTGCCTTGCTGGAGGAATTATTTTGGGAGCACGACCTTTTTCCAGGGTGAAAACCCAAGATTTTGGATCGGGCAACGACGACGCTTGTGCACTGTTCCCTTCTTGGAGGCATTGTTTTTTGAGACCTTTTATGTTTTTGGGGTGTTGTATTAGGTGGTGTTATGTGTGTTGCTATTGAGAGGAGTCGGTCGCTGTGGCGGGATCATTCTTTTTTTTTCCTTTCTTTTAATTTTCTCCTTTGGATGTGTGCATCCTGGATGTCCTTGTGACATCTTGTTGGTGCATAGACGGGATGTAATTGGTATCTTCGCGATATTAATTTATTCTCCTTTCAAAAAAATTTAATGGCGGACGGCCACATGCCAGTGGTAGCCCATCTTCAGTGGCGGACAATCACCACTGCCCGCCGGTGGTAGCCCATCTACAGTGGAGGGCTATCACCACTGCCCATCACAGAAATTTTGCAGCAGTGGCGGGCCCTTTCCGCCGCTCGCCACAGTGTTCGGTGCCCGCCACTTCTATTAATTGATGCCAAATTGATGCTATTGCAGCATATTGCGCCTTCATCACATCATCAAAATGCACTAGAACATGAAGGCGCGCGATGCCGCGCCCGTGAATGTTATACAAAATAATGTTAAAACTCTTGAGAAAATTCAGCTAGTTAAAACATTCACTATATTTTGAATGGTTCAAATTGGAGTACCTTGGTATAGCTGGTGGATCATATTTATTGAAAACCAAAACTGCTCCATCTATATTTCTCCATCTAACATTAATGAGAAGAGAAGAAACATTGACATACACCTTCACTTGGATCACTGGCTCTCTAGCTTCGTAGGGCATCCCCGTACTTTATAAGTTGAATCAACCCTCCAGACCAGATAAGGAAATTGTAGGATTCATTCAACAGGAAAATGCTCTCCCCCCTGTAGAAGCAAATGAAACTACGTTGGAACAAGCAGTTAATTTGTGGACTGTTTTTGTTTCTTGCTTCAATATCTGAAGACAAAGAAGAGGGGAAGGAACTGAATGCAGTACTGTAGCAAATTATTCAGTGGTACAGAGAGCTTTTTCCAGGAACCCACGAAGACACATGAACATATCACCATACGGTTATCCTGGTATGTCGCGGCCACCAGATGGGTACGTCTGATCGAGGATAGGTTGCACCCCATAAAGGATCTCCTCCTGAACTGTACCCCGTGACTGCTAAGAACTCCATGGTGCTCACCTGCGTCGATTGAGTGGCGATGTGGCGAGACCTCAGCGACGGTGGCTACGGGAGAGGGAACGAGGAGAACGGATAGAGGCTGTCGGCTGTCGCACACAGAAGGTCGATAGGATGGCACTGACGCGGACTCGCCAAGGCAGATGCGCTGCAGAAGCTGGCCTATGGGACGGAGTCCGGGAGGACGGTGGCGGCGCATCGCGGACGATGAACAAATTAAGAAGAGCGGTCTGGAGGGTTAGGGCCGACCTGGCCTATTATGCGAATGGGCTTTCGACGGAGCTCGTTCTATGGAGCAGCAGCCCGCGAAACGGTGCCTGGAGCGCCTGAGCGACGTCGGGATGACCAAAAGCTGATCTAGATCGTACGTTTGAGCCATCCGACGGCCGAGAGCGTCAAAACACTGTGGGGGCTCCTAGCTAGCTGAGTCTTACTGTTTAGTAATAGGATACATAAATTCTAATTTTAACATTGATCCACATACAACACATACAGACACCACATTGCAATGATGTCTTACCAGTAAAAAGTAGTAGTTATAAAAAAATAACAAGTGCATTA
This sequence comes from Triticum urartu, assembly GCF_056163025.1. NCBI lineage: Eukaryota > Viridiplantae > Streptophyta > Magnoliopsida > Poales > Poaceae > Triticum > Triticum urartu. The sequence continues at coordinate 616,692,384 of NC_141876.1, forward strand.
TAACAATAAACATATATATGTTACTCATAACACATAATTAATGGTTTCACGGATTGTTTAGGAGTGAAAAGAGTGTTGGTCGATGTTCAACACATAGTGCGTTAGTAGAAGCCGCACATACTGCATGAATTACTAGCCCATATATATGTTTACCGGGTGGTCCTCGGTGCGTCGGCTTGTGGTCAAGGTGCATTTCAAGGAGGGGGATGTCAGGGACCTCCCCTAGCCCATACATATACTTGGGCTGAGCATCACCGGCTGCTACGAGCTACAAGTATCGGTGAGGAAGCAACGAAGAAGGAATCCGCGTAGGATCACGTCACTGGCGGCTCCCCTGGCTTCTCCTACCTTTCTTCCACCCCGGTTTCTTGGACTTCTATGAGCAATTCCCCAGTATAAATTCTTGTAGCCCAAATTGATGTTTGAGAGGAGTGAATCCATAGAGGTACTCTAACAATTACATAGCCTAATAGATTTAATAGGAATCATATATACTAAAAAAGGTAACTTACCTACAACACAAGTAAAGATCGTAGAATAATTCTCTTCTTTATCTTTAAATGGGCTACGTGGGTTATCGTGGGAGTTACGCGATTTACATATACAACCAAACACTTGGTCGAAACGATAATTATATGATGTGCATATAGGAATACTTCGAGTGTGGATTTTTAGTACCCCATACTAGCGTACCCTCTATCTAAACCATTCGGTTTGCGTCAAGATTCGTGTTATCCTTATATGAAAAATTCTCCTTTTTGTTTCTTACAAACAAGAGAACATTTGACCTTTGCAGATAAACTATACACAAGTAGGTGCAACCTGAACTTTGCTTTGGTAGATATGTGATATTCCAAACGAGTCTTATTCATAACCAAATGGTGGGCGTACAATATAAATGCATTGGATGCACAACGTAGTAATATGTAATATGCTGTAGTGAAGGGAATAGTAGCAAATTAAACACAGTATCAAATGCTAAGTCAAGGCACTCGCATGCAATACATGCATGCAGCCTGACCGGCATTGACTTATTGCACATAGAGCAGCAAATATAACAATGGCAACGCAGGCATGCTCATCGACACTCTGGAATCCACTCATGTCGATGTGTTCCTGCATGGTCGATCACACGCAGTAGATCCTGCAGAGGTTTGTGCACCCGGGCACGCACAAGTCGGATTGGATGAGGAAGCAGTAGTTGCACAGGGTGGGAAAGATGTTGCAAAAGCTGTTGCAGAAGTAGGGGCGCTGCGCATTGCAAGCCTGGCCGCATCCCGGCCCGCACTCGTCGCATGATATGTCCTGCGCGACCGTTGGCACCTGTAGCTGGATCATCAGGACCAGCACGACACAGACGGCAGCAGTCACCTTGAGAGGCGCCATTTGTTGGGCTAGATATGGATATGATGGTTGTGTTAGATCGAACTCCTAGCTGGAGTAGATAGGTATTTATAGGCGTGCGCACCATCCTTCTTGGATCTGGATGGCAAAGTCTGCTCCTATGAATGAGACTAGCCATAACATACACGCTATTCTAGGCTATGTTACTACTACCTCAGTCCTGGTTTATTGGCTCCTTTAATAATTTGTACTAAATTTTGATCAAAGATTTGACTGGCAAAATGTTAGTGCATGTCAAACAAAAATTATATCATTCGATTCGTATCTGAACATAGTTCTTAATAATATATTTTTTTATGACATGCATGAACTTTTTTGTTTGTCAAATTTATGGTCAAAATTCGGCAAAGAATACAATAGGGACCAATAAACTAGGACGGAGGTAGTACCTCTATAATGGGTAGTAACATATGTGTGATGTCGTGCAAGGCTTCATTTATTAGGTTATAGACTCGTACTGTCTTGGGATATGTGATGTTACAGTAACTAGCTAAGTTACTCAATTTACCCATCTACATATTAACTTGTTGTCATATAGGCAAATTTGCTAAGTTGGAATCGATGTTACTTTTGAAGTTACTCCCACTATGGCCAGTCTGAGTCCAAAATATTCCGTGAAAAAGGTCAAGATGGCCAACACTGGTAGCTGAACGCGGAGCGCACGCCAACCTATGGAGGTTCCCGAAAATTGCCTTCTATTAGTGACATTTTTTACTCAGAAAGGTGATTTAAATCCCCGGCCTCTCCATCAGTCGGTGCATACAGTCATCTTTATTAATTATTCAATAAAGATTTGACAAGAATATACATCAAGTCATCCGAAGCCACCACTTACACCTAACAACTCGACAATATGGAGTGCCCTCTCTCCCACCATTTAGAACTGAGGTCACCACCGATCTGCCCGCATGACATATAAGGAGCCTACACTCGGTGCAAAAAATCTAACGCGTACACCACACACACATGTTTTAGAAGCCGCCACCACCATCGAACCGCTGACCCATGTCCAGAAAAGAGATCGTGCATCATCCTTACCAGGCCGGCCATCTGTCGATGCCACCACGGCGACGAACAGCGCTACCGCCTTGCGCTCGTCCATTCAGACACATATGTCGCCGAGACTCGGCTGCACCATGCCGCCAAGATCCACTATTGTAGACACGGTATATCCGACGCCGCTTCACCTGCCAACCTCCACACCATCGCCGCCGATGGAGCCCTTGCCATGCAGGTTCCACCACCCATAGCAACTTTCCCCCGAACACCCAAGCCTCGCAAGATGGCGCCCTCATGGAGGGATACGATGTCCAGGCCGCCGGTGCCCAATCCAAGACAAATTTTGGACTCTCGTCCGGGAGGTGGTCGGGGCTGGATAGGAGGGACCTCGGCTTCGCCTACAAGGAGGGTAATGACATCAAGAGCCGCCGCAGATGCTGGGCTGAACCAGCCGACCAAAGTCTCCTCTGGTCCCCATCTAATGAAAGCACAACCTCATCATGCTACTAATTTGGCCCGATCTTTCACGATACAATGAATCCTCCGAATTTAGCTGATAAAATCTCCCAACTACGCGAGCAGTACACATAACCCAAAGATGGGGTAACGAGAACCAATGGACAATCCCTCGACACAAGAACCTCCCGCCCAACTAGACGTAACCAGCACGCAACTCATGAGAAACGACAGACCTCGAGGGAAGTCGACCCTTTTGTACAAAAGAAAATTCACCATCATAATGATAAGTTAATTGTCTCCTGTTCGTCCATGATTTTTCCAACAATATAGAACACACATGCATATGCATAGGAAGCACATCACACACAACTAGATCATCATATCCACATAAAGGGAAACTACTTCGGCGCGATGCATGATCTTGATAAAACTCCGACATGCACACGCATAAAGCATTGGTACCAAGGCAAGGCACGCAATGGATCCTTCTTCATTGCCATCTCCATTTGCGAACTACAATCTTTCCTCATGATAAATAAAAATATCTACCGTAACTGGAAGAAAATAACTTTACCGTGAACAACCTTTGTTCTGAATACCAACTGATGAAAGCACAACCTCGCCGTGCTACTGATTTGGCCCGATCTTTCAAGATACATGGACCTCCTCTGAATTCAGCTAGTAAAATATCCCAATTACGCGAGTTGTACAGGTAACCGGAAGATGGGATAATGAAAACCAATGGACAATCTCTCGACACACGAAGAACCTCCTGTTGAAGTAGACGTAACAAGCACGCACCCCATCGGAAATGACAGACCTTGAGCGAAGTGTAACTTTCACACAGAAAATTTATACAAAATAAATAACAGCGACACCCGAAGACGGGCGCTTCATGGTCGATACACGACGTTATCTAAACTCAAAAAATATAACATCCTTCTACAAAGAGCCTACCATTACTATATATACCAGTACAGCTAGCCGACTCGAACTTGCCTAATAAGTTAGACCAAACAAAAATTTGTTTATATCTAACTCTCGACCAACACCTAAGGAAGTAAATCTGATCACAAGCTTTAACTTAGCAAGTAATCATTACAATTTATATATTTAAAGTAATTAAACACAATTTCCTGGCAGCCCCATCCAATGTTTCTCCAGGACAGCAAATGCCACCATTTAAACCTGCTCACGTATACATATATCTCCGGCGGCCTTGATCGTAAGAAGTAGTAACCGACTAGGATACTTCCGTTAGTCTCAATCAAAAGGTATCACATCCATGTATAGTCTTGTTGTGTACGTGGCAACCAAAAGATACAACCAAGTTGACGCATGCCTTGATCAAACATGTATGTGTTGGAATTATTTTCTTCCTTCTCTAATATCCAAGCATGCATTGTGTATTTTGATACAGAAGAAAATTGTGGTTCTAATTCAACCTTCATTTTCTCCTGATCAAAACGCCTCACGTTATCGCAAACAGTGACGAGCGAAACTGCCTCAACTTAAACCAGACCAACGTCGTGTATGTCATGGTGGTGGACGGTACAAATAGAACTAGTGTTGGTCATATCATCCTCTCCCCCTTGAAACGAAACCGTCCTCGGTTTCAAGTCTATCTCCCCAGCATATGCATCTGCATAAACTATCAAGGCCAAAAATACCAATGGTATCTGGAATTTTTTTTTTTTTTACCGTGAACAACCTTTGCTCTGAATACCGACTGATGAAAGCACAACCTCGTCGTGCTACTGATTTGGCCTTATCTTTCACGGTACGATGAACTCCTCTGAATTCAGTTGATAAAATCTCCTAATTACACGAGCAGTACACATAATCTGAAGATGGGGTAACGACAACCAATGGACAACCCCGAAACTCTTCCGGTGACCAAAACAGGACTTCCCATATATAAATCTTTACCTCCGGACCATTCCGGAACTCCTCGTGACGTCCGGGATCTCATCCGGGACTCCGAACAACATTCGGTAACCACATACAAGCTTCCTTTATAACCCTAGCGTCATCGAACCTTAAGTGTGTAGACCCTACGGGTTCGGGAGACATGCAGACATGACCGAGACGTTCTCCGGTCAATAACCAACAGCGGGATCTGGATACCCATGTTGGCTCCCACATGTTCCACGATGATCTCATCGGATGAACCACGGTGTCAAGGACTTAATCAATCCCGTATACAATTTCCTTTGTCTAGCGGTACGATACTTGCCCGAGATTCGATCGTCGGTATCCCGATACCTTGTTCAATCTCGTTACCGGCAAGTCTCTTTTACTCGTTCCGTAACACATCATCCCGTGATCAACTCCTTGATCACATTGTGCACATTATGATGATGTCCTACCGAGTGGGCCCAGAGATACCTCTTCGTCACACGGAGTGACAAATCCCAGTCTCGATTCGTGCCAACCCAACAGACACTTTCGGAGATACCTGTAGTGTATCTTTATAGCCACCCAGTTACGTTGTGACGTTTGGTACACCCAAAGCACTCCTACGGTATCCGGGAGTTGCACAATCTCATGGTCTAAGGAAATGATACTTGACATTAGAAAAGCTTTAGCATACGAACTACATGATCTTGTGCTAGGCTTAGGATTGGGTCTTATCCATCACATCATTCTCCTAATGATGTGATCCTGTTATCAACGACATCCAATGTCCATGGTCAGGAAACCGTAACCATCTATTGATCAACGAGCTAGTCAACTAGAGGCTTACTAGGGACATGGTGTTGTCTATGTATCCACACATGTATCTAAGTTTCCTATCAATACAATTCTAGCATGGATAATAAACGATTATCATGAACAAGGAAATATAATAATAATCAATTTATTATTGCCTCTAGGGCATATTTCCAACAGATTGTAACCCAGCTTATGTGTTTTAATGAGATTTCCTTTTCCTAAAAAAAACAACCTAGTTGACGCATGCCTTGATCAAATGTGTATGTGTTGGAATTATTTTTTTTCTAATATCCAAGCATGCATTGTGTATTTTGGCACAGCAGCAAATTTTGATTCTAATTCAACCTTCATTTTCTCCTAATCAAGACGCATCACGTTATCACGAGCGAAACTGCCTTAACTTGAACCAGACCAACGTCTTATAAGTCATGGTTGTCGACAGTACAAATAGAACTAGTGTTGTCCTTATCATCCTTTCCCCCTTGAAATGAAACCGTCCTCGGTTTCAAGTCTATCTTCTCAGCATATGCATCCGCAGAAACTGTCGAGGCCAAAAATTCAGCATATTGAATGTCCACGTCTGCTTCCTCTTGGTCATTGAGTACCTTCACATCAATTGCTTCCTGAGCATGATCACGCCTTTGGCGATCTGCCATATATTGTTCCAGGGTATATGAGTTAAGTAGTATACGTCGAGCCTTTCATACAAAAGAAAATTCACCATCATAATGATAAGTTAATTGTCTCCTGTCCATCGAGGGTTTTCCCAACAGTATAGAACACACATGCATATGCATAGGAATCACATCATACACGACTAGATCACCATATCCGCATAAAGGGAAACTACTTCGACGCGATGCATGATCTTGAAAAAACTTGTCTGTCCACCAAAGCTTGTATGGTTCTGGATGTTCAATCAACGGCAAGTTCCAAGCATCAACTACAGTCTTACTCACCAAATTCATACTGGAATAGAAATTCATTAAGATGGCACAACTAGCTGGTCCGACACGCACACGCATAAAGCACTGGTACCAAGGCAAGGCACACAATGGATCCTTCTCCATCGCCATCACCTTTTGCGAACTACAATCTTTCCTTATGTTAAATAAAAATATCACTTGTAAGTGGAAGAAAACAATTTTACCGTGGACAACCTTTGCTCCAAATACCAACTGATTGAAAGCACAACCTTGTCGTGGTACTGATTTGGCCCGATCTTTCATGATACAATGTACTCCTCTGAATTCAGATGATAAAATCTCCCAATTACGTGAGCAGTACATGTAATCGGAAGATGGGGTAACGACAACCAACGGACAATCCCTCGACACACAAAGAACCTCCCGCCGAAGTAGACGTAACCAGCACACAACCCGTCAGAAACGACAGACCTCGAGCCAAATGTAACTTCCATACTGAAAATTTATACAACATAAATAACAGCGACACTCGAAGACGGCCGCTTCCTGGTTGATACACGACGCTGTCTAAACTCCAAAGTATAACCTGCTTTTACAAAGAGGGTGCCATGACTATATATAACAGTACAGCTAGCCGACTTAAACTTGCCTAATAAGTCGACTAAACAAAAATTTCTTTATCTCTAACTCTCGACCTAAACCTAAGGAAGTAAATCTGATCACAAGTCTTAACTTAGCAAGTAATCATTAAAATTTAATTACTTAAATTAATTAAACATAATTTCCTGGCAGCACCCATCCAATGTTTCTCAAGGAGAGCAAATCCCACCATTTAAACCAGGTCACGTACACATAAATCTCCGATGGCCTTGATCATGAGAAGTAGTAACCAATTAGGATTCTTCTGTTAGTCTCAATCAAAAGGTATCTTGTCCATGTATACTTTTGATGTGGACGTGGCAACCAAAAGAAACAACTTAGTTGACGCATGCCTTGATCGAATCGTGTATGTGTTGGAATTATTTTCTTTTTTCTTTCTAATATCCAAGCATGCATTGTGTATTTTGGCACATCAGCAAATTTTGATTCTAATTCAACCTTCATTGTCTCCTTATCAAGACGCCTCACATTATCGCAAACAGTGACGAGCGAAACTGCCTTAATTTGAAGCAGACCAACGTCTTGCATGTCATGGTTGTCCATGGTACGAATAGAACTAGTGTTGTCCACATAATCCTCTCCCCCTTGAAACGAAACCGTCCTCGGTTTCAAGTCTATCTTCTCAGCATATGCATCCGCAGAAACTGTCGAGAACAAAAATTCAGCATGTTGAATGTCCACGTCTGCTTCCTCTTGGTCATTGAGTACCTTCACATCAATTTCTTTATGAGCATGATCACGCCTTTGGCGATCTGCCATGTATCGCTCCAGGGTATATGAGTCAACTAGTATAAGTCGAGCCTTTCGTACAAAAGAAAATTCACCAACATAATGATAAGTTAATTGTCTCCTTTCCATCTAGGGTTTTCCCAACAGTATAGAACACCCATGCATATGCATAGGAATCACATCACACACGACAAATCACCATATCTGCATAAAAGGAAACTACTTCGACACGATGCATGATCTTAATCAAACTTGTCCGTCCACCAAAACTCGTATAGTTCTGGATGTTCAATCAACGGCAAGTTCAAAGCATCAATTATAGTCTTACTCGCCAAATTCATATTGGAATAGCAATTCATTAACACGGCACAACTAGCTGGTTTGACACACACACACATAAAGCAATGGTACCAAGGCAAGGCACGCAATAGATCCCTCTTCATCGCCATCACCTTTTTGCGAACTACAATCTTTCCTCATGATAAATAAAAATATCAATCGTTAGGGGAAGAAAACTAGTTTACCGTGGACAACCTTTGATCCAAATACCAACCGATGAAAGCACAACATTGCCGTGCTACTGATTTGGCCTTATCTTTCATGATACAATGTACTCCTCTGAATTCAGCTAATAAAATCTCCCAATTACGCGAGCATTACATGTAACCCAAAGATGGGGTAACGACAACCAACGGACAATCCCTCGACACACGGAGAACCTCCCGCCTAAGTAGTCTTAACCAGCACGCAACCCGTCGGAAATGACAGACCTCGAGCCAAGTGTAACTTCCACACCGAAAATTTATAGAGAATAAATAACAGCGACACCCGAAGATGGCCGCTTCATGGTCGGTACACGATGCTATCTAAACTCCAAAATATAACCTGCTTTTACATACAGGGTACCATAACTATATATACTAGTACAGCTAGCCGACTCAAACTTGCTTAATAAGTCAGACCAAACAAAAACTTCTTTATCTCTAACTCTCGACCAACACCTAACGAAGTAAATCTGAGCACAAGCTTTAACTTAGCAAGTAATCATTAAAATTTAATTACTTAAAGTAATTAAACATAATTTCCTGGCAGCCCCTATCCATTGTTTCTCAAGGAGAGCAAATCCCACCATTTAAACCAGGTCACGTACACATAAATCTCCGATGGTCTTGATCATGAGAATTAGTAACCAATTAGGATTCTTCTGTTAGTCTCAATCAAAAGGTATCTTGTCCATGTATACTCTTGATGTGGACGTGGCAACCAAAAGAAACAACCTAGTTGACGTATGCCTTGCTCAAACGTGTATGTGTTAGAATTTTTCTTTTTTCTTTTTCTAATATCCAAGCATGCATTGTGTATTTTGGCACAAGAGCAAATTGTGATTCTAATTCAACCTCCGTTTTCTTCTGATCAAAACGCCTCACGTTATCGCAAACAGTGACTAGCAAAACTGCCTTAACTTGAACCAGACCAGCGTCTTGTATGTCATGGTTGTCGACGGTACAAATAGAACTAGTGTTGGCCATATCATCCTCTCCCCCTTGAAACGCAACCGTCCTCGGTTTCAAGTCTATCTTCTCAGCATATGCATCCGCAGAAATTGTCGAGGCTAAAAATTCAGCATGTTGAATGTCCACGTCTGCTTCCTCTTGGTCATTGAGTACCTTCACATCAATTGCTTCCTGAGCATGATCACGCCTTTGGCAATCTGGCATGTATCGCTCCAGGGTATATGAATCAAGTGGTATAAGTCGAGCCTTTCTTACAAAAGAAAATTCACCATCATAATGATATGTTAATTATCTCTTGTCCGTCCAGGGTTTTCCCAACAGTATAGAATACACATGCATATGCATAGGAATCACATCATACACGATTAGATCACCATACCCGCACAAAGGGAAACTACTTCGACACGCTGCATGATCTTGATAAAACTTGTCTGTGCACCAAAGCTGGTCTGGTTCTAGATGTTCAATTAATAAAGTATATGTTAAGTGAGGATTGACATCAAAAATAAATTCATGAATCCTTGGGTTTGCTTTATCAGATGGTTGTGTCGTTTGGATTTCACCGACTCATTACTTCTATACTGGTGCAATGGCTGATTTATGTTGGGGGGGGGGGGGGGGGGGGGGGCGCTGCCCCCCAGTCTTTGATCAATTCTTGAAAAAAATATTTAGGGAGGCTTAGATTAGACATTTTTTAGCATTTGCCCCCCCCCCCCCCAAACACTGAAGATTTTAGTTTCGCCCCCCCCTCCAGTGATCTTGTGCTAGCTCCGCCACTGTACTGGTGTAGATGTTTCTTTGGTTGATGTGGTAGTGTCTTGTATACCATCGTCCATATGTATATATATTTTTAATTTGGGATAACAATTTCTCATCTATTGCTCGTAGTGTATGTCACTGATTTTCCGTCAGGGCTCATTTGGTTACGTGGGATCCCCCCGGTATGATTTTCTGGCCTGATCCAGGGAGATCAATCCACGACTCGAGAGATCGGGCAGGAAACCCACGCCTCCGCTCTCTTTCCCACGATCGACTTACACCTAGCGATCTGGCGCGTGGCGCCCCGTCCTCTGGCCACCAAATGAGGTGACACTGATTAGGGAAATCTCCCAGGTGATGGAAGGGGATCTCATCTATCCGGAGAAAATCCCCCGACTGGGGTATGCTGCCCTGGTTTTGTTGGCCTTGCTACCAAACTAGGCCTCAATGAGACAGTTGCCGGCCTGTACAGTTACAAGGTTAGAACCTTTTTCTTGCCTTGACTCAAACATCCACTGTCTCTAGCTACATTCAGAAATTAGAAGCAGCAATGGTTTTAATGTCAAGCTCCATCTCTAGCCTGAATGACTACATTCAGCATCATCTGCAATGCCATAAACCTACTGACATAGAAAATGCACATTCGCACAGCCCCACCCGTGCTCGGGGCCCATCATCTACGACACTCGAAGGCAACACCTTTAAGAGGGGATTGCTAGTCGACCGTCAATATCATCCGACACAACCAGGAAGAGAAAACATTTGAGAGACAACAAGGCAAAAGAAGCAATAATTAGTGCCGAAAAAATGGACAAGAAAAGCTCATAACCAAATCATGATTCATTGGTCTAATATCCCAATTAACCACGATACATACAGTATATATGTTGCACATCTGTCTCTCCAATTCTCTCCATAACTATTTCTCTTCTACTTTTCATGCGTCAGATATGACTTTTTTAGCATACCTAGGAAGGAATCACACATGTATACACCACTTCCAATGGGTCAGGGCCAACTCACTCTGAGCTGCACTAGTGTGGATGCTGGGCCAGCAAGAGCGCCTGCCAAGCCTCCCATGTCTCCTCACATCTAGGCGAAGCAAAACATACAAGATGACCCGGTAGCCGATCACAACAAGGAGGTTCATCCACTTGGCACTTGTCGACGGCGATATGTTGTACCAGCCCCGTACAGCTTGCTCATGGCAATTGTTAGACCATATTTTAATGCTCATGTCAATTCTACAAATTTCATCAGAAGCACATGGCAATTTTGAATTTATTTTCTTATGGTCACATGGAAATTTCAAAACAATTCTTATACAAACCATGGCAAATGACAACCATATTTTTTGCCACTATATTTATCCAACATGGAAAATTTACTTTAAGGGTCATGCAAAATTTACTTTGCGGACCATGGGTGACTTTGGCAAATTTAGTTTTTATGGGTCGTGCAAAAATATATTTTTGCAAGATGGGAAATTTAATCTTATGTAACCATGAAAATTTAATTTTTGAACCCTTACAATTGTATTTATTTTGGACCATGGAAAATTCATTTTTTGCCCCGTGGTTGATTATTTTTGGAACATTGCACATTTGTTGAAACAAACCATTCTAATTTGTTTTGCTTGTACACCATGACAACTTTGGTTTTTGAATATCCCTCGGAAATTTTTGTTTTCATGAGACTTTTCTATGTTAATTTTTTGTTTGATGAGCCTATTTGCTTTCATGAGCATATTTGTGTTCATGGGAGTAGTACAAGGAGACCAAAATTTTGTCATGAATTTGAATTGTGA